>NC_136483.1:189026464-189118964 GCF_053919585.1 Euprymna scolopes
TGAAGGTCAGTAATCCCAAGAAGACAAAAGGCTTGATCACTATCTAATCTGACTAAATATTACTTTTTCCATGTAAATTTGAAAACCACACAGACTCTATTTGGTGCGATGATACTGGTTATGTACCCTCGACTTAATCAAGGCGACCGCAACTTCGCCTTGAAATATCATCAACAGGATTTGGATTTTGCGGTGAGTTACGGAGCAAAAAACAAAAAACAAAAAAAAACAGCTAATGATTATAAGTTCTACGGAATACCCCCCACATATAACAATTAAAAAGGAAGATTAAAATCTCTTTACCATGCGAAGGTAACCATGTAAAGATGACACCTCAATGTCAAGAAGGAAATCCGACCTATAAAATTGTCTCAACTAAAAAAACAAATGACTACTTTTCAAAACTAGTTTCATTTCAAATTGTGTATTAAAAATGTTGGAATCCTGTGTGGAATGTTAAGTAAAAATGTTGAGATTTTTTTAGGAAAATCTGTATTAAAGAAAATCTTTGTTGGGAAATATGCAAGAATAATGACTTTTTCTTTACACGGTGGCCACCACTTATCAAGGCCCGGAAGCTACTCAGGGATAAGAGTTATTGCAAGTACATTACGTTAGTGTGGAGATTTGATGAAGTGTTTAATTAAGGGGGCGGTTCATTAGGAATTTGTTAACGTTGTACTTGAAGACATCCAAGTTGTAGTCCGGTGAGAAGCAGGCAGACGGAACAGAGTCCCACAGGCGAAATTCTTCACAGTGGATTCAGCTAGACGGGTGTTTTTCGTGAAAGATTGGCGAGGGGGGGAACCAGAGATTGGAGTTCAGATGAGCACCTGCCATGGAAATAACGATAAGACAAGGATAGGTTCGCAACGTCTCTTCTGTGGGAGAGAGGTTGCAGGGTAGAGAAAAGGGCATCCCCCACTAAGCCACGAAGTCTATTTTGTACTATGTCAAGGCAGTATAGGCTGTTTTTAGCAGCTCCTGCCCAGATATGGCAGCCGTATTCCATCCTTGGACGTACTTGGCTTTTATATAGATAGAGAATTGCATCAATAGTGAGATATCTTCTGGAGCGGTAGAAGGATCCCACCATCTTTCCAGCGACCTTGGCAACAGACTTGATGTACGTGTTCCATTTCAGATCAGGAGTAAAGGTCAAATACAGACGCTTGTCAAAACACGGGGCCTCACCCAGACGAGAGCCATCCATTTCAATTGATGGCAGATGGGGATCAGAGCGTTGATGATGTAAGGATAAGAGTTTGATTTTAGATGCATTAAAGGTAACCAGCCACGTCTTCCCCAACTGAACCACGCGCTCGAGATCAGAGGAGAGAGAATCAGAGAGAACTTTGTCATTTACAGCCTTTGATGTGTTGCCGTAGATGGTCGTGTCATCAGCATAGATGTCAACGAATGATTTAAATATGTGTTTAGGGAGGTCATTGATGTAGATCAGGAAGAGAGTTGGGCCCTGCTTTGACCCTTGAGGGACTCCAGCATTAATACTACAGGCCTCTGATTTTTGTCCTTTGACCACTACTCTTATGAGCCTATCAGAGAGAAATGATTTAATGATTGAGAAAACATTTCCAGTTATACCGTAGCTGGAAATCTTGTGAAGTAGGCCTTTATGCCATACCTTGTCGAAGGCCTGTGATATGTCAAGATCAATTGCCCTAGAAAGGAAGCCTTTGTCAAGAGATTCACTAATCCTGTGAGATATAACCGTTAGCACATCTGCGGTAGATCTTGCAGAACGGAAACCATATTGTGTGTCACTAAGAAGGTTGTTTCTGCTGAGGTGGTTGACTATTTCTCTATTTAATATGGATTCCAGCAACTTACTCATAACACACAGGAGACTTATTGGTCTGTACTGAGAGGGTGATGACTTATCACCTGAATTGTTAATACAGGGCAAACTAATGAGGTTTTCCAGGGAGTCGGAAAGCACTTCTCCTTAAGGCAACGCTTAAACAGTTTCGTAAGTATGGGAGCAATTCTGGTTGAAGCTTTTTTAACACTATAATTGGGATGCCATCAGGGCCAGTTGCTTTACTGGAATCTAGGTTTTTTATTAGCTTGGTGACCTCATGCACATATATTTGTATGTTACCTAGCGTGTTCTGTGTTATAGGAGGAAATATGGGGAGTTGATGGCCTTCGTCGCATAGGGTAGAATTAGCTGCAATGTTCTTAGCAAATAGTTTGGCCTTGTCTGATGCTGACGAGATTACCTCTGGTCCATTGATAATGGTTGGGATAGAACGCACACTTCTGTTCATGATCTTATTTGTTATTTGCCAAAACTGGTGGGATCCAAGCCGCTGATCAGCTACCTTGGATTTAACAGACTGGGCATATAGCTCTCTTGCATTTTTATTACTCTTTTACAGTGATTGCTGGCAGTCCTGAAACCAGCTTTATTCTCAGTGCATCTATTACGTTTGTAGTTATGGAAAAAGTGATTTCAGTGTACGATAGCAGCAGCACATTCTGGGGAGAACCATGGCTGGCTGTTAGTTTTTTGTTGGAATTTTTTAGGTGGTATGAATTGGTCTATGCTTACAATTAACCATTCGGTCAGATCTGATACTATAGAAGACACATCCTTTTTAAATATGGAATGCAGAGGTAAATCAGATATGAATGTACGGAAGCTATCCCAGTCAGGCATAGAGTATCGGTATACTGTACGGTGGAGGGGTACGTCTGGGGACTTATTACATTTCATTTTTATCTTAACTGATACGACGGAGTGGTCGGAGGATCCTAGAGGAGAATGAACGGAACATGAACATAGCTCAGGAGAAGTTGAGAGAAAAAGTTCTAGGAGGCTTGCATATTGACCGGGTGTATCGGGTACACGGGTGGGCTCGCGAATAATCTGAGTGAGGTCATAAGCAATGGCAAAAGCATGACAAAACCTCCCCTCGTCATCTGTCTTATTTGAATGGGTCAGCCATTTCACGTTATGGACGTTGAAGTCACCACAGATGTGGATGTTAGCTGAGGGATGTGCAGACAGGTTGTGGTCTATTTTCTCGGATATGCTCTTAAAGATAGTAACTCCGCTGTTGTGGGGCCGATAGAGGGCAAATATAAATGCAGTGGTGTAAGCAAATGCAACCAAGAAGCACGTATAGGGTAAATTAGAATCTTCTCTAGAGATATCCATGTCACACGGGAAGCCATCTTTAATGTAGGCACATATTCCATGCCCATGGCGATATTGGGGGTCAGATTGAGCTGTTAAGTTAGAGTATCCGTTAATTATGAACTCATCTAGGGAAGTGGTCGGCCTATTCCAGTTTCGCTTAGAAATAATATGTCCGGTTTCGTCTCCTGTAATTGGGTTTCAACCTCTGGAAGGTTGGAACGCAGACTCCTGATGTTGGAGAAGGAGACCTGGTAGTAGGGGTCTACGTTGGAAGATGGGGTTCTAGGTTTATTCGAGTTTTTTTTTTTTTTCTGGAGATATTTCATGTTGAGGTTTTGGGATTTGTGGAACAGGTCGGCATACTTGGTTAGAGCAGTGCAGATAAAAGTAAGAGAGAAAAGGGCAGGAATTTTATTTTTTGTAGCACATGAAAAGGTAAAGCCGTAACAATTACCCACTAGTATGGCATCGAGAGGCCACATCAGAAACTACTGCATGGTCCAGAATCAATTCACCAATACAGCAGTCCCAGTACTTTGCGCCTGCTGATAGGACAGCCTCCTTAGTGGTTAATCCAAGGTTCGGGTCCCTGACTATCAGGCGGATAACGTCAGCCCAGACAAAACGTTTACCTCCAGCACCCTTACTAGTGACATGGCCACAATGATAGACATAGAGACAGAAAAATTTCCGACATCTCAGACTACTGTTCACCAAGTACTACCGACCTTTAAGCAGCTTTTTCTTCGCCCTTTGTCAAAAAAATCACTCATTTGAATGAGGACTGAGGGACAAAAAAGGAGAAGCGAGAGTTACTGGAGCTGCCGATAACACATCCACTGTATTATCTACTCTCCATTAAAAAAAACGGGGATGAGGGGAATGGGTACAAGTGACTTATTAATATCTAAGTAGTAAATCCGGTGCTAAATTATCAATTCAGGACACTTTTGATGATAATCTCCCCTCCTATATTAATGGGTGGAAGTTTTTTCGTTATCTATCTCGAGTTGTAATCATTGGAGCTTCACCTGATAATTAAAATCCAATAATTAACTTTTATCAATTTGTAGAGTCGGCTTAATATTAATTTACATTTGAGTTTAGATAATTATTCAAGGTTTTAATTTAGGAGGTTCGTTTTCGTAATGCTAATCTCAGTGTATTATATTTCGAATATAATTGAAAATAAGACTAACTATATTAGATGGTTTGATTGGCTAGCCAGGAAGCAAGCATTTTCAATATAAGCAAGCTTACAGTAATAGTATATATTAAGTATATTACTTAAATAAAGTCCTAACTTTATCTACTGTAATAAAGAAAAATAATTCCCGACATTTTGTTCTTTTTACTTTCTACTTACTTTTACTCTCGCTTACTTCAAACATGATATCTTGTCATTATACGTACAGAGGCTACTATTTAGAAGCATGTATACAGCGGACTATGTGAGAAGATATACGATGTCTGTTCACATTACATTTAAGCCTGTCCATGTTAGTGCAATCAGAAAAGCAGGAAAAGTTGAAGGTCATTCAAAATCTAACGAAGATACTAATTAGAGTAGAAGGCTTTTCGGCATCTAAGAACTTCTACAGTGAAGATGGCGTTTTGTTTTATATCATAAGTTGCTTAAAACGTGATTAGTTAAAGTTCAGAATAAAATCACGCTTTCTCTTAACGGTTAATTTAAAAAAAAAAAAAATCTTCTGAACGCTATTAAAAGTTAAATTCTTCACTAGTTTGGAGACGGAATGCGTTGTTGTGATAAGTGATTTTCTCTATTAATTCGCACTTTTTATTTTAAGATTCAAATATTAATAACTACATTTTATTTCAGTATTTAATTTATGTATTTCTGTTGTATTAAATGCTAGCTTTAATTTTTTTTTTTTTTTTTTCTCGTCCATAAATGTTTATCTACCAAGTTGATCTTAAATATTGTATAATCAATCCATTATATTATCATTTTCAGTCCCCCACCCCTAATTTCTGGCTCCCATCTTATCTCGCAATTATAACGTCACCAACTAACTTCGGAAGAACCCCCCCCCCATCCGATTTTGTTTTATATCATAAGTTGCTTAAAACGTGATTAGTTAAAGTTCAGAATAAAATCACGCTTTCTCTTAACGGTTAATTTAAAAAAAAAAAAAATCTTCTGAACGCTATTAAAAGTTAAATTCTTCACTAGTTTGGAGACGGAATGCGTTGTTGTGATAAGTGATTTTCTCTATTAATTCGCACTTTTTATTTTAAGATTCAAATATTAATAACTACATTTTATTTCAGTATTTAATTTATGTATTTCTGTTGTATTAAATGCTAGCTTTAATTTTTTTTTTTTTTTTTTTTTTTTCTCGTCCATAAATGTTTATCTACCAAGTTGATCTTAAATATTGTATAATCAATCCATTATATTATCATTTTCAGTCCCCCACCCCTAATTTCTGGCTCCCATCTTATCTCGCAATTATAACGTCACCAACTAACTTCGGAAGAAACCCCCCCCCATCCGATTTTGTTTTATATCATAAGTTGCTTAAAACGTGATTAGTTAAAGTTCAGAATAAAATCACGCTTTCTCTTAACGGTTAATTTAAAAAAAAAAAAAAATCTTCTGAACGCTATTAAAAGTTAAATTCTTCACTAGTTTGGAGACGGAATGCGTTGTTGTGATAAGTGATTTTCTCTATTAATTCGCACTTTTTATTTTAAGATTCAAATATTAATAACTACATTTTATTTCAGTATTTAATTTATGTATTTCTGTTGTATTAAATGCTAGCTTTAATTTTTTTTTTTTTTTTTTTTTCTCGTCCATAAATGTTTATCTACCAAGTTGATCTTAAATATTGTATAATCAATCCATTATATTATCATTTTCAGTCCCCCACCCCTAATTTCTGGCTCCCATCTTATCTCGCAATTATAACGTCACCAACTAACTTCGGAAGAAACCCCCCCCCCCCATCCGATTTTGTTTTATATCATAAGTTGCTTAAAACGTGATTAGTTAAAGTTCAGAATAAAATCACGCTTTCTCTTAACGGTTAATTTAAAAAAAAAAAAATCTTCTGAACGCTATTAAAAGTTAAATTCTTCACTAGTTTGGAGACGGAATGCGTTGTTGTGATAAGTGATTTTCTCTATTAATTCGCACTTTTTATTTTAAGATTCAAATATTAATAACTACATTTTATTTCAGTATTTAATTTATGTATTTCTGTTGTATTAAATGCTAGCTTTAATTTTTTTTTTTTTTTTTTTTTTCTCGTCCATAAATGTTTATCTACCAAGTTGATCTTAAATATTGTATAATCAATCCATTATATTATCATTTTCAGTCCCCCACCCCTAATTTCTGGCTCCCATCTTATCTCGCAATTATAACGTCACCAACTAACTTCGGAAGAAACCCCCCCCCCATCCGATTTTGTTTTATATCATAAGTTGCTTAAAACGTGATTAGTTAAAGTTCAGAATAAAATCACGCTTTCTCTTAACGGTTAATTTAAAAAAAAAAAAATCTTCTGAACGCTATTAAAAGTTAAATTCTTCACTAGTTTGGAGACGGAATGCGTTGTTGTGATAAGTGATTTTCTCTATTAATTCGCACTTTTTATTTTAAGATTCAAATATTAATAACTACATTTTATTTCAGTATTTAATTTATGTATTTCTGTTGTATTAAATGCTAGCTTTAATTTTTTTTTTTTTTTTTTTTTTTTTTTTTTCTCGTCCATAAATGTTTATCTACCAAGTTGATCTTAAATATTGTATAATCAATCCATTATATTATCATTTTCAGTCCCCCACCCCTAATTTCTGGCTCCCATCTTATCTCGCAATTATAACGTCACCAACTAACTTCGGAAGAACCCCCCCCCATCCGATTTTGTTTTATATCATAAGTTGCTTAAAACGTGATTAGTTAAAGTTCAGAATAAAATCACGCTTTCTCTTAACGGTTAATTTAAAAAAAAAAAAAAATCTTCTGAACGCTATTAAAAGTTAAATTCTTCACTAGTTTGGAGACGGAATGCGTTGTTGTGATAAGTGATTTTCTCTATTAATTCGCACTTTTTATTTTAAGATTCAAATATTAATAACTACATTTTATTTCAGTATTTAATTTATGTATTTCTGTTGTATTAAATGCTAGCTTTAATTTTTTTTTTTTTTTTTTTTCTCGTCCATAAATGTTTATCTACCAAGTTGATCTTAAATATTGTATAATCAATCCATTATATTATCATTTTCAGTCCCCCACCCCTAATTTCTGGCTCCCATCTTATCTCGCAATTATAACGTCACCAACTAACTTCGGAAGAAACCCCCCCCCCATCCGATTTTGTTTTATATCATAAGTTGCTTAAAACGTGATTAGTTAAAGTTCAGAATAAAATCACGCTTTCTCTTAACGGTTAATTTAAAAAAAAAAAAATCTTCTGAACGCTATTAAAAGTTAAATTCTTCACTAGTTTGGAGACGGAATGCGTTGTTGTGATAAGTGATTTTCTCTATTAATTCGCACTTTTTATTTTAAGATTCAAATATTAATAACTACATTTTATTTCAGTATTTAATTTATGTATTTCTGTTGTATTAAATGCTAGCTTTAATTTTTTTTTTTTTTTTTTTTTTCTCGTCCATAAATGTTTATCTACCAAGTTGATCTTAAATATTGTATAATCAATCCATTATATTATCATTTTCAGTCCCCCACCCCTAATTTCTGGCTCCCATCTTATCTCGCAATTATAACGTCACCAACTAACTTCGGAAGAAACCCCCCCCCCATCCGATTTTGTTTTATATCATAAGTTGCTTAAAACGTGATTAGTTAAAGTTCAGAATAAAATCACGCTTTCTCTTAACGGTTAATTTAAAAAAAAAAAAATCTTCTGAACGCTATTAAAAGTTAAATTCTTCACTAGTTTGGAGACGGAATGCGTTGTTGTGATAAGTGATTTTCTCTATTAATTCGCACTTTTTATTTTAAGATTCAAATATTAATAACTACATTTTATTTCAGTATTTAATTTATGTATTTCTGTTGTATTAAATGCTAGCTTTAATTTTTTTTTTTTTTTTTTTTTTTTCTCGTCCATAAATGTTTATCTACCAAGTTGATCTTAAATATTGTATAATCAATCCATTATATTATCATTTTCAGTCCCCCACCCCTAATTTCTGGCTCCCATCTTATCTCGCAATTATAACGTCACCAACTAACTTCGGAAGAAACCCCCCCCCATCCGATTTTGTTTTATATCATAAGTTGCTTAAAACGTGATTAGTTAAAGTTCAGAATAAAATCACGCTTTCTCTTAACGGTTAATTTAAAAAAAAAAAAAAATCTTCTGAACGCTATTAAAAGTTAAATTCTTCACTAGTTTGGAGACGGAATGCGTTGTTGTGATAAGTGATTTTCTCTATTAATTCGCACTTTTTATTTTAAGATTCAAATATTAATAACTACATTTTATTTCAGTATTTAATTTATGTATTTCTGTTGTATTAAATGCTAGCTTTAATTTTTTTTTTTTTTTTTTTTTTCTCGTCCATAAATGTTTATCTACCAAGTTGATCTTAAATATTGTATAATCAATCCATTATATTATCATTTTCAGTCCCCCACCCCTAATTTCTGGCTCCCATCTTATCTCGCAATTATAACGTCACCAACTAACTTCGGAAGAAACCCCCCCCCATCCGATTTTGTTTTATATCATAAGTTGCTTAAAACGTGATTAGTTAAAGTTCAGAATAAAATCACGCTTTCTCTTAACGGTTAATTTAAAAAAAAAAAAAATCTTCTGAACGCTATTAAAAGTTAAATTCTTCACTAGTTTGGAGACGGAATGCGTTGTTGTGATAAGTGATTTTCTCTATTAATTCGCACTTTTTATTTTAAGATTCAAATATTAATAACTACATTTTATTTCAGTATTTAATTTATGTATTTCTGTTGTATTAAATGCTAGCTTTAATTTTTTTTTTTTTTTTTTTTTTCTCGTCCATAAATGTTTATCTACCAAGTTGATCTTAAATATTGTATAATCAATCCATTATATTATCATTTTCAGTCCCCCACCCCTAATTTCTGGCTCCCATCTTATCTCGCAATTATAACGTCACCAACTAACTTCGGAAGAAACCCCCCCCCATCCGATTTTGTTTTATATCATAAGTTGCTTAAAACGTGATTAGTTAAAGTTCAGAATAAAATCACGCTTTCTCTTAACGGTTAATTTAAAAAAAAAAAAAAATCTTCTGAACGCTATTAAAAGTTAAATTCTTCACTAGTTTGGAGACGGAATGCGTTGTTGTGATAAGTGATTTTCTCTATTAATTCGCACTTTTTATTTTAAGATTCAAATATTAATAACTACATTTTATTTCAGTATTTAATTTATGTATTTCTGTTGTATTAAATGCTAGCTTTAATTTTTTTTTTTTTTTTTTTTTTTTTTGTTTTTTCTCGTCCATAAATGTTTATTTATCTACCGAGTTGATTGCAAAAATAGATTACCTAATTGTACTCATTTTTAGTTCGTGGGAGGGGAATCTATCACCATACTTTCCCTTAAACAGGTCCGTTGGACTTTTATTAAGTACAATACTTAATAGTTATTTTATTTATTTTTTTTATTTATTTTTTTTTTGTTTTAATGGAGAGTAGAAAACGCATTGTGGATGCGTTATCGGCAGCTCCTGTTACTCTCGCTTCTTCTTATTTGTCCCTCAGTCCTCATTTTTAAATGAGTGATTTTTCTGACAAAGGGAGAAGAAAAAGCTGTTTTCTAGGTTGGCAGTATTTTTGCGCGAACAGTTTGCAGAGTTGGTGGAAATTTTCTGTTTCTATGTCTATCCTTGTAGCCATGTCACTAGTAAGGGTGCTGGAGGTAAACGTTTTGTCTGGGCTGACGTTATCCGCCTGATAGTCAGGGACCCGAACCTTGGATTAACCACTAAGGAGGCTGTCCTATCAGCAGGTGCAAAGTACTGGGGCTGCTGTATTGCCATTTGGTGAATGGAATCTGGACCATGCAGTAGCTTCTGGTGGGGCCTCTCGATGCCATACTAGTGGGTAATTGTTACGGCTTTACCTTATCATGTGGTACAAAAAAAAAAAAAAAAAATTCTTCGTTTCTTTTTCTCTCTTAGTTTCCCCTCTCTGTCCTGCTCTAAGTAAATCTGTCGACCTAGTCCACAAATTCCAAAATTTCATCATGACAAGTTTCAAGAAAAAATACTCGATTAAACCCGGTTCTCCAACTTCCAACGTAGACCCCTACTACCATGTCTCCTTCTCCAACATCAGGGGTCTACGTTCTAACCTTCCAGAGGTTGAAACCCAATTACAGGAGACGAAACCAGACCTTTTATTTTTAAGTGAAACTGGCATTGGACAGGCTATTTCCCTTGATGAGTTTGCAATTACAGGATACTCTAACTTAACTTCTAAATCTGACCCCCAAGATCGCCATGGGCATGGAATATGTGCCTATATTAAAGATAGCTTTCCATGTGGGAGGGACATCTCCAGGGAAGATCCTAACTTACCTTATATGTGCTTCCGGGTTGCTTTAGCTCACACTACTGCATTTATATTTACTCTCTATCGCCCCCACAACAGCGGAGTTACTATCTTTCAAAGCATATCTGAGAAAATTGACCAAGTCCTTTCTACTTATCCTTCAGCTAACATTCATGTATGTGGAGACTTCAATGTTCACAACGTCGAATGGTTGACCCACTCAAACAAGACCGATGATGAGGGGAGGTTCTGTCATGATTTCTCCATTGCCTATGACCTCACTCAGATTGTTCAGGAACCTACCCGTGTGCCCGATAATGACGGCCAGTATGCGAGCCTACTAGACCTTTTTCTCACAACTTGCCCTGAACTATGTTCAGTTTCTGTTCTGTCGCCTCTTGGATCTTCCGACCACTCTGTTGTATCAATTAAGATAAAAATGAAATGTAATAAGTCCCCAGACGTACCTCTTCATCGTACAGTATATCGATACACTAAGGCTGACTGGGATAGCTTCCGTACATTTATATCTGATCTACCTCTGCATTCCATGTTTAAAAAGGATGTGTCCTCTATAGTATTAGACCTAACTGAATGGTTAATTGTAGGTATTGACCATTTCATACCCTCTAAAAAGTTTCAGCAAAAACCTAACAGCCAGCCTTGGTTCTCTCCAGAATGTGCTGCTGCCATTGCGCACAGAAATCACTTTTTCCACTGCTTCAAACGTAATAGATGTATGGAAACTAAAGCCGTTTTCAGGACTGCCAGCAACCATTGTAAGAAAGTAATAAGGAACGCAAGAGAGTTGTATGCTCAATCTGTTAAGTCCAAAGTAGCTGAGCAGCGGCTTGGTTCCCACCAGTTTTGGCAAATAGCAAACAGAATTCTGAACAGAAGCGTGTGCTCCATCCCAACTATTATCAATGGATCTGAGGTAATCTCGTCAGCATCAGACAAAGCCAAACTCTTTGTCAAGAACTTTGCAGCTAATTCTACCCTTTGCGACCAAGACCGCCAACCCCCAATATTTCCTCTTGTATCAGAAAACACGCTATGTGATATACGTATATCTGTACGTGATGTTGCCAAGCTAATCAAAAACCTTGATTCCAGTAAAGCAACTGGCCCTGATGGTATTCCAATTATAGTACTCAAAAAACTTCAACCTGAACTAGCACCCATACTTACAAAACTGTTTAAACGTTGTCTTAAGGAGAATAGTTTCCCATCTCCCTGGAAAATCTCATCAGTATGCCCTGTATTTAAGAATTCAGGTGATCGCTCATCCCCCTCTCAGTACAGGCCAATAAGTCTCCTGTGCGTCATGAGTAAGTTGCTAGAATCTGTATTAAATACAGAAGTAATCAAACATCTCAACAAAAATAACCTTCTTAGTGACACTCAATATGGTTTCCGTTCTGCTAGATCTACAGCAGATGTCCTTACAGTTATATCGCATAGGATTAGCAAATCTCTCGACGGTGGCAATCTTTCTAGGGCAATTGCTCTTGACATATCTAAAGCCTTTGATAGGGTATGGCATAAAGGTTTACTTCATAAGATCGCTAGCTATGGTATAGCTGGAAAAGTCTTCTCAATTATTAAATCATTTCTTTCTGATAGATTCATAAGAGTAGTAGTTGAGGGGCAAAAATCAGAAGCTCACAATATTAATGCCGGTGTCCCTCAGGGATCCATCCTGGGCCCAACTCTTTTCCTGATCTACATTAATGATCTTCCAAATCATATCCTTACATCATTTGTAGACATTTATGCTGACGACACTACCATTTATGGTACCACATCTAAGACAGTAAACGAGCAAGTTCTCTCCAATTCTCTCTCCTCTGATCTTGAGCACGTAGTACAATGGGGAAAGGAGTGGCTGGTTACTTTTAATGCATCTAAAACCAAGCTTCTCTCTTTACATCATCAACATTCTAATCCACATTTGTCATCAATTGAAATGAATGGCTCTCGTCTTCAGGAGGCCTCAAGTTTTGACAAGCTTCTGGGCTTGACCATTACTCCTGATCTTAAATGGAACACGTATATCAAATCTGTTGCCAAGGCCGCTGGAAAAATGGTGGGATCTTTCTATCGATCCAGTAGATATCTCACTGCTGATGCTATTCTCTATCTATATAAGAGCCAGGTACGTCCAAGGATGGAATACTGTTGCCACATCTGGGCAGGAGCTGCTAGAAAGAACTTGTCCTGCCTTGATAGAGTTCAAAATAGACTTCGTAGCCTCGTAGGAGATGTCCTTTTCTCCTCCTTGCAACCTCTATCTCACAGAAGAGATGTTGCGAGTTTGTCTCTGATGTATCGTTATTTTCATGGAAAGTGTTCAACTGAGCTTCAATCTATGGTCCCCCCTCGCCAAACTTTCACAAGAAACACTCGTCTAGCTGTAAACACTATCAATAATTTCCCCCACTCTTTATCTGTGCCTAAACCTAAACGTAGATTCCATGAACAAAGCTTCTTTCTTAGAACTGCACGCCTGTGGAATTGTCTTCCGTTTTCCTGCTTTCCGGCTGACTACAATATGGTTTTGTTCAAGTCTAAAGTAAATAAGTTCTTGATGAGCCGTTCCATATAAGTTATTAAATTTACCAAATTTTCATTACTAATGATTACTATATTGACCAACTTCTACTGTACACTCTTTAACCCTTATCCTTGAGTGGCCTCTGGGCCTTGATAATGTGGTGATGCCTTTGTAAAAAAAAAAAAAAAAAAAAAAAAAGGTAGAGGGGGTTGTCGTTAGTGCGTACGTCGAACAGGTATAAATCCAATGGGTACGACATTGCACATTCCACTAAAATGCTTGTAAAACAGACACAATGATCCAACATGATGGTGATGAGACAGGGATTAGAGCTTGGTTGGTATTTCGGGATCCATTAGATTCGAGACCCTTTTTTGAATCCTGTTTAATAGAGAGAGAGAGATACAGTTGGTAGATATACTAGTTCAAAAATGGCAACAATGCATGCGCGACTGGTGGCTTTGTAGAGATGTACAATGCCTTCTGTTGTGAGTCATTATCTAGTACGCTAAAGAGACTACCTTCTTAGCAGCAGTGTTGCGAACGTCCTTTCTTGTTCATAACTATATTTCCTGAATAATGATATGAAACAATGTATTATGTTGCAAATAATATGGAATAGTTGATGTATTTTTATTTCCGGCATATCAGTAAAGTAATTGAAGTTAATTCTCTAAGTAAGAGAATCACAATGAAGACATTAATAGATGCATAGAAAATTACACAGCTATATTTGTTTATGCTTCATGCATATGATTTTAAAATTAACGTCATGTCAGGTTCATTGCTGTAACTTGCAAGAGTGATAAAAAGGAATACAGGTACCCTCGCAGAGGATTTAAATAATCAAATTAGAAACAAATCCTGGTGATTTTTAAAATGTGCATCGAGGAAAATGGATATTGTGTAAAGAATGTAGACAGAAAAATAATTCTTGCATTTGCTTACAAACTCTCGTATGAGACAGTTACAGGAAAAGATTCAATTAACCTATAAACTGATAAAGAAAAACTTTAAATAAACCTCATGTAGAGTGAGTATTGAAGATATTTTGTGACATCAATATATATCACACTTCATTGATGAGGTAAACAGAAATAGTATTTTCTTCAGAATAAATGAACATCATATTAAACACGTAATGAAGTATTCTCTTATCAGATAGACTTCGGTACATGTTAAAAGAACATTATAAAATGTCGAGGTATGCAATAAATAAAGCAGATGAAAATAAGAGTAGATAAAAGGATCCTAAAATCAATATATCCATATATACTATGATCCATATGCATTATAGTCCATAAATATTATGATCCATATATATAATGGTCCATATATATAATGATCCATATATACTATGATACATATATACTATGATCCATATATAGTGGTCCATACATACAATGATCCATATATATTATGGTCCATATATATTATGATCCATACATATTATGATCCATATATACTATGATTCACATTTATTAAGGTCGATATCTAATATGATCCATATATATTATAATCCATGTATACAATGATCGATAAATATTATGATCCGAATATATTATGATGCATATAAATTATGCGCATATATAATATGATCGATATATATTATGATACATACATATTATGATTAATATATACAAAGATCCATATATATTATGATCTATATATACTACGATCCATATATATATTATGATCCATATATATTATGATGCATATATATTTTGTTTCACATATACTATGATCCATATATACTATGATCCATATATATTATGATCAATATATATTATGATCAATATATATTATGATCCATATATATTATGCCCATATAATTTATGGTCCATATATAATATTATCCATACATATTATAATCCACATATATAATGATCCGTATATATTATTATCCATATACACTATTACCCATATATAATGTGTTCGTATATATTATGATCCATATATACTATGATCCATATATATTATGATTCATATATATTATGATCAATATATATTATGATCAATATATACTATAATCTATATATATTTTGATCCATATATATTATGACCCATATATAATATAGTCCATATATATTATGGTCCATATATACTATGATCCTTATACATTATGATCCTTATATATTATGATCTATATATATACTAATGTCTATATATAATATGTATTATGATCCATTTATATTATGATCCATATATACTATGCTCCATATATATTATGATCAATATATATTATAATCCATATATATTATGATCCATATATATCCATGTCCATATACATTTTGATCAATATATATTATGATCAATATATACAAGCATACATATATATTATGATCCATATATACTATGATCTATATATATTATGATCCATACATATTAGGATCCATATATATTATGATCCATACATATTATGATCCATATATATTATGATCTATATATATTATGGTTAATATATATTATGATCAATATATACTATGGTTCATATATATTATAATCAATATAAAATATGATCCATATATATTGCAGTCAATATATAATATGATCCCTTTATATTATTGTCCATATATATTATGATCAAGATATATTATGGGTCATATATATTATGGTCTGTATACATTATGACTCATATATATTATTGTCTATATATATATATATTATTATCCATATATATTATGATCCATATATATTATGGTCTATATATAATATAATCGATATATATATTATGATCCATATATATTATGCTCCATATATATTTTTATTCATATATGAAATGATCCATATATACTATGATCAATAAATACTATGATCCATATATATTATGTCCCATATATATTAGGATCTATATATATACTTATCCATATATATTAGGATGCACATACACTATGATCCATATATACTATGATCTATATATATTATGATCCATATATATTGTGATCCATATATATTATGATCAATATATACTATGATACATATATATAATAGTCAATATATAATATGATCCGTATATATTATTGTCCATATATTATGCTTAACATATATTTTGATTTATCTGTATTATGATCCATATATATGATCATATATATTATGATCCATATATACTATGATCCATATATACTATAATCCATATATATTATGATCCATATATAATATGACCCTATATATTATGATCCATATATAATATGACCCTATATATAATGATCCATATATACTATAATCCATATATATTATGGTCTATATATACTATGATCTATATATACTATGATTCATATACATTATGGTCCAAATATATTACGATCTAAATATACTATGCTCCATATATACTAAGATCCGTATATACTATAGACCATATATATTATAATCCATATATTATGTTCCGTATATATTATGCTCCATTTATATTGTAATCGATACATATTATGTTCATATGCAATATGATCCATATATACTATCTATATACATTATGATCCATATATATAATGATCCACGTATATAAGAATCCATGTATATTTTGATCAACATACACTATGATCCATATATACTATAATCCATATATATATATATTATGATCCATAAATATTATGATCCATATATATTATGGTTCATATATATTATGGTCAGCATATAATATGAACCATATATATTATATATAATATATATATACAATGATTCGTATATGCTTTGATCCATATATACTATGATTCATATATATTATAATTCATATATATTACGGTCCATATATACTATTATCCATATATACTATTGACCATATATACTGACTGAAGAATAGAAAATTAGTAAGCACAAAATAAAATGTCAGCTAAGATAAAACGAAGTTTGTTTGTGACAAAGTATTCATATTATTTGGATGCTTTGGACTATTATTATCATTTTGAGTATAACTGGCACAACATTTTGGTCGATTTATCCCCTTCTTCAGGTGTATTATGTCGGACTCGGGAATCTGCATGGCAGGTTTTATTTAATCCACGTATATAGCATGCTATCGTCTCGTCAGCTATAACTTGGTAAAAATCTAAAATAATTCGCAATTGTATTTTAGGTCCCCTACGCTTAGGTTTGAACCCGCAATCTTATTTTACAACTCATTTTCACTTAGTACTCTATTCACTGTATAAAGTTTTCTTGTAGTTCCACAAGATACACCTGCAAAGTGTCGGGTGTTACATCGACAGAAACGTTGTGCAAATAGCTCTCAAGATAAGAACAATAATACGAAGGTACGAATAATCACTCCTCATCTCAAAAACTTTGGAACCGTAATATGAACAAAGTGCGGCAAAATCTCCGTGAATTATTTAGATCGCTAATGAAACTTTCACTACTATAACTATGGTTTCGCCTCTCAACCATCTTTCTTTTATTGCGCGTTTCTCATTATACTTAAACTTCATTACGACAAAATTCAAACGGTCTCTTTTTAAACGTGAGTTTGTTCGTCTATTGTTACAATTCATCTCAAAGGAAAAAGTTACAAGAAATACGAAAATTCGTGAACAACTTGAATGAACTATATTAGAATTGTATTTAATTCATTTTTATCTGTTATCGTAATAAGTAGCTTTGGTATAGATCACACATCCATTACTTGATTTTTATTTTACTTTATTCATCTTAAACAAGTTATGTTGCCACTGAAGCATAAATGAGCCAGATTTATAGAATATATCATAAGTTAAATGTTCAGTAAGAGGTTATTAATAATGCGTTCAAATCTCTGCATATTAGAGAAACTGAGAACAGAAAGGGAATTTGAAATACTAGCCGTTCGAGATAAGAATCTTCTTTCTCTTCCATAACAAAGCCAATTTGAACTTATATTAAGGTACAATACTGAGTTATTTTTTAAAGGAGAGTAGAAAACACTATGTGTATATGTTCTCGGTAGCACCGTAATCGTCGCTTCTGTTATTTTGTCTTTCAGTCTTCGTTTACTATGAGTGAGGTTTCTGACAGATAGGGAAGAAAAATCTGCTTATTACGTCGGCAGTCTTTTTTATAAATCGTTAGAGATGTTTGTAGTCTCTTTTCCTGTCTATCGTTATGTCAATCCCACTAATAAGGATGCTGGAGGTAAACGTTTTACCTGGGCTGACGTTATCCGCCTGACAGTCAGGGATCTGAATATTTGATTTATCCCCAAGTAGACTGTCCTATTAACAGGCGCAAATACTGGAACTGATGTACTACCAGTTGGTGAATGAATTCTGGACCATGCAGTAGCTTCTGGTGGGGCCTCTCGAAGCTATATTAATGGGTACTGTAACGGCTTTACCTTTTTTATGGTCTGCAAATTTTTTTCTGTTCGTTTTTCTCCTTTTCCTTCTCGATCTACCCTGCTTAACGACTCTGTCGTTCTTTTCTACATATTTCCAAATTCTAACATGAAAAGTCTAAAAAAAACAAAAAAAAACACAAATTTAAACTCAAAACTCCAACTCCAAACGTAGAACAAACTACACGGCCTCTGTCTTCAACACCAGGGGTCTATGTTCCAATCGTTCAGAGGTCGCAATTCAATTACAGGAGAGCAAACTTAACCTATTGCTCCTGTACGAAACTCATGAGAACCGAGCCGCTGCACAACTACATCAGCTATTTATGATAATGTTATAGGTTGTTAAAATCCATCAGTCCCATACGATAGTGTAAATTATTTAAATAAAATCATTCCTTTTAATTGGTATTCGTCTGATTTTTAAGTATTTTCATGAGCATTCTCCCACTGTTGCACAAGATTCAAGTTTAAATTAGTATTTCGATGCTTTCGAAAATAATTGTTAAAAACAGTTTAAGCAAAACTAGGTATGATTAGTGACCAAATTATGATTAGTGACCAAATTATGATTAGTGACCAAATTAGTCAAGGACGAAATACAAACATGCTTTGTCACATTTGTTTAGAAAGTGGAATGGATGACAAGGATGGTTGTTTTTTTTGTTTTTTTTAATGCGGTTAGATTGAACAACCCAATAAATGAATAAACTGGATATAAACATATCGATTTATTAGATTTATTTAATTAATTAATTAATTATGTGGAAAATATTTTCATCGGTTGAATCGCAAGTGGGAAGAAGAGCAGGAATTATAAATTCTGCAAAGAAGTCAGTAGCACAAATCTTTACAAAATGGCGACCTGTAGGACCAGACAGCAGGCCCGAACCGATCTGATGGATAAGAGTCCCAAAATCGGCAATCAGGACTGCAATCATCACTGAGGACCACCTAAACACATTCGATTGTATTTTGCGATCTAAAATGGTTTCAAAATAAAATAGAGAAATTTTATGGAATTTTGCTTATGGAATGTGAAAACTTAATGGCATTATAAGGAAAGCGAGAGTTACAAAACTGCTGCAAGTAAACAGAAATTAAACTTTTTACTCTCCCACAATCCCACAAGATTTTTAATATCATAATATTGCTTATATATATATGTATATATATATATATATATATATATATTCGTTACGGCCAAATTCTCGTCCTGCACATTATATTTACTAACATATATTTACGTAACTTACTTATTATCACGTTAAATATTGTTATACCAATATCTAAAGGTATAAACACGCCATTTTAAAGGACATTTTTTACAGGAAATGAATTCCATTGAAGGTATATCACGTAAAACTCTTCCGCCTTCGATTCAGACGTGAAAATGCATGAATCTTTTTCCCCTCTTCATCTGAGGGAACAAATTTAGGTCGAACCGATAATTATACGAATAATTTGACGTGTCTGTATAAGAAAGGTTTTGCTATTATGTTAAAAACCTGAGTCGTGACCAGATTGTTTTGTTCATCTTATGGCACTAATTTGCACTTTTATAGCCTTGTACTTGTGACACCGTAGACAACATCAAACGAAGCGTACTTCCGGTCGGTAGGAATGACGTCAATCAACCGGAAGGAATGACATCCTGTTTTCTTTGTTATCCAATATCAGTCAATAAAGCTGTGAGAAAGCGAATCGGAAAACGCAGAAAACTTTAAAACGTACAATAATGATTTCTGTTTCTTACAGAACTTTATATTTATTCGATTCTTAAGGTTGCCCGGTGCAATTTAGATATATATATATATATATATATATATATATATATATATATATATATATATATATATATATATATATCTCACCCTAGTGTATGGCTGGTTTGGGGACACATATTTGAAGAACAATTTCAGAAGAAGACCATTTATAACTACCGTTTACACGAATGTTTCCCGTAAATTTCATACGAAAAAAAAAACACAACACTACGGTAATACAATGACAGAAAATAAACATTAATTATCTGAACATTTGTTGAATTAAAATAATATTAAAATATATACTATGATCCATATAAAAAAATATGAAAAGAAATAAATGTACGACTTTTAAAGTAGTTTTAAACAGTCATTAGTTGTATGCATGTGACGTTTTCAGAAAACGATTTTTGTATTTTAAGTTCAGTAAATATTCAGATAATTACTGTTTCATTTTGTATTATTGGATTTATATATTTTTTAAAGTTTTACTTGAATATATGTTCACATAATAAAAGTTTTATTTTCTGTTATTTAGTGCTATGATTTTAGGTGAAAGTCACGTGAGACTGTACCCATTTCGGGTAAGCTATATTTGAATTGTCCATCCATGAAAGAAATTTAAATAGGAAAAATAAAAACGCAATAATGCATAATTGTCATATTTTCGAACTTAATAGTATGACGACTCAATTTCTTCGGAATACACCATTCATTGATATATATATATATATATATATATATATATATATATATATATATATATATATATATATATATATATATATAATTAAACTTTACCGGTTTTAAGACTAAAACTATTGCAGACATTTTTTAAACAAATATCTATCTATACACGAACAGATTTTTCTTCGTTTTAAACAATTTAACTACAGCTTAGTGGTTGACACATTATTTCAATAGCAGTTCAGCCCAGCTTTACTCAATCCCTATATACTGTTCATAACTTTATGTGCATATGTATATATATATTAAAAAGTTTGACTATTGTCCAGGTAAGATGCTTTTAAAATTTCAAGTGTTTAGACCCAAACTGTGCAGAGGATTATGGTAAAGTCTGCAAAGGTTAACTCTTTCAACATTGACCTCTTGGCAGTCAAATTGTCGCCTAAAAACATATAAAAATACAAGTTTGGGATAAATAGATATAAAATATAAGTGTGGGATAAATAGATATAAAAATGTAATTATAGGATGAATATATACTAAAATATAAGTACGGGATAAATAGATACAAAAATATAATTATGGGAGAAATAGATTAAAAATATAAACATGCGATAAATAGATATTACAATATAAGTATGGGATAAATAGATATAAAATATAAGTATGGGAAAAATAATTATAAAAATATAAGTATGGGGTAAAGATATATAAAAATAAAAGCATAGGATAAATAGATATAAAAATATGAATATAGGATAAATAGATATAAAAATATGAGTAGGGGATAAATAGATATAAAATATAAGTATCGGGATTAATAGATATAAAAATATAAGTATGAGACAAATGGATTTTAATATAACTATGGGATAAATAGATATAAAAACAAAAGTATGGGATAAATACATATAAAAAGTTAAGTGTGGGATAAATAAATATAAAATATTAGTATGGGATAAATAGATGTAAAATATAAGTATTGGATAAATAAATATAAAACCATAAGTATGAGATAAATAGATATAAGAATATAGGCATGGGATAATTAGAAATAAATATATAAGTATGGGATGAATAAATATAAAAATATGATCGTGGGATAAATAGATGAAAAACATAGATGCAGAATGAATAGATATAATAATATAAGAATGGGATAAATAGATATGAAAATATAACTATAGGATAAATAGATATAAAAATATAAGTATGAGATAAATATATAAACAACATAAGTATGGGATAAATAGATATAAAATATAAGTATGAGATTAATAGATATAAAATATAAGTGTGGGATGATTAGATTTAAAAATATAAGTTTTTTGTTTTTTTTTACACAGTGATCACCACTAATCGAGGCCTGGAAGCCACTCGGGGATAAGGGTTATTGCAAGTATAGTACGTTAGTGTGGAGATTGATGAAGTGTTTACTTAAGGGGGCGGTTCATTAGGAATTTGTTAACATTGGACTTGAAGACATCCAAGTTGTAGTCCGGAGGGAAGCAGGCAGACGGAACAGAGTTCCACAGGCGTGCAGTTCTAAGAAAGAAGCTTTGTTCATGGAATCCGCGTTTTAATTTAGGCACAGATATAGAGTGGGGGAAATTTTTCACAGTGGATTCAGCTAGACGGGTGTTTTTCGTGAACGGTTGGCGAGGGGGGACCAGAGATTAGAGTTCAGACGAGCACCTGCCATGGAAATAACGATAAAACAAGGATAGGCTCGCAACGTCTCTTCTGTGGGAGAGAGGTTGCATCGAAGAGAAAAGGGCCTCCCCACTAAGCCACGAAGTCTATTTTGTACTCTGTCAAGGCAGGATAGGCTGTTTTTAGCAGCACCTGACCAGATATGGCAGCCGTATTCCATCCTTGGACGTACTTGGCTTTTATATAGATAGAGAATTGCATCAGTAGTGAGATATCTCCTGGAGCGGTAGAAGGATCCAACCATCTTTCCAGCGACGTTGAAAACAGACTTGATGTACGTGTTCCATTTCAGATCAGGAGTAAAGGTCAAACACAGAAGCTTGTCAAAACACGGGGCCTCACCCAGGCGAGAGCCATCCATCACAATTGATGCCAGATGGGGATCAGAGCGTTGATGATGTAAGGATAGGAGTTTGGTTTTGGATGCATTAAAGGTAACCAGCCACATCTTCCCCCACTGAACCACGCGCTCGAGATCAGAGGAGAGAGAATCAGAGAGAACTTTGTCATTTACAGCCTTTGATGTGTTGCTGTAGATGGTCGTGTCATCAGCATAGATGTCAACGAATGATTTAAGTATGTGTTTAGGGAGGTCATTGATGTAGATCAGGAAGAGAGTTGGGCCCAGGATTCACCCCTGAGGGACTCCAGCATTTATACTGCAGGCCTCCGATTTTTGCCCATCTACCACTACTATTATGAGCCTATCGATAAATGAATTTAGATATATAAGTATAAGATAATTAAGTATAAAAATATAAGTATGGGATAAATACATATAAAATATAAGTATGGGATAAATGGATTTTAAATATAACAATTGGATGAATAGATATAAAAATAAAAATAAGGGATCAACAGATATAAAAAGTGAAGTGTGGGTAAATAGATATACAAATATAAGTATGAGATAAATATGTATATAATATTAGTATAGGATAAACAGATATAAATATATAATATAGGATAAATAGATATAAAAAATATAAGTATAGGATAAATAGATATAAAAATATAAGTATAGGATAAATAGATATAAAAATATAAGTATAGGATAAATAGATATATAAATATAAGTATGGTATAAACAGATATACAATGTAGTATGGGATAAATAGATATAAAAATGTAAGTTTGAGTTAAATGGATTTTAAATATTACTATGGGATGAATAGATATAAAAATATAAGTATGGGATAAATTGATATAAAAATATAATTATGGGATAAATAGATATAAAAATAATTATGGGATAAATAGATATCAAAAGTTAAGTATAGGATAAATAGATATAAAAATATAATTATGGGATAAATAGATATAAAAATAAAAGTATGGGATAAATCGATATAAATTATAGTATGAGATTAATAGATATAAAAATATAAGTGTGGCATGAATAGATTTAAAAATATAAGTCTGGGATGATTAGAAATAAATATATAAATATGGGATAAAAAGATATAAAATATTAGTATAGGATAAATAGATATCAAAATGGGAGAAATAAATATAAAAATATGAGTATGGGATAAACGGATTAAAAATATAAGTATATGATAAATAGATATAAAAATATATGTATGGGATGAATAAATATAAAAATATAAGTATGGGATAGACAGATTAAAAATATAAGTATGAGATAAATAGATATAACCATATAAGTATGGGATAAATATATATAAAAATATTAGTATCGGATGAATAGATATAAAAATATAAGTGGGGTATAAATAGATTAAAAATATAAGTATGAGATAAATAGATTAAAATATATAAGTATGAGATAAATAGATATACAATATATGTATGGGATAAAAAGATATAAAAATATAAGTATCGGATAAATAGATTAAAAATATAAATATAGGATAAATAGATATAAAAATTTGTCCTCGACGGTCGTACATCTAAACAATATGGCATAAATGCGGGAGTACCTCAGGGGCCTATCCTTGGACTTCTATTATTCCTGATATTCATAAATTACCTCCCTGATAAAATTGTTTCGGAGATGGGTATATAGGAGAATGAAAAATATGGAAAATAAAATTGATATGATAAATAAGTACGAAAATATAAAGATATAAAGAGCAAGTGAAAAATAGAAAAGAAATAAAATAAAAATACAACAAAAATATACAGTGTAATTGTTTTGGAAATGTTTAGATCCTTGTTGAGTGCAAATCAGTATCAGAATATTGTCTTGAAAAACAGATGAATAGAAGTTCCTCAGTGCGTAATACAGTCTCCGTTCAGTTTACATCGTGACTCAAGGAAACGTGTTGCGGTTGGCGGTGGAAATCTTGTAATTTTTAGGATATCAACGCAACCTCAGGATTATCCAGATATTGTTGCCAGCGTCTTTAGACAGAAAGTAAAAGCTTTAATAGAATTTATAAAAAAGTAGAATTTGGCAGATTGAGTTCTTTCCTATATACATTGAACACTAAAAGAGAGGGATGCCGCATCCATACATCATCACCTGGCAGGCAGCAGAGGACAAAGTTCAACAAGGGAACAAAAGTGATGAAACATATGTACATCTTATGAACTATTGAATCCAAGTTGTTCAAGCATGATTGGCAACAAATACTCCAGAATGTACGTAAAGAACTTCTTCAGTATAGTGAGCAGGGCAAGGACTCGGCAATTAATTTCAGAATTTATTTTTTTATTCAAAGTTTTAATTTACTACTACTACTACTACTAATAATAATAATAATAATAATAATAATGATAATGGTAATGATAATAATGATAATAATAATGTAAATGATAATAATAATGATGATAATAATAATGATGATAATAATGTAAATGATAATAATAATGTAAATGATAATAATAATGATGATAGTAATAATGGTGATAATAATAATGATGATAATAATAATGATGATAATAATGTAAATGATAATAATAATAATGATAATGATAATAATAATAATGATGATACTAAAAATAATAATAATGATAATAAGTATAATAATAATGATTATAATAATAATGATAATAATAATGATGATAATAATAAACATAATTATAATATAGATAATAATGATAATAATAATAATGATAATAATAATAAAGATACTGATAATAATAACTGTAATAATGATAATAATAATGATAATAATAATGATAATAATAATGGTAATAATGATAATAATGATAATAATAATAATTAAAATAATAATACTAATTATAATAATAATGATAAAAATGGTAATAATAATGATAATAATGATAATACTACTACTAATAATAATAAAGATAATAATAATGATAATTATAAAATTAATAATACTAATAATAATGGTAATAATTATAATAATAATGATAATAAAAATGATAATGATAATAATAATGATAATAATAATAATGATGATGATGACGATGATGATAATAATAATAATAATAATAATAATAATAATAATAATAATTTTAATAATTATGTAATTTGAAACAATGTATAAATTAAAATTTAGTAATCAGTCCTTTACAATAATGACGATCATGATGATAATAATAATAATGTTTATTGAAAGAAATTAAGGATTTCAATTTTATTACTTATTTTGATGAGACTATTGTTCTCATTTTCAGTGTTATTTGTGCAATGTTTAGGTCGATGTAGCCTTCTACCTTCGCTAAGCATGTTGGTCGCTATCTTGGAAAATAAAGGAAAAAAGTCACAAGCTCGTAGATCGTTTCCTATTCTTTGAGTTGCTTTTGTTTTTTGTTTTTTTGTTGTTGTTGTTGTTGTTTCCGCAGTGGTTTCGGATGTGTGAAAAAAATTGGTTGACAAAAGGAGGTAACTCTAATAAAGTTTTGCACAAATAACACTCAAGATATGACCAATTGTTCGATCAAACAAGTAACACAAACAATCAGCCCTCTTCTAAAAAGTCCATAACTGTAATTTAATTTTTATTGGAGAAAAGCAATTATAATGCTACATAAAAATATTGCGTACATTTAACAAAATAATTATAGACAGCTGTACAGATTACAAAACCCTAAAAACAAATTACGTATTAAAATAATAAGAAATTATATCAATTACAAATCAAATTTTCTACGATAAATTAATAATCTTATTCAAATTTTATTTAATACTAGCGGGGGGTACCCGGCGTTGCCCGGGTGTTTAGGGGTGTGTGTGTAGAGGGGAGAACTTCCTAAAAAATCGGGAAAACCCAAACAAAATAAACAGCGAACGAACGTAAAACTTCTTTTACAAAATCGGAAAAAACCCTCCCCCCCCAAAAAAAAAAGGACGGCGTTGCCCGGGTGTTTGGAGGTGTGTATATAGGGGGGACAAATAATAAGGGAATTAATACTCTGTTTGGGGGTACCCGGCGTTGCCCGGGTGTTTGGAGGTGTGTGTGTGGGGGGGGGCTAAAGAACTTCTTTAAAAATCGGAAAAACACAAACAAAAAAAACAGCCAACGAACGTAAAACTTTTTTTTTTAATCGGAAAAACAAACCCCCTCCCCCCAAAAAAGGACGGTGTTTTCCGGGTGTTTGGAGGTGTGTATGTAAGGGTGGGGGCAAAGAATAAGCGAATTAATAACCCTGTTTAAACTTTTAAAAAAAAATCGGAAAAAAACAAAACAAATAAAACATCAAACGGAGATAAAACTTCTTTAAAACAATCGGATAAACAAAAACCCAAAAAGAGGGAAAAAAACAGCGAAAAGCGAAAAAAAATGGTATAAATAACATCGTTTCAATATTAAATGAATAAAAAATCGAGAAAAAAGAAGTATATCTGATAACTGGGATCGACCCTGAAATCTTTAGATAACGACGCTGTCGCTTCACGCTACAGACGCGTGGATGAAAGTAGGTCGGTTTTTATAACATTTAAAACGGATTCAATGTACAACGTCTATTGCGCATGCGTAAAGCAATCTTGTCATGGAGATACCATTTTTTTCATCCCTCCTTGTAAAAAAGAGAGCCGTTAAGGATGAAGGAATGAATGTTTTTGCCCAATTTTTCGATATTTATCGTCCAAAATGTGATACCGAGCTCGTGAAAATCCGTGGCCCGTGTCGAAAGTTTTTGACAGACATGCAAACACACATACTCACACACATTTTGCCTTTTATATATATATAGACTAGCGGGAGGGGGTGCCCGGCGTTACCCGAGTGTTTGGAGGTGTGTGTCGTTGTTAATGAAAACCTAAGAATAAGCGAAGTAAAAAAAGAAAACCGAAAAACGAACATTAAAACTTATCTGAAAAATAAAGCGGGGGGGGGGGGGTAATCAAAACAAAAAACACAAAACAAACTAACGTAAGGCAAACGAACCATGTTAAATGTAAAAATCTGAAAAACAAAAACAAAAAGAAAACAGAAAAACGAACGTTAAAACCAAAAAAAAAAAAAAAAACACGTGAAAAATGGCTTAAATAAGCCTGCTTAAATATTAAAATTTAAAAAATCGGTAGGTACTCGTGTTTTTAGGTGTGTGGTCGGGCGTGGGGGTGTTAATGAAAACCTAAGAATAAGCGAAGTAAAAAAAAAACAGAAAAACGAACGTTACGTGAAAATGGCTTAAATAACACTGGTTCAATATTTAAATTTAAAAAATCGAAAAAAAAATAAAAGACATATCACACCGCGATTCGAACCCAGAACATTTAGATAATGAGCCAACACTCTAACTAACTGACCTCACACGACGTACAGGAAATTAAGTCAGTTCTTCAACTATTTAAACTAAATCAGGTCATGACGTCATCTGACGCATGCGTAGAACCGGTCGTCGTCATGAGAGGACGGTTTTTGTTGGCTTCCCCTGTAGAAAATTGTCGATTTCAAGGTGAAATAATTGACGTTTTTGGCCAATTTTTCGATATTTTTTGGGCGAAGGATGGACTTCAATACGATACCAAGTTTCTTAATTTTTGTTTTGTGTGTCGAAAGGTTTTAGCCGACACACAAATACACATATATGCATACAAACATACATACATTCATACACACATTTTCGTTTTATATTTATAGATTATAGATTAGAAATCGTTATGAAGACAATGATTTAAATTTAGAAGGAATAAAATCATTTATTTTCTAGGGATTCAATAACTATATGCTTCTCAAAGTAGAATTTTTCTTTTTAAATGGTAAAACGCCTTGCTAGTAGAAGAATGCATTCGTGGAATGTCTTCACCTTAAAAAATAATTTTAATCATTTCAAAATATAATCGCAAATACAACGCGCGGTTCCTTACAAACACACTTCTTTCACAAACTTTACAACATGGCAAGGTGGAAGAAACGGAAAAAAACAACACACTGAAGATGGAGTATACCTCTGAAATATATTTGTGATAAATTTCAACAAGTAAAATATTTGTTTATTTTCCTTATATTATGTTGTGATTTGGCTTTCAAGCGCACTTGATGCGTATTTTATTTTATATAATTTTAATCAGTTTTAAGTTGCAATATTTATTTTTTAGTTTTCAATTTCTAATAAAACAATTCAACCACTCGGGCGATGCTTCATAAAAACTGAATATTTTTTTATTCTAATCTTACGTATACTAGCATGATCCGTATAAATTTCACGTAATTAGAAATATCTTTCATCAACAAATATGTTTCGATAAACCTGGTACTTTTTTCTGGATGGCGCAACAAATTTCTTGTTGAACAGAAAAACCAATAACATGCGATGCACCTGAGTTTACTAACATTTCTATTAGAAATAGTGCTAACTGTATTTTAAATATAGAACAAACATACATTGTAACAGACAATCTTTAATTTACTCCTTCAGTTCTTTTAGAAGAAAATGTTATTTTTTTTTCTGTTTCTTCCTAATATCCCCGTTTTTAATTAAAGTTCCGTTGACTTTTTCCTTCGGGGAAAAACCGTTGCAATGAGTACGAGTTTCTTCCTTACACCATTATAACAATCGTATATTGTTATAATTATATTGAAGAACGCGGCTACATTAAAGGAAAGTCACTCTCATATTCGCCAGAGTCGCCAACCGAATAGGTCCCAAACTGTCATCTAAACTTCAGCCCCTGTCCCACCGACGAAATGTTGCATCCCTCTGTCTGTTTTACAGGTATTTTAATGGTGGATGCTCTGACGAACTAAAAGCTCTTGTACCCCCTCTACGAAAATACCCCCGACAAACCCGACAAGCAGCGAAATCCCACCCCTACACAGTAGAGATCCCTAGATGTAAGAAAGCCTTTTACTCTAATAGCTTTTTCCCCAGAACTGCAGGGCTTTGGAATTCTCTTCCGGTTTCCTGCTTCCCCAACTGTACTGACATGCAGAAGTTCAAGTGTAATGTGAACAAACATCATGCTGCTAAACTCCCTACATAGTACCCCTGCAACTTAGGTCCCTGATAGTAGCCCCGTATATCAAAGTGGCAATGTGCCTTGTTTGGGGTTAAAATGTAATAAAATAAATATATTATGGTCAGTTTCTAAATTGGAATTTTGAAAGTAGAATTTCGTGTATTTTGCCTTTGTTTTAAACCGGTTGCTCTTCAAAAATCCTATTTGCCATTCGTTTAAGTGTCACGTGCGAACTCAGTAAGGAAAGACCAAGCAGAATATTATACAGATATTCGAAATGAAAAGATGATGTAGATATTATATACTAGATGGCTGCCCGGCATTGCCCGGGCGTAAAATACGCATCAATTTTTTCTTTTACCTCACACAGAAAACTGAGACATGTGCATTCAAGTGGTATGCTTTTTCTAAACAGTTTACTTCTTGTAAGTAAAAACACACCCGAGTTGAGATTGAAACCAAAACCTAAAGACAGTGAATTTAGTATGATAACCATTAGACCATCTTGACAGGATTTCAAGTGTGTTTTCAAACCTACTTATCCCTAACATAAGGAATCTGTCATCTTTTTCGACTGCGCATCTGTTGACAAACAGATAAAATTCCTACGATACGCACGTACCAATTTGTAAATTTTGACCCTTTAGCCGCATCTTTTCTGGACGAAAATCAATTAAAAAGTTTTCCACATGTCTGAATATTCGATATACCAAATTTCAAGTTTGTTGATCAAAAATTCCTTGAATCTATAGGTTGAGAGGTGTCCTCACACATTCCTACTTTTATGGATGTATAGATTTATATATAAACTGAAAATTTCCTACAATATATCATTAATGAACATGAAAAAATGTTCGTTTTTATGAAATTAAAAATAAAATGTTTTAAAAAAGATTTAATACCTATAAATTGAAAACTATAGAAATATCTACATATGTCACCCTTTTGCTAGACGAAATTATATTCACTTAAATGTACTTTAGGTTTTAATATTTCGATGTATGCGTTTGTTTTATGTACTTAAATGGCTTTATATCATCTATTATTATGTTGGTGCAAAAATAATGTCGTTTTTTGACGTATATATATATATATATATATATATATATATATATATATACTCGGGTTTTTTTATATTCAAAAGTAATGGACTAATGAATTCAACGAGGTTGTTAGATAGTGCTCAATAAAGAGCTGATAATACTTGTTTATTGTTATATAAACATGCTCACATCCTGCTGCTACAAATAGCCACTTGTTTCAATCAAACAACAGATATCATCAGGCAGCGACTTGACTATTCAAAAGTTCAATGAATAATGGATTTTTATTTTAGGTAGGAACTCTTTAAAAGTTGGAGTTAAAAAACTTAAAACACAGAACTTTAATTATAAAATGTAATATATATATATATATATATATATATATATATATATATGATAAAAAAACGAACCTATTATTATGTTAAACGAATCAGAGGAAATGACAATGATTGGTGTAAATATATTGTCATATCTGACAGAACATTGTATTATGAAAAAAAAATTCAGAGAACAGAAAACTTGTAAGCAACAATAAAACATGCGATTTGAAATATGGTTGGTGACGAGATTTAAATCTAACACATTTTGTCTATTGCGGCCAGAGCAAATTGAATTATTATTCAACAGATACTTCTAATTATTTTTATGTTAAGTACCTCAGCTATTGTTTTTTTAAGGTATCTAGTATTCAAAAGATAAATATTGCACAGTGGCTTGGCATTTAGTATGTAGATATTGAAATTTCTATAAAACATTACAACGATAAAAAAAAACGGAAAGGAACAAGCTAATAAAGAAAGCACGATGTTACAGTTAAAAAGAAAGATTGAAAAAACTTAGGATTTCTTACTTTACTAATGAGTTTGAATTAATATGTTTTTTATTTAATTAATGACATTTTAGCATCTCATGGATATGCGAGCGACTTAAAAAGGTTAACAAATTCGTATATTCCTTTGAAAAACGAGGGTTCATTAATTAATTACTTATTCATTTTTTTTGTACACGGTGGTCATCACTTATCAAGGCCCGGAAGCCACTCAGGGATAAGGGTTATTGCAAGTATAGTACGTTAGTGTGGATATTTGATGAAGTGTTTAATTAAGGGGCGGTTCATTAGGAATTTGTTAACATTGGACTTGAAGACATCCAAGTTGTAGTCCGGAGGGAAGCAGGCAGACGGAACAGAGTTCCACAGGCGTGCAGTTCTAAGAAAGAAGCTTTGTTTATGGAATCCGCGTTTTGATTTAGGCACAGATATAGAGTGGGGGAAATTTTTCACAGTGGATTCAGCTAGACGGGTGTTTTTCGTGAAAGATTGGCGAGGGGGGACCAGAGATTAGAGTTCAGACGATTTAATGAAGTGTTTACTTAAGGAGCGGTTCATTAGGAATTTGTTTACGTTGGACTTGAAGACATCCAGGTTTTTATATTTTTATATTATATGATCGTTTCCATTGACCTATTTAGCTTAATTGTATGTATCCATGTTCTAATTAAAGGACTTGTTTATATATAAATAAAATATATATAATAAAATCAAATATATACATATACATATATATATACATATATATTTATATATATATGTATATATATATATATGTTTTATTTTTCATTACCGTTTTATCTGCTTAGTTACACGTGTTTCGGTTGTCGAATCGTATTAAGCGATTTAGTAACTTCATCAGACATTAGAAAAAATAGAAAAAGTGGGATTTAATCTGACTGTGGGAGCGAGAAAAAACTCAACTTTATACACACATATATATATATATATATATACACATATATATATATACACACACACATATATATATATATTATATATATATATATATATATATATATATATATATATATATATATATAGCGAGCGATTTAAAAAAGGTTATATATATAAAGTTGTGATGTTTTCGCTCCGACAATGAGACTAAAATCCCACTTTTTCTATTTAAGCTTTATAAAAACGAGCATCGTTAATTATTTTATGGTTTCGTCATTGTGTGATTGGTTTTATTTAACTACTAGCAAGGCTCGATAACCAGCGTTACCCGGTGGTAGCATCCCCGCCCGTTAAAAATGAAAGTAAACAAGTAGCAACCCCCTTATGTTAAGAACGGGATTTGGAATGGACACTCCCAACCTGCCTATGTTAAGAATGGGAAATAGACACCTCATTTTGTGAGTGTGGGTGAGGTTGGCAAGAAATAAGCCTGAAATGACAGGTGTGTAATAATCAAAAACAATTTATTTAGCTTTGTGACGTATTTGCATAAAAAAGTAAGAAAAAAATTCAATAATAGTTATAGCAGAATAAATTACGCACAAAACGTTTTAAACGTCAATGTCATTTTGCATTATAACGTATGTTTGTGTAAAAATAAACAAGGAAAAAGACTATAATAGTTAATATTTATGCGATGTTTCAGGAAACAAAAAGTGATATAGAGTAAATAAATCCCTAATAAAAAACAAAAGTCAAAAAGGAAAAGAAATAAGACAAAAAGAATAAAAACAATTACCTGCATTAGCGAGACGCAAACGTACGACGCAAGAATGAAAAGGTGGTGTAAAACAAAAAGAAGAAACAGGTTAATTGAGTGAAGCATGATGAACGTTTAACGTTTTGCACTTGAAAATAACGATAATCAATCGTAACGAGACGCGGTAATGAAATGTCCATCTGGATTTAATCTCTCTCTCTCTCTCTCTCTCTCTCTCTCTCTCTGTCTCTGTCCTTACGATGATTTTAAATCTGTCTCTCTCTTTCTCTCTCTCACTGTCTTCCTCTGCCTTTCTCTCTCTCTCTCTCTCTCTCTCTCTCTCGTTTTGGTACAGTATTCGAATGTAAACAACACAGATATAAATCTCGCTCTGTCTGTACTCGCTTTATTTAATGTAAAACGCTGGCATCCTGTATCGGTAGACCCCATATTGGATAACGGCTTGCGCGTTCGTTTAAGCTTATAGAATAGTAATCTTAAATAAAGGATCGGTCTGATCTAAGCGAATGAGAATAGCAGGAATGTTGTAAGGGAGAATTTGTTATTTTTTGAATCGACGGACAGGAATTTAATGTTTGAGATATTAGTTTATGAATCATTTACGAAGGGTGTAATCACAATATCCATAACATGTGAATAAATCCCTGCGTATTTATGGGGATCGGTAGGAAGACTTGAGCAATAAGGGGGGGAAATTAGGACTAGGTGAATGCGATAGTGCTGGTGAAGCTCCTCGGATTAAATCTAGGATTATATTTGAGTATCTGGATGTATCAGAAAAGTATTTATAAAGTTACATAAGATAGTGGCTAATAGGCTAGACATAAGAAATTTGTATGTGGCATCTGTTACCGTAAACCTACGGTATTTTGATTCAGAGTGGAAAAACTGCGACGTTTTTATCATATATAAGAATTATGTTTTATTATATTTATTCTAAAATTGTACATCGCACATAATTGCGTAGAATGTAGGATGAAAATATTCTAGCACACGGACCTATATATATATATATATATATATATATATATATATATATATATATATATATATATATCGACTAAAGAAGCTTTGAATAAAAACATGCAAAAATAAAAATAAAGAAGGTAGTTTAAATTCCCGAAAGAAAAAAAAAATAACTTTAACCTATCGCAGAATTAGCACCTACATAATCCGACTTCTAAAAATTTTCTGACAAAAGAGAATTCATTTATACAAGGATGGAAAAAGAGGCCTTGACTAAAATTGTTAAATAGAAATAGACTTAGCACTTGCATAAGCCGATTTCGCAAAAGTCTTCAATTTTAAACCAGAATTTAACCACACACACACACACACACACACACACACATATATATATATATATATATATATATATATATATATATATACGCGCCTGATACTGTTGTCGTTGAACACTCCGACTGCTGTAGCATATAAATGAGGTTCGTTTAAAGTAAATGCGTTGGACACTTACTGAGAATGGACTGAGTTGATAAGATACTGAAATGGTGAGCTTTCATTAGGAAAGAGGCCGCACCATAAACCCACGGACATATTTTTCTTCGTTTTAAACAATTTAACTACAGCTTAGTGGTTGACACATTATTTCAATAGCAGTTCAGCCCAGCTTTACTCAATCCCTATATACTGTTCATAACTTTATGTGCATATGTATATATATATAGTTTGACTATTGTCCAGGTAAGATGCTTTTAAAATTTCAAGTGTTTAGACCCAAACTGTGCAGAGGATTATGGTAAAGTCTGCAAAGGTTAACTCTTTCAATTTTGACCTCTTGGTAGTCAAATTGTCGCCTAAAAACTGATTAAAAAGGTTGTTGCGTGTCTGAATTCCCATTATGTAAAATTTTAAATGTTTAGACTCAAAATTAGCTGAATAGTTTGCTAGAGATAGCAAAAGTAATATCTTTTGAACTTGACCTCTTGCCAGACAAATTTTCGGCCAAAAGCCGATTAAAATCTTACTCTATGTCTTAATACACTTTATGTAAAATTTCCAATGTTTAGAATACAAATTGGCTGAGTAATTTGGTAGAGACCGCAGAGGTCATGTTTTAAAAAACTTTGACCTCAATTTTAACACCTAAACATTTATTGTTTTGGGCTCCAATTGAATTCAAAAGTTAGATCCATGTCCAAGTAACCTACATCTAAAATTTCCGATGTTTAGACCCGAAACTGGAGTAGATGCGTGGTAGAGTTTTCAAATGTCCAATCGTTTAAAAAGATTTTTCCCAAATCTCAATACCCCTTATGTCAAATCTCGAGTCTGTAGACTGACAATTGACACAGTAGTTTAGTAGGGAAATGGACACACACAGAGGCAATTTCACTTTTATAATTATAAAGATATATGTATATATACATACATACATATATATATTATATGGAAAAATGCGCGCATGAAAAGTAATATTCTTAAGATCTTATTAAACCTGGAAAAGTAAAAGACAAGAAATTCAACCTGGAAAAGTAAAGAACAAGATATTCTAGTAAAGTAAAAAATAAGAATTTTTTAGACTTAAAATATTGCAGCTAAAAATAAAATTTGAATATTGATAAATATTTTATTTATTATTTGCATATGTTGTTGTTTATTGTTGAGTTAGAAAGGGTGTCAGTCGCTGGATTGAACTTATTTCCCCCCTATTATTTGCATATATTTATGAAGTGAAAATTGTTTGAATAAAATTAATTCATTAGTTAGTTAGTTAGTAGATGGAATTAATAATTTTATAATTTACATAAAAATTAATAATTTTATTATATCACAATTAGGATCATTTAATTCATTTTTTAGCTGCAATATTTTAAGTCTAAAAAAATTCTTATTTTTTACTTTACTAGAATATCTTGTTCTTTACTTTTCCAGGTTGAATTTCTTGTCCTTTACTTTTCCAGGTTTAATAAAATCTTAAGAATATTACTTTTCATGCGCGCATTTTTCCATATAATCCATGATTTTTCCAGGCATTGCTATTGTATTAATATATAAATTTATAATATTTATTAATGATTGTCAAAAAAAATTAGCTCTCAAACACACATTTATGCAATATTTATCATTCAATCACAGTATTTCCGAGCTAGGGTCTCTACCGAGACTGTGGTTCATGAATTCGTGATCTGTATAGAGCGTAAACTAACAAAAAAGAAGATGGCACTCGGTGTCTTTTTAGATATTGTTGGAGCTTTTCACAACATACCCTTCAGTAGTATGTTCAAGTTGCTACGAGAACTCAATGTGCCACCAGTACTCATCCGATGGATTGAGTATATGGTGAGGCACAAAACAGTTCAAGTAGAACTACTGAGGGCAACTGTTAAAAGGGAAGTAGTTAAATGAACCCACAAAGTGGGATTTTATCACCTTTACTATGGAACTGTATGCTGAATCATCTTTTAAAGTTCGTTTTTTTAATTATAAAAAAAAAAACGATACACGGGATTGAACCTAAAATCTTTCCACCAACCCCCGGTACTCTAACCGTTACGCTAACATGTCATATTGGCAAAATCGCAGTAAAAAATATTTATATACAAAAAAAAGTTATGCAAAATAAAAAAAGCGTTAGTCACTTATGTACTTACTCTCCTGTTTGTGAACCCACATATTTTGTTGTAACTTTTTTTTCTACTGAACCAATTTTCGAATTTTTTTTTTCAAAATGTAGCTAATGAGGTGTTCTATCCAACTATATAACCTGTTTGAAATTTGGTTGCGAACGGAATTAGTGGTGGGGGTTTGAATGTGTCTCGATTCATTCAATTTCGGACTTAAGCATATATTCAACCACTACCGTGGTTGAATGATATACATATAGTTTTTTAGTTAAATTTCATTCAGAAAAATATATATTTTTAAAACGAAAATTTATTGTTTAGACAAAGAATACAATTCAGATTTTTTCCTTAATTCATAGATTTTCGATGTAGGCTCATCTTCTCAGAGGAAAAGTCATTAGCAAATATTAGGTCTAATTCAAAATAATTTTGATATTCAGCACATACAAAGAAAATATATTAAAATTAGATTTTTTTAAGGAAAATAGATAAGAAAATATATATAGAAACAAAGGAAGGATATGAAATTATGGTATCCGAGTGTCATGGTAGTCCTTGTATTCAGTTGGATAAACCTAATATTTGCTTTTCCTCTGAGGAGATGAGCCTACATCGAAAATACATGGATTAAGGAAAAAATGAATTGTATTCTTTGTCCAATTTCTGTTTTGAAAAAATATTTTTTTTGAATTAAATTTAAATAAAAAATTATAAATTTCATTTGCTCTATCAAGTATATTGAGCTATTCTCTTTTTAGCTGAGATTGCATTATACAGGGTTACCCCCCCCCCCAAAAAAAAAACAAAAGCTAAATGGAGGCCATCTAGAACATATGCTGTACAACAGAGAAAAAAGCCAAAGACCCTAGTGTTTTCATGTGATGTTTTGAATATAATAAACTAGTTATGACCAAAGTTTCATTTCATTCGGACAAAACACTAAAAATGGGGCCTAATTAGAGTTGGGGCCCGTTGTCTGGGGTGACACTGTATAATATCACCTCCTAAAAGTATTTTGTGAGACTCGGTACCACAGGAATCATTAATCAGTCCTTCTAGTTGTCGAAGGATTCCGATATATATATATATATATATATATATATATATATATATATATATATATATATATATATATATAGTAATTTATAAAATATATATGGCGACTAAGCTACACTGAATATTCTGCGTTTCATCCACTGTAGGATTCGTCAGGCTTATGCGCGAATTTTGTGGTTGCTTCTTGTTTTTATATATGTTGAGGATTTCTAGTTAGCCAATCAGCTTTCTAGTATCCACCGCGACCCCTCCTATCAGCCAATGAGCATGCATTTTATCGAACAAAGGATCTGTTTTAGAACTAGGTTAGTGGTTTAAGGTAAATCTTTTGCCTCCTTTTTTTTTAATATACATATGAATATACCTATGTGTACATACACACATGCACACACATATACATATATATATGTGTGTGTGTGATCGTTTATGTATATTCATGTTTATTTAATTTATTTACTTGTTTGTTTTCTATTGTTATTGTTAGTTTTAAAGCTATTTTGTATCGCTATCCTAGAGTGAGTTTTATTTTGTGAACACAATTGTTTGCTATTTCTCGTCTACAGTTTAATAGATTTTCAGGTTCTTTAAAGTACAGGATGGCAAATTTTTGAAACCTAGAGAGTCATACATTCTGCTTAAAGACCACAAATGGGACTTTAATAATAATCCCAGCACCCGTCTGATAAACCCAACTAAACCAGGAATAGGTAGAATTAGCAAAACTATACTTTCTAGAGTAAACAAATAAATCAAACAGGACCTAGAACTAAACCAGTGGGCAAATACTACCAAAGCAATCACCTGGTTTAAAAATATAGAAAACAAAGATAAATGTACGTTCATACAGTTTTACATCATAGACTTTTATCCCTCGATATCCGAAGAACTTTTTAACATTGCCCTAGAATTTGCCGAGGCATACACTGATATATCCTCAGAAGAATTCAACATCATTAAAAAATGTAGAAAATCAGTTCTAATAAATAACAATAACCAATGGATAAAAACTAAAATGAAAAATTCGTTAGATTTGGCGATGGGTGCCAGAGACTCTGCAGAGGCATCAGATCTTGTGGGATTATTCATTCTATATACCCTCACAAACATATTCGATACTACGGATATCGGCCTATATAGAGATGACAGACTAGCTATAATAAAAAACGCCAACAAAGTCAAAGGAGAAAACTTTAAGAAAATCATACGCAAAGAAATAAAAAAATTAGGCCTAAAAGCGGACGTATCAGCTAACATAAAAATAACAAACTTCCTGGACGTCACGTTAAACTTAGATAAAAACACATATGCACCATACTTAAAAGATAACGCTACTCCAATCTACGTAAACCTCAAGTCCAACCACCCACCATCAATTATAAAACACATTCCTAACTCGATCGTAAGTAGACTCAGTAATAACTCAAGCGATGAAAATGCATTTAACAGGTCAACCAATATCTACGAAACAGCCCTAAAAATAGTGAATACAAAAATATCGATATCAAATATAAGCAACAAAACACCAACAACTATAATAAAAGTAAAAATAGAAGAAAAAGAACTATAATTTGGTATACGGCCCCATACAATCAAATGTTAAAAACAAAACTTGGCAAGAAATTTCTAGATCTTATTCAAAAACACTTTCCCGCAACCAACCCCTTACACAAAATCTTCAATAAAAATACCTTGAAGTTTTCTTACAGTTGTTGCGAAAATTTAGAGATGATAATTAAAGCACATAATAACAAAATACTAAATGAAAACAATGTAAACAACAACAAAATAAACAATAAAAAAATTGACACATGACAGAAATAAAACCAACACTAGTAGAAATAATAATAATAATAATAATAATAATAATAATAATAATACTAATAACGAACAAGATAAATGCAATTGTAGACACCGCACAATTTGCCCAGTCCAAAATAAATGTCTAACAAAAAGCGTAGTTTATCAAGCAACAATATTTGCGAAAGAAAACCCGAATAACAAGAAATATTACATAGGCATGACTTCCTTAGATTTTAAAACCCGATACTATGACCACAAAAGTACCTTCAAAAATAAAAAAACACCGTATAAAAACAACACTAGCGAATAAATACTGGGAACTCAAAGAAAGCGGACATTCGCCGGTAGTCGAATGGAAAATAATGAGACAAGCTACCACATGCAGACACTTAGACGACCCATGTAAATTATGCCTCCATGAAAAATTTGCTATCCTGTACTTTAAAGAACCTGAAAATCTATTAAACTGTAGACGAGAAATAGCAAACAACTGTGTTCACAAAATAAAACTCACTCTAGGATAGCAATACAAAATAGCTTTAAAACTAACAATAACAATAGAAAACAAACAAATAAATAAATTAAATAAACATGAATATACATAAACGATCACACATATATGTATATATATATATATGTATATGTGTGTGCATGTGTGTATGTACACATAGGTATATTCATATGTATATTAAAAAAAAAGGAGGCAAAAGATTTACCTTAAACCACTAACCTAGTTCTAAAACAGATCCTTTGTTCGATAAAATGCATGCTCATTGGCTGATAGGAGGGGTCGCGGTGGATACTAGAAAGCTGATTGGCTAACTAGAAATCCTCAACATATATAAAAACAAGAAGCAACCACAAAATTCGCGCATAAGCCTGACGAATCCTACAGTGGATGAAACGCAGAATATTCAGTGTAGCTTAGTCGCCATATATATTTTATAAATTACTAACTAGCTCTACCTACGTATTGAGCACTTTTGAAGTAAATACTTTAAGTTTACGCATAAATCTATACTTTCGTATATTAAATTTATGTGAGTAAATGAAGTAGTTATATATATTTCTATATATATATATATGTGTGTGTATATATATATATATATATATATATATATATATATATATATATATATATTCCTCTTATGCCGGAAGTCTAGGTCATTATTCCTTTTTCCCACATGAAATAAGTGTATGTTATTGCAATTTGAAGCCATTCAGTATTGAACGTCCGTATTTGAAGGCTGAACCATGAAGTTAACCTTTCGTCAGCAGATTAAGCAATGAGCCGTGATTTCAGGCGAGGAGGAGCCCCTCCCTCCAATCTCGGCATTCTTATTACCTCTTGTGTTTTTATGCCTACACGGCCCTCCTCCGTCGCTAAACACCGAGTGACCCCTTTTACGAAACCTAATCACTTATTCCCGACCTTCCAAGTGGTCTTTTCACTTTATGATCCCCTGATTTCGTTTAACATAGTATTAGAAGACAAAAAAGGTGGGCAGTTCGAGATGAGAGTGGAAGTTGTTAACGCTTCATCATTAAATTTGCCTCAGGTTCAAAACAGAAAAACAAAGGACACTAAACATGCACAATACAAATGCGAATTCAAACTACCGACTTAGGGAACATAGAAACCCACGATTTACTTTATCTTGTAGCTGGGAGCTAAGTGTAGTATCTGTTCTGATACTACACTTTTGTTTTGTCCGCGGTCAGTGGGGGAGAAATCTTTTTAGACTGAGGCAATTTTTAGTTTAGAATACCCCTATACGGGGAGCTGAGTCTTCCCCACATAAAAAAACCGAGCTTGTGTCAAACTCTACTTTCATGGGGAGCAATAGTGTTACATTCCAGGGCATATATCGTGTAATATAATAATTATAAAAATTCTAAAACTCAACTTTTGTCAGTTGGTAACTTATTGCTTTTCGAAAAGTAAAAATGATATCCTTTCCATCGCGATTAAGTCAGCAAACTTATGTTTTTGATGCATTTTTAGTCATTTACTCATAAGATGTTCACCGTAAAATATAGAAAAAACACCATTTTGAACGTCTAATATGGTTCATATAACCGAAAAACTTTTTTTCTTGTTGCGTTCAAAATAGTGCTTTTTTATGTTGGATAATATTGGCTGATTTATTAATTTAAAAAATGTTTTTCTTATTTCGTACGTAAGGGTAAACTGCATTTTACGTTCAGCATGTTAGAATTGTTAAAAAATATTTTTATTTACTCGACATGTTTTTTGCCGAGAAAATTAAATGGCTTATGAAACGATGTGATTACCTTTTATTTCATGAATTTTTAAATAAGTTTTAATAACTACTGTTCTAATTTTTGTTTATATACTCAACGTGTTGGTCAATGTCGCCTTCAATTTTTTCAAGTGACAGAAAAGAGCAATGCTATTTGTTTATCTAAAACTTACACTTCCCAGACCAAAGAAACAGTCATGTGAACGACGGACCAACGAACATCGCTTTTAATTGCTTTGCGAGATCGCATCTTGTATTAAAAATAAAAAAAACCGTTCGCCATAATGAATCTCGCCCCATCTGTTCATCAAAAGTAATATATCATATTTGTTAACTAAACATCGTTAAAGAGCTACGGAGACGGGAGTAGTACCATTCAAACGAGAAACATTTTGTGTTTGTGTTCCAAAATTTATTTTTCTACATCGTCACAACCATTTTCAATACAGTTTTGCAAGCGATGAGGTAATGATTGTGTACTGTGACAAGTCTTTCACGTCTCTATCGCTACTTTTAAATCGACGAACCTATCTTCTAAATGTGTTAATATCAACTGCATCGGCTTTGTAAACGTTCAACAGGCGCCGATAAATTTTGGTTAGTTCAATGTTCAATTTCTTCTGCATGGAGGAATTCAACGACGCATCTCTGCTTTTGACAGGTATAGAGTTTATAGAATCAAAGACTGTAATTATCTGCAACAGAGAGATAAAACTTTCAGGTAATGAATGCATAAGTACAGTCATCATAACAAGGAAATTTTAATCCCCCTCATATCTGAACGGGCAGATTAAAAAATAAGAGGCATTATTTTTCTAACGTCCCTTGTATCTTGCTCATTCTTTTCACTCTATATGTGTACGCTCTACGTTCCACTCGGCACGTGCGTGCGTTTACGGACGTGTGGAGCGATTCCTATGCAGGAAGAATCGTGCGTGCGAAAAGTTGGTTTTAATACGCTTGCACGTAAAAACAATCGAGGTGGATAGACTGGTGCGTGAGAAAGAGTCATTTGGACGCGGAAGAGCATGGAGAGGGTGTGGAGGGGATACAACATGCGTTCGTCTCACGAAGCTGGTAAAACTTCATCTTTTTTAATAGTCCTCTGGCTTTTAAATTCGATGAGCAGTTTTGCCCTAAATTTATGCTATACACACACACACACACACACACATATATATATATATACATATGTGTGTGTGTCTGTCTGTGTGTCTGTGTGATATATATATATTATATATGTGTGTGTGTGTGTTTATATATATATCGCATAAGCCTGAAGAATCCTAGAGTGGATGAAACGCGGAATATTCAGTGTAGCTTAATCGCCATATATATTTTATAAATTAATAACTTGCTCTACCTACGTATTGAGCAATGTTGAAGTAAATACTTAAAGTTTACGCATAAATTTATACTTTCGTATATTAATTTATGTGAGTAAATGTAGTAGTTATATATATATATATATATATATATATATATATATATATATACATATATATATATATATATATTCAGAATTTACACTTTACACTCCTAAAATAAAGATATAAATATTAAGACAAGCATTCTGGCATATCATATCCAAACGAAGATGCTCAATATACGAGAGCATCAGTATATTAGAATATTACTTCTTTCAAACGTTAATTTTATGTAAACCAAACAAAATTATAGTTAGTTTTTATGAATTATATTTTGTTAACTTTGTTTTTCTCACGAAGAAAAAAAACAACTTTTGAAACTCCATGGAATAAGGAGATAATTAACTTTATCTTGTCTTTCTGATGCAATCATTAAATGCTGTAAGTCATAACTTGTAAAAATTGTCACGTTTACATCTAATATATAAAAGGATGTATTTCTGTCTGTCGCTCTACCTCCATATATGCAAATTCTATCTCTACCGAAACTAAAACTCGCAGAGCGGCGCTAGGTGTCACAAATGGTTGAATTTTTTTTCTGGGCTGTTCTTGTATTGTTGTTTAACCGGTTGAAATAGTTTTAACATTTTAAAAAATGGTTGAATATTGAAAAAAATCTTTATACGTTTTAAACATTCATCTTAGTCTATTTTTAATTTGTAATTTTATTCAGTTTATATGCATGTTACGTTGGTATAGTGATAACGTCACAAACTTTGATTGCTAGAGTTTTGCTTTCAGTTTCGATTTTTTTTTTTTTTACATTTTCACCCCAAACAAGGCACATTGCCACTTTGGTGTAGGGGGCTACTATCAGGGGCAGCAACTACTGAGGCACTATGTTGGGATTTGGGCAGCAAGATGTCGGTTCACGTTATACTTGAACTTCAGCATGTCAGTACACTTAGGGAAGCAGGGACCTGGAATGGAATTCCAGAGTCTAGCGGTTCTGGGGAAGAAACTACTGGAGTAGAAAGATCTTTTACATCTAGGGATCTCTACTGCGTGGGGGTGGGATTTAGCTGCTTGTCGGATTTTGTCGAGGGTGTTTACGTCATGGGGGCACAAGTATCTGCAGTTCGTCAGAGCATTCACCATTAAAATACTTGTAGAACAGGCAGAGGGATGCAACGTTTCGTCGATGGGACAGAGACTAAAGCTAAGATGGAATTTCAGGGCCTATTAGATTGGCGACTCTCTTTTGAACCTTGTCTAGGAGCGAGAGACTAGCAGCAGATGCACCAGCCCAAATGTGACAACAATACTCCATACATGGGCGAATGGTGGCCTTATAGAGGTTTCTAGCTTATGGTATATAAATAATTTTTTTACTTTGAAATCACGACTCTATATTAATATATACGAAATCTGGACAAATGGAAGTATCATATAATGCTGGGCGGAGTAGTCGACTTCACCTGCTTACATGCACAAATCTACATTTTCAGGTTAAACGACGTTAAATTCTTAACTATTACGTGGGTATGGGTGTGTCTTAGAGGCTAATGGATAAGGTTAGAAAGTTGTATGTTTGGGTTTATTCTAATTTCAAGTAATCAGTGAAAAAGTAACTCATGGACTTACAAACCGCTATTGAAAGCACTAAATAAAATTTAGCAAGCCTCCAGAGCACTATTAATATATATATATATATATATATATATATATATGTATATATATATATATATATATATATATATATATATATATATATATATATATATATATATAATTCTAGGTTCAATCCTCGGCAAGAAAAAGATGCTAAACTAGCCGCACTGGTGAGCTGTGATACAACGCAACAATACTGTATGTGGATGACTGCATACTTATCTATCTATCTATCTATATATCTATATATCTATATATCTATCTAACTATCTTCATGTATATATATATATATATATATATATATATATATATATATATATATCGCAAATTCTCCGGAAAAATTGTCTTACATCGAACTACAGGCCTTTGGAACACGATATCGCGAGGATGCTTCCCAGCTGACTAATAAGTTATGAAGTTTAATGTGAACGAATAACTTATGTTCCCTTAAATCAATAAACTAAATTTAAACTATTACCGATCACCACTGTGTTGTCCCACCGACCACTTGACACTCATTAACCCTTATCCTCGTGGCCTTCTGGCCTTGAAAACGGTGATCCCCATGAGTCATCTATCATCAACTCTTTTTTCATAGTTTTGCATGCATGTATATGTCCGCCATCGTATGGACTGTCTTTCTCTTGGACACTTAGAAGTGAAACTTGTTTGACAAGTCGGGCAAAAACCTAAGTTTATTTGTACCAAATATGGCTGGCTTGCAGAACAAATTTGGAATTATATATTAACAATTACTTGGGTAACATGTATATAGGTATGTATGTGTATTTTCTGTATGTAAAGCAATGATATTGGCCTTTTTATTTTTTTTATTTTTATTTTAATTAGTTTGCTTAAGCTCTTGGGTTTACCTAATTAAATATACAGGGCGGATGAAGCTTTCAATAATATATCCCCTTATGATATTGCCCCATGTTGACGAGTGTATTTGCTAGTATACACAAATGACAATGACCATTAGCAAATAATACGCAAACAGCGTATGGAAAAAGCCGTCATTGTCTGCGTAGATAAGCCAGGCACCCGGTATCGCACGGGTGGCCAAGCACTCAAAGGCTCGCTGCCAACAAACAGAACATGTGTTCAGTTCTGCAATTTTTTTTTCTTTTTTTGGTGGTGGGCGGTCTTCCTTATAATAAGTTTTTAACAAGCCTCGCCGAGAAGAATGACACTGGCTGGCTGATGAAACCGATGAGCGAAAAACGAGTCAACTCCGATTCGAACATTATATTGTATACTGAAGGGTAATGGTCTATCAATTTCCTTATCACTTTATGCCTTAATTTAAACGAAAATTCAATGAAAAAAGTCACTTTGTTAGAACCACTTGTCTGATGAATACAATACCGCAAGGCTGCTTCTTGGCGGACTATTACATGACCGTTTCCAAGTTAACGTGAACAAGTTCCTGTTGAGCCACCCTTTTAAATACACAAACTTTGGCCAAGTTTCACTATTACCGATTATCATTGCGTTTTCTCACCATCTATCTGACACTCACGAACCCTTATCATTGAGTAGCCTTCGAATCCAGAACATATATATATATATATGTATATAGCAAATATAAATATATATATATTGTAGTCATCGACATACAGTCCTGTTTCGTTGTATCACAACTCATCAGTGCTGCTAGACTAGCGTCTCTCCCTAGCCAAGGATTGAATCTAGAACCGTCGTGTTGACAGTCGGCAGTTCTCCCACTCGACCATGAAGGCGACGCACGCAAATAACTCGTCTGAATGTCTATTTAAATGGACACCCGCCACCACTTCTATAGTGCTCAAATCGCCTGTTTGTAAACAAACAACGAGCTTCGCCTTTTTCAGCCAATTAATATATATATATATATATATATATATATATATATATATATATATAGAGAGAGAGAGAGAGAGAGAGAGAGAGAGAGAGATGTTAGGTTACTGCAAAAATAATGTCGTGTTTGGATTTTAATTGTTGAAATAAGAACCATTAGAATCGCCACATTTTTGCCAACGAGAAACAAGTTTATTCATCCCATTAGCATAGAAATTCGGAGTTCTGGAAGCGATGAAGTCATTGAAGGCCGAGTCGGCATCATCTCAGCTTATAAAGCATTTTTCGTGCAGGAAGTTGTCGAAATGCTTGAAAAGGTGATAATCGGTGGGCGAGAGGTCCAGTGAATATGGCGGATGAGGCAGAGTCTCGTAGCCCAGTTCGTTCAGCATCTGCAGGATCAGTTGAGCAACAGGCAGGCGAGGGTTGTCATGGATGAGAATTGGTCCCTTCATATTAACCAATCTCGGACACATACGTCGGAGCTTCTGGTGCATTTCCTAAATTTATCGGCAGTACTTCGCCGTAATCCTTTCACCCGGATTCAAGAAGCTGTGATGGATGAGACCGGCCGCAGACCAACGAACAGTCACCATAACCTTTTGTTGGTGAAATTTCGGCTTCACAAAGTGTTGTGGAGCTTCTCCTGAATCCAACCACTGTGTCCAACGTCATCGGTTGCCGTATAGGATCCACACACGTCACAATTCGCTCGAGAAATTATTTGTTTTTGTTGCGCAGAAGGAGCGTAGAAGACAACTCAAAACGACGATTTTTTTTTATTATCGTTCAATTCATGCGGCACCCATTTATCCAACTTTGTTTTACTTCCCTATTTACTTTAAATTGCGAACGACTGTGGAGTGGTCGACATCGAGTTCAACAGCAATTCCCGTGTAGTTTTACGAGGATCAGCTTCAATGAAGGCTTTCAAATGTTCCTTATCAACAGCAGTCGGCTAGGCGACCGTCATGATCTTCGAGGCTCTCTACACTATTGCGAAATTTCTTGAATCACAATTGTGCCACATGTACGTTAGTGATTCCTCGGCCAAACGTATCAGTGATATCACGAGATGTCTCGGCAGCTTTTCAGCCTAGTTTGAACTGAAACAAGAAAATCGTGGCGATTTGAATTTTTTCCATGTTGTCGAAAAGCCTGCAAAAAATAAATGAAGAAATTGAGAACGGTAAGAAATAACATGATGAATATAAACCGAATAATCCACTTACAAATGATATATAACATGGCTATATCTATATCAATGAATTAATTCAGAAATCATATATAAAAGTAGCATATGTGAGAAAACGATAATGTTTTGCACCAATCTTATATATATATATATATATATATATATATATATATATATATATATATATATATAAAATTTACTTATCAAATCCCGGTATTGTTCATATACCAATTAAACCAGAGTCAATGTTAATTGGCCTAGTTAATTAAGCTAAAAATCATGAGTATTAATAATCGAGCATATATATATATATATATATATATATATATATATTACTAGCAGGACTTGCTAACCGGCGTTGCCCGGTGGAAACATGCCCTTCTCTTCTCGTAGAAAAAATTTAACTACAGTTGTTATTCTTGTTGTTGATGTTGTTGCCCAACATCCAACCTCCTCATGTTAAGAAAGGCTTTTCGAATAGACACTCCTTACCTCCTAATGTTAAAAACCGCTTTCGGAATGGTCACCTGCAACATCCCCATGTTAAGAACGGCTTTTGGAATAGACACTACATTTTGGTATTGGATGACTGTCAAAATATTCCCCCGTGCAAACATTATTAAACAAGAAAGAATTAGGGGGTGGCAGTGGCAGTCGGATATAATTAGATTTGATTCTCGCCCGTGCGTACTAATCTGGCGACCAATGATATATATATATATATATATAGTGTAATACAGGCTTTATATGGTGGAAACTGCTTGTATCTACAAAATATAACTCAGATTTTCTTAATTAGCATAACGGAAAACTTGTAAAAGTCGTCATTTAAAAAGCTTTCTTTTTAAATGACGACTTTTACAAGTTTTCCGTTATGCTAATTAAGAAAATCTTAGTTATATTTGGCGGATACAAGCAGTAGGTCAATCTAAAGTAAAAAAAATCCCCCCCAAAATGACCCCCGCTAAAAAAAATGCCCCCCAAATGCCCCCAAAATGCCCTCGCACCTCTTAAGAACTGTGAAGTACTTAAAAATGCCCTCACCCTTCGTAAAAGCAGTGAAGTACTCTTGTTGTTGTTGTTGTTGTTGTTGTTGTTGCCGGCCAACCCCAAGCTCCTCATTGTAATAACGGCTTTCGAAACGGACACCTCTGGTTACCCGCAGCATACGCATATTAAGAACGGTTCTTGGAATAGACAGCCTATCCTGTGAGTCGGAAGAATTTTGTTCAATTTATAATGTAAAACGCCCAAATCAAACTTCCCGAAAAGAAAGTTCGTTTCGTTTACTAAGATCCGTTCATTTAGTCATCTCATAAGTGAGGACGCTGAAACCAAATATTAAAAAAAGAAAGTGTGTCTTGTTTACAAAGATTCGTTTATTTTGTCTTCTCAAAATTTAGGACGCTGAAACAAAAAATTAAAAATAAAAATTCGTCGTTTATTAAGATTCGTCCATTAATCATTTAGTAAATTAGGACGCTGAAACTAAACATTAAAAAGAAAGTTCTTGTTTTCTGATTCTTTCATTTTGTCATAATTTAGAACGCTAAAATCGAACATTGAAAAATATATGTGAACAGTTTAGGAAGAAGATTGGGCAACTTATTTCTAAAGTTTTAGAATGAATACTTTTTTTTATTAAGTAAAAAGTAAATGTTACGGTAAGGTAATGAAAACATTCGCCTTTAACCTTTATAAAATGCGACGATAGGAAAGTATATTTTTTCAAACAATGTGCGACTATAATGTGTGCATAGTTAAATGTGAGTGCGTAACTACGTACAGTTATGAATTCTAGAATATTTTTATTTGGTTTAATATTCAGAAAAATGATTCGCGTAGATGTAGAGGCCATGTTGGTGCAGATTTGAAGCGTTCATTTTCAGTATGAATGTGTGTAAAGTTAAATGTGAGTGTGTAACTACGTATAGTTATGAATTCTAGAATATTTTTATTTGGTTTAATATTCAGAAAAATATTGATTCGTGTAGATGTAGAGGCCATGTTGGTGCATATTTGAAGTTTCGTTTTCAGTATTAATGTGTGTAATACGGAATAACAGATTTTTATGTTTTCAGCTAATGAAAATACTAGGAATATAAATGTGAGTAATCATTATTTTAGAATAGGGAAATGTAAATGTAGTTGCATGTCTATCAGTGCATAATGCAGTTAATGGTGTCAGGACAATATGTTTATATTATGTTTATTTTTACCCGGTCTTTACTGGGAGTCCGAGTAGTACTTCTTATTAGAGGGGAAAATAACATCTTCTTCCATTGTAGATCTTTGCGATGATGATGCTTCTCCCAGGATGAAATGTAAGATTATAATATAGCGGATAAATGTGTGTAAGATGCCGTTCAAAAGTTACATAATAAGTCTTGACATAATAAATTTGTATGCGGCCTCTATTGAAGAAAATTAGTGTACTTTGGGGCAGAGGGAAATTTCTGCAATCAAATAATTATATATGTAGTAATGCCACAATAACCAAAACAACCATATATAACAACACGTGTTTTAGGAAACGATCGTGTTATGTATCTAATACGTATTTATTTAATACAAGCTTAAACATTATTTTGTTAAAATATATTCCAAAATAGCTAAGTTCCAGACACAGAATACAACTGTAATACATATATAAAAACATACATCATTTCTTAATTACACATACAAGCAGCGAAACTCAATTCTCCATCCTTCATTTTCTCGGTTTCTATTGAATTATAAACGTGTCCAAATCGTTATGAAACAGTCGTAAAACCAAAGAAATACATCGTATAATAAAACACATGTTGTGATACGTGGCTGTCTTGGTTATTGTAGAATTATATATATATATATATACATATATATATATATATATATATATATATATATATATATATAAGCTGTACCCGGCCACGCGTTGCTGTGTCTCAGTTCGTTAAAAATGGAACACATTCCTCATAAAAAATCATTTTGTATTGTTTATTTATTTTATTATTTTTGCAATTTTTTTATCAATAAAAGTTGTTTTTCCTCCCCCCAAAAGTTAAATTATTTACCATAAGTTGTTAGGTGAAAGTTCTTGGGGTTTTTTTTCAGTAAAACTCGCACTTTTTTTTAAAGAAAGTTGGCAGTAAACATTTCTTTTTGAAAACAGAATTTTTATTATAAAATGAAAAAATGAATGCTGTATATGAACACTGTAAATAGTTAGTGAAAGTAGAGAAAAGTTTGTTTTTTTTTCAAGAGAATGTACAATTTTTTTTTGTCAATAGATGTTAAGAAAATAAACAGAAAAATACTCCCATCATTAATTAATTATGCAAAAAAAGAAATAAAATGTTGATTTAGTGTTTCAACATTTGAACAACGCTCGGCTGAATCCGCTGATTGCCGGTCGAACCCTAAACTAATTGGAATCCAGTGTGTGTGTGGGAGGGGGGAATTCTGCATGAGTACCATTCTTTTTAATTTTGTCTTTTCTTACATTTTTTGTGGGGGCTTTTAGCTCTAGTAAACTAACAAATTGAACCAAAATGCACAAAAATTCAACAATTAAATAATTTTAATAAGTTCCCAGCTTTTAATACAAATCCTAGTAAATCAGTCCCCCTCATTGGAAACACTGAAGGGAAGGACGAAACCAAATTATTGCCAGTATGTTTGGGAGAGGTTCTATAGGTTATCAGAAAGTGGCCATTAAAAATGATGATCAGAACCTTAATAATTCAACTTACTATTTTTAAAGCTTATAACTACTGGAAAATATAATTCAAACCCTTATTTTTTTTTCTATTAAAGGAGCAAAGACCAAAATTTTAAAAAATAACAGTTTTAATATCAAACTATGCAATATTTGTTTCTTTAAAGCGGTTTTCTTTTAAAAAAATATAAAGAAAATTAACATATTTTGACTTGCTTATAAATATATATATATATAAATGCCAAAAAATCACTTACCTAAAAAATACTATTAAATGAGTAGTTCCATTCTTCATTGTTTAGAATTTATCCATATTTATATTTTAAATTCCATGTATTCTTTAAACAAAAGGATTTTTTAAAGCGAGAGTCCTAGAAAATCGCATTTTTGTAACGTGTTTTGCGCGAAGCGTTAAATAGCTGCTGCTGCTGCTAAAATGAAATTTATGAAGTATGGTTTCGTCCAAGGGTATAAATAATGCCTCTTTTTTATTGCGCGTTTAACCAAAATTAGTATTTTTCATCCTCCGTTGTTAAAAAAGAAACGCACATTCACTTTTAGAACAAAAAATCCGCTTCATCGATTAAAAATAATGTTTTTAATGAAATACACGACTTTTTGATTGATATATTTTAATAATTCTTCATCAACTAATTTCTTCTTTTTAAATATCTAAAAAAAAGAAAACATTCAATGAAATAGAAAAATCTTCCGCCAGCGTCTGGTATTTACTTGACGATGTAAGCATAACATGAGCTTTCATTAAAAAAATCAACATGTTTTTTTTTTTTTTAAGTTTTACAGTTTGGACTTTACAGGTAAATTTCCAAAAAACTATTCTTTTTTGTTTTAAATTAGAATATTTTCTTTATTAATCTTCAATTTGTGATATATAAAACTTTGGCACATAAATTAATGGTACTTGTACAGTTTATTCAAGACATTAAAAAATGAAAATATCGAAAAAAGTTTAAATTGTATGTATCCGTTATGGAACGAAGTTCTCCGAAAAAAAAATTCACTTAATTTCATCAAGTTTTTTTTTTTTTATTACAGCGAAAAAACAATTTGTTATGATACCGAGCAAAATGTTCAATTTTTAGGAAGAAAAGCTAGTATTAAAATGGGGAGGGGTGTCAGCGCTTTAACTGGAGTTAACTCCCTTTGGCATTTTTAAAATTAAAACAAATTTTTTTTTTAATCCAAGATGGCTGCCTTCAACACGCTCTCATAAAAACGTGTTTTTTTCCGCTGTAAAAAAAAAAAAAAAAAAAAAAAACACAATCGCATTTAAATTTTGCATAAGTAAGTAGTTATCGAAATACGAAATATAAAAAGTTGTATTATGCATTGTATTCCTTGGCGGCCATTTTACGCGTGAGCGCGTACCATAAACAAATCTACTCATCTCTGACTGAAAACTTGCCATAAATTGTTAGGTGAAAGTTTTTTTTTTCAGGAAAACTTGCACTTTTTTAAAAGTTGGCAGTAACCGTATTATGTGTTCATCAACGTTTCGTCTTTATTCCGAGACTTCGAAATAAAGACGAAACGTTGATGAACACATAATACGGTTTGTTCCTTTTAATTTCTCTATTTTGTCGGATTTCCATATTTTTCATCATATATATATATATATATATATATATATATATATATATATATATGTGTGTGTGTGTGTGTGTGTGTGTATACGTGTCTCTGACTTGTTGAAAACAATGGATATACCTACTTTTTTTGAATTGTAAAGTTTGTGAATATATTTAAGACCTGTTTTTACAAAGCTAGAGTAATAAGTCTGTTTATTTCTATATTATTATTATTATTATTATTATTATTATTATTATTATTATTATTATTATTTACGAGGAAAACAATCTGAAACTAAGAGAGATATTAATCAAGTCGGGCGTCGTCAAACGGTGTGTGCAGGTGTATTATTTAGAACAAAAAGTCATTCTTCGAATTGTATAGTCACTCGATAACCGATCATTTTGGACAGTAATGTAATGCTATCTTTAATCAGCCCCGATCCTCTTCCTGTCATTATTACACGCTCACGTCTCATATTCTCGACAATATACTTACACTAACAATTATCGCGTCTGCCCAATGAAACTGAGTTTTCGTTCTTGACTAGTCAGTTTGATCAACCGGACTATTTCGTTCTTCTCCGCGAGGCTTGTTAAACGCAGCCCTTATTCAAATAAAAAAAAAAATAAAAAATAAATATACATTTTGTTTGTTGCCAGCTAGGTCTTGAGTAATTGGCCACCCGTGCGATACATTATCGGCTTTTCCCATACGATGTTTGCATATTCCTTCCCTAATAGCCATTGTCATTTAAATATCCTACCAGATGCACTCGTCGACGTGGGACAATATAACAAGAAGCTGTACTATTGCAACTTATAACCACGTTGTATATTTTATTAGGACAAGCAAAAAGCTTCAGCTAACTAATCAAATAAACAACTAATCAAATAAATAACTAATCAAATAAACAACTAATCAAATAAACAACTAATCAAATAAACAACTAATCAAATAAACAACTAATCAAATAAACAACTAATCAAATAAATAACAAATCACATAAATAACTAATCAAATAAATAACTAATCAAATAAATAACTAATCAAATAAATAACTAATCAAATAAATAACTAATCAAATAAATAACCAATCACATAAATAACTAATCAAATAAACAACTAATCAAATAAATAACTAATCATATAAATAACTAATCAAATAAATAACTAATCACATAAATAACTAATCAAATAAATAACTAATCAAATAAATAACTAATCAAATAAATAACTAATCAAATAAATAACTAATCAAATAAATAACTAATCAAATAAACAACTAATCAAATAAACAACAAATCAAATAAATAACCAATCACATAAATAACTAATCAAATAAATAACTAATCAAATAAATAACTAATCAAATAAACAACTAATCAAATAAATAACTAATCAAATAAATAACTAATCAAATAAATAACTAATCAAATAAATAACTAATCAAATAAACAACAAATCAAATAAATAACAAATCAAATAAATAACTAATCAAATAAATAACTAATCAAATAAATAACTAATCAAATAAATAACTAATCAAATAAACAACTAATCAAATAAATAACTAATCAAATAAACAACAAATCACATAAACAACTAATCAAATAAATAACTAATCAAATAAACAACTAATCAAATAAATAACTAATCAAATAAATAACTAATCAAATAAATAACTAATCAAATAAACAACTAATCAAATAAATAACTAATCAAATAAATAACCAATCACATAAATAACTAATCAAATAAATAACTAATCAAATAAATAACTAATCAAATAAATAACTAATCAAATAAACAACTAATCAAATAAATAACTAATCAAATAAATAACCAATCACATAAATAACTAATCAAATAAATAACTAATCAAATAAATAACTAATCAAATAAATAACTAATCACATAAATAACTAATCACATAAACAACTAATCAAATAAATAACTAATCACATAAATAACTAATCAAATAAATAACTAATCAAATAAATAACTAATCAAATAAATAACTAATCAAATAAATAACTAATCAAATAAATAACTAATCAAATAAATAACAAATCAAATAAATAACTAATCAAATAAATAACTAATCAAATAAACAACAAATCAAATAAATAACCAATCACATAAATAACTAATCAAATAAACAACTAATCAAATAAATAACAAATCAAATAAATAAATAAGTAAAAGATGAATATCATTGATTGCTATTGAAAGTCATGCACGCACATATCTTTACATATCCAGATAATTATTGACATCATTCAGAATCCCTTTTGTTGTATTCGGCCATAATCAATACAAATCAACTAAAGTCTATGCCCGAATTTTCCAACACGTTTTATTTATAAACGTCTCTGTATGTGAAACATGCGAGAAAATGGATGTGTGCAGGTGCGAAAGAGAAGAATAAAACAAAGAGGATATAATATATATATATATATATATATATATATATATATATATATATATATATATATATATATATATATATATAATTTAAAGGAGATTAGAATAATAGTCTAAAGAGCTAAGTGTATTTTAATGTAATAGTGAAATTACTAGTTTAATTAAAATACAGGAAATGCTCGTTGTAATTTAGATATATAATAAGCTCGATAGTTAAATGTCATAGAGCTAATTCAATATTAAGTAATGTGATTTATAATTTAAAAATTTTAAAAAAATTTAAAATTTAAAAATCAAAATTTAATTAAATTAAAAATCAGTTTCATAAGAAGGAACAACAACAAAGTCAATTATCTGTACGATCGTTTCGGAAATCCGTGCTTTTTATTTGTGGTATACATGAAGTCACGTAGAACAATTATACATAGTTTTTTTGGTAAGCACGGTCCCCTCATCAGCAAATTTAGGAGGATTTCTATTGAATTGAAAAGACACCAAAAATAAACCTAGCATTAACAGTAAGGCAGATGAATCTTTTGGTTTTTCTTTTTTTGAAATCAGGAACTGTATTTAAAGTAGTCATTTAGATGTTTGCTATAGCTTTTTATTTTATTGAACAATTAATAAATTCAATAAAATAAAAAGCTATAGCAAACATCTAAATGACTACTTTAAATACAGTTCCTGATTTCAAAAAAAGAAAAACCAAAAGATTCATCTGCCTTACTTTTAATGCTAGGTTTATTTTTGGTGTCTTTTCAATTCAATAGAAATCCTCCTAAATTTGCTGATGAGGAGACCGTGCTTACCAAAAAAACTATGTATAATTGTTCTACGTGACTTCATGTATACCACAAATAAAAAGCACGGATTTCCGAAACGATCGTACAGATAATTGACTTTGTTGTTGTTCCTTCTTATGAAACTGATTTTTAATTTAATTAAATTTTGATTTTCAAATTTTAAAAAATTTTTAAATTTTTAAATTATAAATCACATTACTTAATATATATATATATATATATATATATATATATATATATATATATATATAATTGAATTCATTCAAAACATATCGCAAAAACAAAAACAAATAACATGTACGTAAATCGCGATGTATCCGAAGAGTCAGCGAGATGGACGAGGGGTAAGGCTTCTTACCGTGGGGTCCTATTTCGAATCGCGCTGGATTCAGCCTCTCTTTCTCTCTATATATAATATAATTTGTATTTGATGTTTTATTAGATATTATCGTATGCTATCATTATTAGTATTTTATTATGTAAAATATTTTATTTATGATTATTATTGTTACTAGCGGTGCACATCGTTCATCGGGCGTTGCCGAGCGAGACTCACAGAAAAACAGGATTTAAACTGCAGAAATACCCATTCTAATGTATTAGAATAAAACTTTTCATTTTCATCGCCTACAAGCGGAGGGCGATGTTTGCACAAACGATATATTCTGCGGTTTGATGAATAATTTTCATTCATTCTTTTATTTATTTATTAATACTTTTCCTCTTTGGACATTCATTACATTCTTTTTGAACTTATGCATTTACTAAGGAGCATCATGTGATTATTTAGAGACCTATTACAAACGTGAGGAGGGGATAGTGTTTTGCAACTATTGCATACTTTCACCTAACAAAGTAATAACAGATGCTGTTAAAAAAGCATTTCTCTACAGGACGCAATAGTGCTTAAAAATAGTTATTCACAAATAGAAATTTAACTACTCGACACCTTTAATTTATCCTAATGTTTAATAAATACTGGCAACTTATTTTGAAAAATTCAGTGTCTTTACATACATGCATAAATAAAAAAATATATACATAACGTATTTAAACATTCGATAATCGCACAAACATATAAGATTAAATCAATAACTACACATGAAGCAATTCTTCTAAAAACATATACAGCCCCGTTGAAGTCTTGATAATCGCTTACAATTAAAGTTATGACATAACACCAAAAGATGGAGGAAGTAAGGAAGCATGGCTGTGGAAATCTTTTTACCCGAATACGATGTCCAACATGTTAAAAATATACCATTTGTTGTAAAAATCTAATGGATAAACATCTGAAGAAGTTGGTGAGGACAGGATATTTTTACAGAAACATAAATCGTAAAATTGCCAACTCATTAATGAAACGGCTGTAATGGAAAAATCCAGGAAATAAACGAAGGTTATAAAAAGAAAACGTGAGTCTTTGAACTTTCAACAAAATTTTTCACTATATATGCTCTGCGCCTATTAAATCGACACATTGAGCTTAACTCAAAATTAACGGTGAAAGATTTAAAATAACAATCTAGACCCGTTAAACTAAAACGGTATACATTGAAAGTAACATTTTAAAAACAAGCTTTAATATATATATATATATATATATATATATATATATACATATATTTATACATATACATATATATATATTGTTTTAACAAAATCAAGACATCAAGGAATAGATTGATAGAAACAAATAGTGTATTTCATCGTTAGTTACAATTGTTTCAAGACTATTCGGACAAATTCAAACCTTATATCGTTTGAAAATTTTCACAAGAACAGCCTTTCATCAGACGTATTGAATAAAACACACTTTAACAATGAACAATATAGAATCCATTTCCCTTATAAGGGAAAACATGAGAAGATATTTTCCTACATTTCACCATTCCAAAGTGTTTGGAAAATCTTTAAAAAACTTTGGAAGGGTGAGATTTAACGGAGACACTGACATAAAGATACTTCTTATTTGTAATAAACACTGACCATTTTTTTCATGGTGTGCTGTCTCCTAAGGCCACCCAGCATGTCCCTCGGGATACAGACGAGAACACTCTCTCTATTAATAGAAGTCTGCTTTTAATTCAAAAATTAAAAGCAGTAAATAATGAGGTTCTCATATAAAAATATGAATAAAAACCAACATAAATACTTAAAGGTCAACAAATACTTAAAGGTCATCAACTACTTAAAAAAAGATCCTCAACCTGTTTATATACTAGGCGGGAAAAGGCAAACGGGGGATGTAAACCTTTCTATCTTTGGAAATGGTACTCCAGCCATAACAGTTGACAACCAGGGTAAGTCATAAGGCTTTGTTGAAAGAGGCTCTGCCTCCTTGTCTTCATTATTTGTAGCAAGAATTTTTTGATATTAGGCTTTTGATGTCTAAAATAAAGTATTGCTGTTTTGCGACCACCATCCAATCTTTTAAAATGGAGCAAAATATATTTTTTTAACTTTGGGTAAATGTTTTGCTTTTATTGCTTTCATCATCAGCCAGCACTCGCAGCCGTTCAAAGCATAAGTAAATTTTGAAACGTCCATATTGTGTAGTATTTGAGATCTTGTGAGTTTCAGATATCAATGTGTCTATTAAATATCACCATTAAATATCACCATTAAATATCACCATTAAAGTATGGCATTATTCAAGAAAGATTTAAAACTCACAGATTTTTATATTAGCCTTATTATAAGTTTTGGGATTTGATGTAATCAGTGAAGAAACGTTGCAAACGTTATGAGTCCACTTTTACCTAAAGACTAACTTATGGTTCAGTTCTTTAAGAAATGAAAACAATGAATATAATCTTATCTAAGTTGATCCAAACTCTAACAAAGTATTCTTCGTTATTTATGTTAATTAGAGTGCACAATAATATTTTGCCGTGTTTTATTTTGCTGGTTGAGGAGATGTCTTTGTCGTAACCGAGGCGAATTCGGTCCTGGAAGCCACTATATACACATAGAGAAACACAGTCCATTCAACGTTTTGACAATAAGCAGAAATAAAACGTAAAGCCATTTTAAGTAAATGAATTCCACCCACCTCAACAAAACTCTAGGTAATATCGACAGATTTGATTTCAGGAAATTTAGATTTCAGAAATATAATTATTAAATGGTTTAGTTGAAAATTTATGATGAATATTTTATAAATAAGATTTTCTAGTGTTGAAATTTGTCATTTTCAGCTCTAAATACAAAATTTGGAAGATATTTTTTCTGAAATCTAATATGGCGACGTGAGATATTATAAGTTTTGGAAATCTGTTAATTTTTGGGGATAGTTTCTATGAACATACCATTAAAAATGCATATCTAAATATTAGTTTTGGAACGATTAATCGGAATCAGGCATCAAGAAAATCGGAGAAAATTGTATCTACTTCCTGTAGTGATTCTTTTACTTTCTTATTTGGGTTGTTTTTGTTTAAAACTTAATTTTCCATTATTACTACTAAAGATAAAATGGTAAGCGTGTATTGGTTTCAAGCAACAATATTATGTATAGATCACCCACTACGGTAATCTAAAGAAAAACTTAATAGCTAAATATTTAGTGTTTTTAAAAGAATTGGAATCGGTAGTGGTATAGAGAATATAAACAGAATAGGTTAGTGTATCGGAATCGGAAAAATATTGGACTCGTCACTAATAAATATATATATATATCGATCAGCCATTTTGAATAAGGGCTGAGATGTTCACTTTTTGCATTTTTTTTTTTTTACACAGTGATCACCACTTATCAAGGCCCGGAAGCCACTCAGGGATAAGGGTTATTGCAAGTACATTACGTTAGTGTGGAGATTTGATGGAGTGTTTACTTAAGGGGGCGGTTCATTAGGAATTTGTTAACATTAGACTTGAAGACATCCAAGTTGTATTCCGGAGGGAAGCAGGCAGACGGAACAGAGTTCCACAGGCGTGCAGTTCTAAGAAAGAAGCTTTGTTCATGGAATCCGCGTTTTTATTTAGGCACAGATATAGAGTGGGGGAAATTTTTCACAGTGGATTCAGCTAGACGGGTGTTTTTCGTGAAAGATTGGCGAGGGGGGACCAGGGATTGGAGTTCAGACGAGCACCTGCCATGAAAATAACGATAAAACAAGGATAGGCTTGCAACGTCTCTTCTGTGGGAGAGGGGTTGCAGGGTAGAGAAAAGGGCATCCCCCACTAAACCACGAAGACTATTTTGTACTCTGTCAAGGCAGGATAGGCTGTTTTTGGCAGCTCCTGCCCAGATATGGCAACAGTATTTTATCCTTGGACGTACTTTTATATAGATAGAGAATTGCATCAGTAGTGAGATATCTTCTGGAGCGGTAGAAGGATCCCACCATCTTTCCAGCGACCTCGGCAACAGACTTGATGTACGTGTTCCATTTCAGATCAGGAGTAAAGGTCAAACCCAGAAGCTTGTCAAAACACGGGGCCTCGCCCAGATGAGAGCCATCCATCACAATTGATGCCAGCTGGGGATCAGAGCGTTGATGATGTAAGGATAGGAGTTTGGTTTTGGATGCATTAAAGGTAACTAGCCACGTCTTCCCCCACTGAACCACGCGCTCGAGATCAGAGGAGAGAGAATCAGAGAGAACTTTGTCATTTACAGCCTTTGATGTGTTGCCGTAGATGTTCGTGTCATCAGCATAGATGTCAACGAATGATTTAAGTATGTGTTTAGGGAGGTCATTGATGTAGATCAGGAAGAGAGTTGGGCCCAGGATTGACCCCTGAGGGACCCCAGCATTTATATTGCAGGCCTCCGATTTTTGTCCATCTACGACTACTCTTATGAGCCTATTGGAGAGAAATGATTTAATGATTGAGAAAAAATTTCCAGTTATACCGTAGCTGGAAATCTTGTGAAGTAGACCCTTATGCCATACCTTGTCGAAGGCCTTTGATATGTCAAGAGCAATTGCCCTAGAAAGGAAGCCTTTGTCAAGAGATTCACTAATCCTGTGGGATATAACCGTCAGCACATCTGCGGTAGATCTTGCAGAGCGGAAACCATATTGTGTGTCACTAAGAAGGTTATTCCTGCTGAGGTGGTTGACTATTTCTCTATTTAATATTGATTCCAGCAACTTACTCATAACACAGAGGAGACTTATTGGTCTGTACTGAGAGGGAGATGACTTATCACCTGAATTCTTAAATACAGGGCAAACTGATGAGGTCTTCCAGGGGGTCGGAAAGCACTTCTCCTTAAGGCAGCGCTTAAATAGTTTCGTAAGTATGGGAGCAAGTTCTGGTTGAAGCTTTTTTAACACTATAATTGGGATGCCATCAGGGCCAGTTGCTTTACTGGAATCTAGGTTTTTTATTAGCTTGGCGACCTCATGCACGGATATTTGTATGTTACCTAGCTTGTTCTGTGTTATAGGAGGAAATATGGGGAGTTGATGGCCTTCGTCGCATAGGGTAGAATTAGCTGCAAAGTTCTTTGCGAATAGTTTGGCCTTGTCTGACGCTGACGAGATGACCTCTGGTCCATTGATAATGGTTGGTATAGAACGCACACTTCTGTTCAGGATCCTATTTGTTATTTGCCAAAACTGGTGGGAACCAAGCCGCTGATCAGCTACCTTGGATTTAACAGACTGGGCATATAGCTCTCTTGCATTTTTTATTACTCTTTTACAGTGGTTGCTGGCAGTCCTGAAAGCAGCTTTAGTCTCAGTGCATCTATTATGTTGGTAGCTATGGAAAAAGTGATTTCTGTGCGCGATAGCAGCAGCACATTCTGGGGAGAACCATGGCTGGCTGTTAGGTTTTCGTTGGAATTTTTTAGATGGTATGAATTGGTCTATGCCTACAATTAACCATTCGGTCAGATCTGATACTATAGAGGACACTTCCTTTTTAAAAATGGAGTACAGAGGTAAATCAGATGTGAATGTACGGAAGCTATCCCAGTCAGCCATAGAGTATCGGTATACAGTACGGTGGAGGGGTACGTCTGGGGGCTTCTTATATTTCGTTTTTATCTTTACTGATACGATGGAGTGGTCGGAGGATCATAGAGGAGAATGAACGGTACATGAACATAGCTCAGGGGAAGTTGAGAGAAAAAGGGAATTAGCATGATCCGGAATAATAGAATTTCAAGGTAGCAGCAAATGAGATTAGGAGAAATGTTACTGTGGAGAAATCATTATGTTCGAATAATGAAGTGCATTGGTAGTTGTATGTATATGATTATTTAATCCAGTTAATAAGGGTATCAGGTAAAAATAGTCGTAATTGTTATATACTTACCCGGTTTTACCTGAGAGAGTGGGAGGACTTGTCAGATGAAGGGGAAAATACGAAGTACTTCGTTTGTATATCTGGGCAATTGTGATAATGCCTCTCCTAGGATGTAATATAGGATTTAATTATAACGAATAAGTGTGCATAAAACGAGGTAGTGTAGTTATATAAGACGGGGTTGAAGGTTTAGACATAATAAATGTGTATGTGGCATCTGTTAATGAGGGGAATTACTGTAATCAAAATATTATATGCAGGGTGAGGACTCAGCCAGAAAAACGACTACATATGAATCATCAACAATTTTCTCCCATTAATCAACATAGCTGGCAGCCAGACGTTGCACGGTCGTAGAATTAGCATAAACTTAATAATATAATTTATGCAGACTGCGCATGTATTATTATAGAATCAATCCTCTATTGATCATTATATATTATGAGGAATAATTTGCCTGGTGGACTAGTTCGCCAAAAGAACAATAAATAAATAATAATGATATTATCGTTCATCAAATTCCGTCTGTGTTTGTTTAAAAATTCACATTAGCTGATAGATGGGCTTGACGATAAAGGCTCTGTAAAAGTAATTTCTGATTACTATTTTTTTTTTTAATTATGCCACGAAGAAATGATTTGCGGCGATTTAAAACGGTACTTTTGTTTGATCATAAATTGATCATTGATAAGAAAAAATGAAAATAAAATGGTGAGGTACACTCGGACTTGAACAGGGGATAATTCAATCTGTAGTCGAATCCTTTATCAGTAAGCAATATCTCCAGATTAAAGTAAATCTGTTTGTTAAGAAGAAATTATTTACTGAAATCGTATTATCTCCCTTAGTCGGTGTAACGTAAAAATTCCTCTGTAAAAATTATTCTTTTTATCTATAAGAGAGAAAAGCTATTTTTAATATCGGATTTTATCGATTTTCGATACTTATCAAATGAATGTCTGTACAAAACATATTTAAGAACGCTGCCAGACATATAACTTAGCTTTGTGTAGAATTTGCAAAAGATAGGCACATCCATTTCTTAACCTATAAGGAAGGAACTGACACACACACAAAGTGATTTTTATATAATAGAAAATAGATAGATGGATAGAGAGATAGGTAGATAGATAGATAGATAGATGGATAGAGATAATTGTATCTTTTAAATTTTGTATTGTTTTCACCTTAAAATCGTAACAACACATAACTAAGAAGAGACTATCCACCAAACTGTACCACAAACACACACACGCGCACGCACACACACAAACACACACACACACACACATATATATATATATATATATATATATATATATATATATACTACGTCGTTTTATACACACATTTGTTATAATTAAATCCTATATTACATCCTAGTAGAGGCATCATCACTATTGCCCAAATCTACAAACAAGACCGGGTAAATATATAACCATTACGACTATTTTGACCTGACACACTTATTTACTGGGTTAAATACTCATACACATATAACTACCATTACACTTCTCTATTCGAACATAAGGATTTCTCCCCAGTAACATTCTTCGTATTCTCATTGGTTGTAACCTTAAAATTTTATAATTCCAGATCATAAAAAAACGAACACATCAGCCCTTCTTTAAGATGGCGCTCAATCGACACGCATGTATATAAATCATTTATAATTTAGTTTAAAATAACACAAATCAAAACCGTCATAACTTCCAAGATAAGTTAGCGTAGCTACCTCTGGTGATGTTTACATCTAATTAAACTACCGTTGCTTCGTTCTAAACCGTCCAAGCTTTCTTCCTTTTATCATTTTATGTAATAAAAAATATGGATCGTTCGTCAAAACTTATGAGATGAAAATATGAACGAATCTCTAGCGTACGTCTATTAAATTGACCCCAACTAAGAACGTTATAACTGAAAACTTATCCCAGATGATAAAAGTCATACAAGCATTTCTTTTTTTCTTTTCATTTATATATTTTTCTCTGAAAGTTAAGTTTGTAATCAATGAGTTTAACGTTAAACAATAAAAAATGTAATTTTTGGAATATAGAGTGGTGAGATTACATATAACGTCCGCCGAATCTCCTTCTAAAAGATTTTTCGTTTCTTTCCTTGTGGGGGAACCGAGGTCATTATTTGTAACGTGTTTCCTTATTTTCATTATTTAAACCACTGAATTCAACGAAATTCGCATAAAATCGTTCCTTTCGACAACCACGTATCAGCGTCTAGCGGACTTCCTTAAATTAGTTTACATTTATTAAAAGAAGCTGTTATTGCGATGACGTCTTTGGGAAGCAATAGATACCGGGTCCGCCTCGTAACCTACGGGTTCAAAACGTTTGCGCTCATGCAACGTATTGATTATTTTGTTATTCATTAAACATGGTTATTTACGTGATTTTTTATATTCGCGTCTTCTTTATTTTCCTGTTTTTATCTCTTTTAAAAAATATTTTCCATGCTCTTTTCTTGCAATAAATACGTATAATTTTTCGTGTTTGTTCTCTCCATTTTTCAACGTTTTTCCTATTATTGAATTCAAACAGTTTTATTTGTTTTTTTTTTCCTTTTTTATTCCTTTTTTATTCCTTTTTTATTCCTTTTTATTTGTTTTTTTTATATAATTACCGATATGATACGAAAACCCTTCATTTGTTTTCGGGGTGTTTTCTTTTTTGTTTGTTTTGGGGTGTATTTTTATTTTTAATTTTGGTTTTATTTTTTTCTTATGGTGATAAGTGACATAATTGCAACCAAAGTTTCGTTTCATTTCCGTTGGATAGGATTCCATTTTTTTGTTCTTAAATAAATTTTTACTTCTTAATAAAACTTGGAGACAAAGTATTTGGAGTCACGGAGGTCAGTAAGTAACCAGTCAACATTACCGCAGCTTCAACCAGCTAAATAGATGTTTTTCTTTGTTTTTTGTTTTGTTTTTTTTTTCACCTTTCTCCTACCCAGGCGGCATCGATTTTACCCGGCTAAAATCCAAATGTAAAGTTTTGCATCGATTCGATGGTCCTATATATTAAGTTTTATGTCTCTAGATCAGAAATTGACAGAGGAGTTTGGTAGGCAAAACGTTTTAAACATATATATATATATATATATATATATATATATATATATATATATATAAAGAGGTCTATGTTTACTATAACCTGTTTTACATAAATATTACGCAAGTATAAATCATGTAGAATATCTCATGAATATAATTACGCGTAATAGTTAATTAAAGATGATCATTCTATAGGAAAACCGTAATAGAGAATTAATTAAAATGAATGTTTAACAGAAGATGCAAATTAGCTAGATCTTTTGCAGATGAATGAAATTCCACGATCCATATATTATTCCATATTTCTGTGTAAATAAATAGAAAATAGGGGTTTAATATGAATATCAATACACAAAATCAAATAAATAAATAATTTTGTAGGAGTATAAATAATTTTATTGTTTGTTTCTTAAAAGGTTTTGTTCGAGTAGTTGCATTCCAAACTTCTTTAAAAAAAACACACACACACACCTTGCATAAAAAAAAAACACGCTGGCGAAACAACGCTTTTTATTATTGTTAATACAATGATCGGTACATATCCGAAGGTCAAGATCACATCTTTGTCGACTGAAATTTTTTCTCTTCTTTCCCTATAGTGTAGGGTCCTCAAACCTTAATTGATCCAAAGATTGAAACATTTGTTATTTTCAATTAATCGATTATTTAAAGAATTCAAAAATTATTTAGTGTAATGGAACCGATACAATCTTTCAAAATACCTGCGTAAAATAATTATACTATCTCTTTATTTAACTATCTTCTTTATTAACACGTTATAATTAAATAAAAATAATTATACTATCTCTTTATTTAACTATCTTCTTTATTAACACTTTTTAATTAAATAAAAAAAATATATACTATCTCTTTATTTAACTATCTTCTTTATTAACACGTTATAATTAAATAAAAATAATTATACTATCTCTTTATTTAACTATCTTCTTTATTAACACGTTATAATTAAATAAAAATAATTATACTATCTCTTTATTTAACTATCTTCTTTATTAACACATTATAATTAAATAAAAATAATTATACTCTCTCTTTATTTAACTATCTTCTTTATTAATACTTTATAATTAAATAAAAATAATTATACTATCTCTTTTTTAACTATCTTCTTTATTAACACGTTATAATTAAATAAAAAAAATTATACTATCTCTTTATTTAACTATCTTCTTTATTAACGCGTTATAATTAAATAAAAATAATTATACTATCTCTTTATTTAACTATCTTCTTTATTAACATTTTATAATTAAATAAAAAAATGATACTATCTCTTTATTTAACTATCTCCTTTATTAACACGTTATAATCAAATCTTTCTATACCTTTCTATTAAAGCTTCGTAAAATCGCTCAATATCTTACTGACGACTATGCAACATAATAAATCTTATCCTTAAGCGGCATTTGTCCCTTGATAAGTGGTGAAACATTTGTAAAAATGTTCCGGGATTCTGCTTTCCCAGCTATACTGATATGCAGAGGTTCAAGTGTAATGTGAACAAACATCTCTTTCTACCCATCTCCCTTCATAATGCCCCGCAAATTATGTCCCCGACAGTAGCCCCCTACTTCAAAGTGGCAATGTGCCTTGTTTGGGGTGAAAATATAATATATATATATATATATATATATATATATGAAATAAAATGGAGGTGGAAGGACCTGGATACTCAACGTTTCGCCCGATTTATGCGGGCTTCTTCAAGAGGGAAGAAGCCCGCATAAATCGGGCGAAACGTTGAGTATCCAGGTCCTTCCACCTCCATTTTATTTCGTATCGTCGGATTTAATCCAGCTCAACAATCATATATATATATATATATATATATATATATATATATATATATATATATTCAGCCACTCTGATGTGTCGTAGACGACGAAACACGTGTTAGTGGATAATTATATTTTAAAAATAATATATATATATATATATATATATATATATATATATATAATGTCTACTTAAAAGTTAGGTCCAAGGCCATCAAAAGTGCCGGGGAGTGGTGGTCATTCTGTCTTTAATGTGTCAAGCATCCGGTCTTTTTATTTTAAGTCTCACCTGAATAAAAACGTTTATGAATGATGTGTTTTGTGTTTTTTTATTCTCATTTTGATCCGTTTAAGGTGTGCCACGTTTGGTTGTCTTTACAAAGACGTGGACATTTGAACTGCGTTCTGTCGGCAGACATGAAAGGAGAAAAAAATGTTGAATGATAAAATATTGCCGAACGCGACTTTGTTTCTGTGCGTCGTTTTCGGATTGAAATTGATGCTTGTTTATCAAAAGGAAGAGAAAAAAAAGAAAGTATCCAATGTCTCAACTCGAGACGGCCGCCATTTTCTGATCAGCGATACAAATCGGAAATGATTATCTGAGTTACCGGATGAGCCGGATATTTGTTTACAGGAGCTTAATCCGATAACTCACCGCCGGTGTTTGGTTAGTGCTAACTGACTTGGCAATCAGACACAATCACGCATGTAGACAGAGATACTCATTCAAACACCGATAAAGGCACGCACACACAAACACGCGCACACATACACACATATACATACATACACATACATACATACACACGTACACATATATATATTAAATTGAACTGCGTATGAAATACGCTTGAAAGCCGAATTAAAGGCTATTTTTGTAAAATAAATAAATAAATAAATAAATAAAAACAAGTATTCACTAGTTTAAAATTACTATGTATCAGAGTTTACTCCTTCCTTAGAATTATATATTTTTTTCATTTTTTTCCTCGGCATCTTGTTAAGTTGAAGAAAAGAAAAGTTAATCAAAATTCCGCGTACTGTTATCTGCGGTGTTATTTTGGAAATATCGGAAGAATGCATTTCGCACCGCGATTTGATTTATTCCGTTTTGTTTTGTTTTTTGTTTATTTTTTTCATAATATTACGATGAACTAGGCTTACACACGTATTTCATACGTAGTTCAACTTAATGTTCTAATTGCATCAATGCTTCTAACACGGAAAACAGTAGCCTAATATATATATATATATATATATATATATATATATATATATATATATATATATATATATATATATATATATATATATATATATATGTATAATGTATGTATGTATATGCATATATATATATGACTACTTCATTTCATCACATAAATTAATATACGAAAGTATTATTTAATGCGTAAACTTTAAGTATTTACTTCAACAGTGCTCAATACATAGGTAGAACTAGGTAGTAAGTTATAAAAATGTATATGGAAATTAAGCTACACAGAATATTTCACGTTTAATCCATGCTAGGATTCGTCAGACTTATGGGAAAAGTTGTGCTTGTCTCGCGTTTTTATATACGCACCTTCTGAGTTTTTAGTTAGCCAATCAGATTCCTTGTTTCCACCGCACCCTTCCTAATCAACCAATGGAAAGATACTTACAGGACAAAGGCCCAGTTAACCTTAGGTTCACTCCTTCCTTTGTGTGTGCTTTTTAGCGGGAAGCGTAAATATCTAGTGATTTGACCTATTTTGAATTTAAACCTAGGTGTAGTTAAACGTGTGTGTTTTTATTATGTTCGTTTATATATATGTATATATATATGATAATTTATTTATATATATATATATATGTTTATTTTATTTATTTCCTATTGTTATGTTAATTTTAAAATTACTTTGTATCGCTATCCTAGAGTAAAGTTTATCCTGTATACACAGTTGTTAGCTATTTCTCTCCTACAGTTTAATAGATGTTGGGGTTCTTTAAAGTATAGGATAGGAATTTTTTCATGAAGATATTAATCTACATGGATCGTCTAGGTCTCTACATGTGTTTGCTTGTCTTACTATTTTCAATTCGACTACTGGCGAACGTCCGCTTTCTTTGAGTTCCCAGTATTTGTTTGCTAGTGTTATTTTCATTCGGTGTTTTATTTTTGAACGTACTTTTGAAAGTCATACCTACGTAATATTTCTTGATATTCAGGGTTTTTTTTCCGCAAATATTGTGACCTGGTAAACTATGCTTTTCGAAAGACTTATTTTGAAATGGGCAAAGTGTGCGAGATCTACAGTTGAATTTATCTTGTTCGTTATTAGTATTTTTATTTTTATTTCTACTATGTTTTTTTTGTGCGGAGTTGGTTTATTATTATTATTATTATTATTATTATTATTATTATTATTATTATTATTATTATTATTATTATTGCTATTTCTACGAATTATACATGTGTTCTTTGTATTATTTTTGTTTTTGTCATGATGTCCACTTTTTTATTGTTTATTTTGTTGTTGCGTTCATTGTTTTTATTTTATTTACAAAGGTACGTAAGACAAGTGATAAAGGTAAATCTAGAGTTGTTTCACGCCGTTCTCTACTCCAAAGTAAACGTGAAGGTGTTAGGAATCCTGGGTAGACAACTCGAGAAACCTTGACCAAGCTGGATTAAAGAATGTCTCAAAAAGTACTCGATGTCGCCTTCTGAAAGAAGTGGCAAAATCTGATAAGCCGTTGCAAATCCTCCATTAAAGCAACATCACATACAACACGGCAAGAAATGGACAGAGAACACGGATTTTTCCAAAGTTTTGTTCACGGATGAAGTGCGTGTCACTCTTGATGGCCCAGATGGCTGGAGTAAGGGATGGGTCCTATACGGACGACATCTTCATCAGCGTTGGTGGGATAATGATTTGGGCTGGTATTATCGGAGGTACTTTAGTTGGCCCATGGAGACTCCCAGAAGGCGTAAAAATGACATCAAATGCTTACATAGCTTTTCTGAAGTAGCACTTTGGACCATGGCTGAAGGAGCAAAGGTTGACGCACAGAAGAAACATTATTTTTATGTTGGATAATGCTCCCTCGCATGCAGCAAACAAAAGCAAAGAGCATTTGCAACAACTTGGTTTCTCTGGGCTACGGAAGATACTCGCTAATAATTTGATACGCAGTGTATATAAGAGAAGATCATACAGAATAGTGTGAGAACAAGACGCAACCCTGCTTGTCAACAGATGAAGATAGATTTCCATCGTGCTGGATTATAGCTTGTGTATTTGTGTGAAAGGATTTTAGGAGAGCTAGCAGTTTAACTAGGCAGCTTATCTTACGGGAGGAGTTGAAATCTGCCAACGGTATACGTATTCCTGAAAGAGCGCCGGCTCCGCTTGCTTGAGGCACGTCACCAGAATGAAAAATGGCAGATTGCCAAAAGTCATACTCATCAGCGAACTAAGTTCAGGCAACAGAAAAATATGTAGACACCAGTTGCACTACAAGGACATCTGTAAGCATGATATGACAACGCTGGACATAAACACGCAAAACTGGGAAGAATTTGCTACAGACGGTGACCTATGGTGCTTCACCATCAGCTCCAAACTGGGGCATGGGAGAGAAAGTTTAGAAACAACCAAGAGCTCAGACGCTAATGAAGGAGGTAAGAAATAACATCAAATAAGCCTACCTTCAACTGTGACCGATGCGGTCGTCTATGCCGCTCAATGATTGGCAATCAGGCATCAAAGATGCTGTAGACAAACCTAGTGCGCAATTGGATATAGTTGATCCGCTAGCCATTATCAGCATCTATTGAGTCCAATATAATATAAGAATAAATACGAAATTTACATTCATCAAAATATCATATTTAAGCATATTTTACGATCGGGCAATACCGGGCGGCCTGCTAGTATATATATATATATATATATATATATATATATATATATATATATACAAATATTTTTATAAAACTGTGCAATACACACACATACATATATATATATGTATATATATATATATGCATATATATATATATACTTGCTAGCTTTTTCAGAACTCTATATTTTTCCGCTTAGTTAACTACTTAAAATACTTGAAATTAAGAATTTGAATAATAAATATCAATAAACATATTTCTTGTTAACTAAATACGAGGATTTTTTTAATTTGTTCACACGAATAAAAATTATAATTTTTTTTATATGGATCGACACACATTAATAGTTATTAATAGTCATGCAATTTGGATGCAAAATTTTTATCTTTTAAATAAGACTTGAATGAATTAAAAGAAAAATAAGAAATAGTCACACCATTGTTGGTGCTTGTAAACGAGAGCTCGTCTTTTAATTTACAATTTAGAAATAAGAAATTTAGAAGTTCGTTGAGAATCAAAGCCGGGAAGGAAAACAAGTGCAAAAGGTTGTTTTTCTATGCAATGAAATAAACATGTAATTTAAAAAATATAGCGTTGCTAAATGGATTAGAAAAAGAAATCCTTCCATTCAATATCTGTGTTGCTTTATTTCTCGTCTTAAATAGCGATTAGTAATATCTTTAGAGTGTAAAGAGCCGTTTGAAGTTAAAGATTGCCTGATCGATCCTGTCAACATTCCTTCATGAATGAGAGCGTCTCAGGTCTCAGGCATGCTTCATTTTTTGGAATGTTGGGAAAGACAAAACACCCATAACATGTGCAGCTGTGATGAATTTGAAATATAACGTGAGTTTTCTGTTTAATTATATCCCATTACTAATCGTAAGCCCACAAAGATTGGAGATGAAATAGATGAGAAAGCTCGGCCGAAGAGAGATGGATATGAGGACTTAAAATATTTCCCTATTTTCAGGTTTGAAACTGACGGTACTGATTACTTATCTCATCTACACTTTCTGAAAATATAAAAATTACGCTCTTATATTTAAAATTCTTTCCTTATAATAGAGCACTCTGCTGGAATTCTTTTTCCCAAAATATAACTAATATATATATATATATATATATATATATATATATATATATATATATATATATATAGTCCTATGAATTTGTAGGGTTGTTTTTTGTGTGTGTATAAATATTCATATTACAATCCCTTTTTTCTATTTATGTAAAAGGAAATAAAACTGTGTTATATATGAGTCTTGGAATTGCATTAATTTACGAAAGATCTAGCTAATTTGCATATTATTCAAAAGTTCATTTTTTTTTTTTTTTGCTTTTCTTATGGGATGATCATCTTTACTAAACTATCACGTGTAAATTATATTCATGTAGATATTCTACATGATTGAGTAATATTTGCGTAAAAAAGTTTATAGTAAACACAAACTTCTTTATATATATATATATATATATATATATATATACATATATATATGCGTATATATATATATTTTTAAAAAATTGACTACCAAACTCCTCTATCAGTTTTTGGTCTACCGACATGAAACTTAATATATAGGGTATTCGAACACATGCGAAGGTTTATATTTGGGCTTTAGTGGGGAAAATTTATGCAAAGACGTGAAAAATAAAAAAAATTGATTTTTTTAGGTGAAGGTCGAACGATACAAATATGCATGCGTAACGTAATAGCTATTGGTTTATGTTTAAATTGTTAGCCATGCAGCAAACATGCCTTCATAGCTCCGGGATTAACGTCAAAGGAAAAGTAAATCGTAAGCTACACGTTATGGTTTCAATTTTCGGTAGTGGCACAAGAGTCACTTTTTAAATTTTAAATCATTACTATATGTTGGTTTTAATACAATATAGTGATAAGTACGAAATCTGAATCAAAATATCATATTAAAGCGTATTTTATGACTGGGCAATGCCGGGCGTCTTGCTCGTATATATATATATATATATATATATATATATATATATATATATATATATATATATATATATGTATATATATATATATATGTTTTATTTTTTATTACATTTTTATCTGCTTGGTTACATATGTTTCAGATGTTGGACCATGTTTATGATCTAATACCCTCGTCAGACCTCACAGAAGTGGTTGTTGTGGAAGAGGTGTTTTAGAAGAAATATAAAAAAAGAAAAAAAGGTGGGAGATAATAAGGGGAGAGGAGGACGGGTATTGGCAATATTTCAGTTTTGAGGGTTAAGATACATTAGATTGTATTTTGTGTGGGGATAGCAGATTCAGGCAAGCGTGGGCGGAGATATATGGATATAGGGAGGGGAAGGTGGAGAGAGGATGGTAAAGAAAATAAAAGGGGAGGGGGTAAGGAGAGGAGGAGGGGAGTTTCAATTTTTAGGTTTTAAATTTTAACTGCTTTTTGCTTGTTCAGTAAGGTATATCAAGTAGATGAGAGAGAGGGAGAGCGAGAGGGAAAGAGAGAGAGCGAGAGGGAAAGTGCAGACATAGCTACCTCTGCATACATACGTTCACCCATGCATATATATAAATATAGATACACATATACATATAGACACTAGCATCCAGATGCACGCATAAACATACATGCACAGGCAGACATAGATATACAAATGTATATCCTTGTATTTACATACGACCATGAGCACATACATCCATGCACGTGTATATAGAAAGGGTTAGTGTAGATGTCATGTTTTTTGACAGGTACAGGTTTCATTTAAAATATACACAGACATGTATATATTTTCATACTAAGTAAACAAGGTAAAGTCAGGATAAATAGGTAAAAATAAGTAAATAAACAAGTAATTGCATGGGTGTAGTTAATAATTCGAGGTTAGGTAGACGCATCGTTAAGTTCATATATATACGAGGTGGGCCTCTAACATGGTGCTTTGAGTATATATATCTATATATATATATATACATACATGTATATATTTATACCAAGTAAATAAAGTAAAGTTAGGATAAATGAATAATAAATAAGTAATAATAAATAAATAAGTAAATATATGGGTGGAGTTCATAATGCTAGGTTAGGTAGACGCATCGTATTTTCACATATATATGGGGTGGGCCCCTAAGATGATACTTTGGGCAGTGGTTATGTTTAACTTTATTTTTAGTGTTAAATTCATCGCTGATACAGGAACATACACACATATAAACACATATATGCATATAAACTCAGATACAGCTGTATCCGTATACACACATTCAGACATGCATACCTGTAGATACACACACATATATAGACATTAACAGTCAGATGTATGCAAACACATACATGTGCACACAGATATAGATATACGAATACCAACCCATGCATATACACACGACCTATGAGCACATACATTCATTCACGCGCACATAGAAATATATATATAAGCACGCATAAGGATATATATATATATAGAGAGAGAGAGAGAGACCCAATTATACATATACAAATAAAGATACATGTACGGATCCTCAGTGATATGTGTGTGTACATCCACATATACACATACGCGTATACACACACATGTACCCATATACACGTATATACAATCATAAATATATATATATATTCATAAAAATATAAATATACACACATATATGGACATATATATACATACATAGAGATGTGTATGTTTATGCTAAGTAAGTAAAGTAAAGTTAGGGTAGATAAATAAATAAACAAATAAAGGATAAATAAATAAGCGGGTGTAGTTAATAATGCGAGATAGGTAGATGTATTGTGAGATATATTCAAAATACATCTTGCAGATTTTATTTTTAGGGGTCTATATTTATTTGTTTTGCTTATTGGATAGGGATTAATTTATAGTGTCTAGAAAAAAATGTAAATGGGGTATAAAGGTTTAAAGGTTAAATATTAAGTTCATATATATACAGGGGGTGGGCTCCTAACATGGTGCTTTGGGCAGTCATTATGCTTAACTTTATTTTCAGTGTCAAGTCCATTGTGGATATAGGACCACATACACATACAAACACATACACGCATATAAGTGCAGACATAGCTACCTCTGCATACATACGTTCACCCATGCATATATATATATATATATATATATATATATATATATATATAGATACACATATACAGATACTAGCATCCAGATGCACGCATGCAGATACATGCACAGGCAGACATAATTATACAAATATATATCCATGTATTTACATACGACCCATGAGCACATACATTCACGCACGTTGATATAGAAAGATATAAACACACATAGGGATATATACATGTATCCAATCATGCCCGCACATACACATACACATGAAGGTGCATGCACGCATACATACAACTAAGTAGGTGCGTCAGAGATAATAGTATCTCTGGTATATCCATAAAAAAGCATATATATATATATATATACATACATACAGATATCCATACAAATTGCAACATATGCACACCCATATAAATATTGTAGTAGTAATTAGTAAGTGGGTGGGGGAAGTAGGATTCATGGGAAGACGAATGTGTAGATGGGTAAGGTAATATAGTGCATGGGGAGAATTGAGTAAGGGGATTTGGTTGTGTTGATGTTACAGTAATTGGGTGTATGGGGTAGATGGATATATTGTATGTATTATTCAGTGGGTCCAAAAAGGGTGTTGTCTGAGGGATGTTTCAGAAGGGTGTATAATTGCTAAGAAGGTGGGATTTGTAATGCCGGCAGTTTGTGGTGGTTTCATGTTTTCTATTTAGTAATTTGTGTCTATCTTTAAAACTGAATATAAAAAGATTTTCGTTCAGGCAGAGGAGGCATGGGGACTTTAACGATTTGCATTTTAAGGATTTCCCACGTAATGGTTGGTGTAAGATTATTTTGGATTAGATCTAGATATTGGGAGGTTAGTAAGATTTTGTTAGGTTGGTTGGGGTTTGTGAAGGAGCATTTATGTATTCTAAACCTATCTTTAAAGGAGGTGCCCGCCAGGCCAATATAGTATTTTTTGTCGTTTGGGTTTTCTCCAAGTGCAATTGTGGCTTTATAGACTACTTCTGTTTGTAGGCATTGTTGATTAAGTGGGCATTCCGATTTGTTGATGCAGTTATAATTATCTCTGCTAGTGTTATTTGTGTTTTCATTTTTGTTAAGTATTTTCCTATTGTGTTTCTTGATTATTTGTTCTAGGTTATCTGTACAGCTGTAGATAAGCTTAATTGTGTTTTTATTAAATATTTTGTGTAGTGTGTGATTGGGTGGAAAATGGTTGTTTATTAGTAGAAAGAACTTTTTGCCTAGTTTCGTTTTAACCATTATATTGAAGGGGGTGAATCAATTTATTTTTTGGCCCTATTTTTCTTGTTTGGGGTATTAGATGGATTAGGTTCAATGTAATTAATTTTTCTGGGTTTGTTTTTGTATTTCTTCTGAAACACAACCACTTCTGTAAGGTATGACGAGGCTGTTAGATCGTAAACATTGTCCAGCATCTGAAACATATGTACCCAAACAGATAAAACGGTAATAAAAACTTAAAACACATATTTGATCTGCAATAGTATTGAGCACTCTCTTCAGGTTTTTACTAATTACCAGTTTTACCAAATATATATATATATATATATATATATATATATATATATATATATATATATATATATATATAGCATAATCGCATTGACACAGACAAATGACGCAGAGCCTTGACAGTATAAGATAGCTATATAATTACATACATACATACATATTTAATACATACATACATACATACATACATACATAGTTAAATAGTAGCTTGCTTCATTGTTGACAGACTATAGATATCCACTGTATGGGTTCCTGCGCGTGGAATATTTGTAGCAAGAATTACACAATAATGCATCTCCTGAGTGGACGTTGTTAAATATCAGTGGAAAGTGGAGGTTCAGGACGACTGGATAAAATGCCGAGATAGGCGGGGAGCATATACAGCGCCCAGAATTTCTAAATGGTCACCCATCTTGTTTAACCAGGCCCAACGTTGCTTAAACTAGATAGATAAATGCATACGCACATACATAGGAACGCATGCAATTATATAGAGAGTAAAAAACAGTCCTGCCAGATAGCTGTTTTTAGATAGATTTACATGAATGGAATTGGAACGCTATATCGATAGATAGAGAGAGATGTAACATTGGAGGGAACGGAATATTTAGCTATATAGACGGAAATGATATAGGTAGATTACACACCGACTTCTATTATCTACGAACGATACAGCAGATAGAAATCCAATCAAGTTGAGGCATTACAAAGGAGACTGGGGTGAAAATATGAGTTGTCTGAACGCCATTGTTGATAAGCATCTTAGACGAATGAATGGGAACCGGAAACCACTACGAAGCCTTGTCACCATAAATATCCGCGTTAACCCCGCCCTGTTCCTCTTCTATCGCCTGGCAGAGGAAACATTCACATAACATTCGTAGTATGAAACGATATTCTACACTATATGCGCCGCTTTCCATAAATGTTATTGTTCTATTAATTTTCCGAATATATATATATATATATATATATATATATATATATATATATATATATATATATATATATATATAAAGCTGAATGTCTGTGTGTGTATGTAAGTATCTGTGTGTGCGTCTGGTCACGAATAGGCTCCTATATGGTTCACTATTTTAAAAAAACTGATTACATATAATGATAGATGATGTATCGAGACACAGGAATGCGTATGTTTGATCTGGCAGAACGGTGGTTCATTAAAGTTGTGGGGGTCTGCATTCGCGCCTGGTCCATAAAGTATGGAAATAAAAAAAATTAAAATAAAAAAAACGTTTACAAGTGTTTTTGATATAGATGTATATAAGTATGTTTTAACTTAAATAGGGGTGGTAGAATAAAATTGTGGGGTTTGCGTTCGCGCCAGGCCTCCATAGAATGGAAATAGGCACAAACTTTAATAAAGACTTTTCATATCTATCTGCGTAAGTATTCTTTGATAATTATGTTTCAGTTTGAAGAAATATGGTATAATAAAACTATGAGGTGTTCGATAGAATGGAAATATGTCACAAAGTTTAACAACGTTTTTTAATATAGATCCACGGAATATTGTGATAAGTGTTTCAGTTTGAACAGGTATGGTATAATAAATTATGGGGTCTATCTATTTAATTTTACTTTCATCATATTTTGATTTGGTTTTTATACCCCCAAATTCGAAGCTATCTCTTTACAACCCTTCCTTTTCATAACCTATCATATTTTAATAAATCAGAGTCCATTTTCTGTAGGCTGTTTTTGAACACAGTCAACGACAGGTACTTTTGCTAGTGTATATATATATATATATATATATATATATATATATATATATATATATATATATATATAGCTTAATGCGTAAGAGGAAAAGAGAGAGTTCAATTCCACAAGAGGAGACTTATCTGGATAATGCCAAGCTCAACAATTATTATTGGAGCTTATGCAATGGGAAAACAAAGTATGAAATGAAGTCACAAAACTATGTATTGGTATACAAGCAAAATTTGGGTGAAATCCCCCAAATTTGGCTTGTATTCCAATATTCAATAAATGATCCATTCTATATCTACTAATATATAGTTTTGTGACTTCATTTCATACTTTTGTTTTTCCATTATATATATATATATATATATATATATATATATATATATATAAATTACATTTTACACACATATATATACATATATATATATACATATATATATATATATATATATATTATATTTTCACCCCAAATAAAGCAGAGTAGCACTTTGATGTAGGGGGCTACTATCTGGGGAATAATTTGCCGGGGTACTAGGTAGGGAGTTGAGCAGCAAGGTGTCTGTTTCCATTACACTTACACTTTTTCATGTCAGTACAGTCATGCAAGCAGGAAACCGGAAGGGAACCCCAGTCTAGCAGTCCTAGGAAAGAAATTATTAGAGTAGAAGGTTTTCTTACGTCTAGGGATTTCTTCTTCCGTATAACGATGTGATTTTGCTGCTTGTCAGATTTGTCGGGTGTATTTCTGTCGAGCTGGCACAAAGGCTTGTAGTTCGTCGGACATTCACCATTAAAATACTTGTAGAAAGGGCAGAGGAGTGCAACATTTCGTAAATGGGACAGCAACTGGAGCCTAGTTTATAGTGCAGGGCCTATTAGGTCGGCGACTCTCTTTTGAATTGTTTCTCAAGAGAGAGAGAGACTAGTAGCAGATGTACCGGCCTAAATGTGACAACAATACTCCATACATCGGCGGATTGTGGTCTTGTAGAGATATAAGATACTCACAGGTGTAAGTAACTTTCAAGGAAGATAGAGAGGAGTCCACCCTCTTTGCAGCAGCCTTAGCAATGCCCTCAATATATCTTTTCCAACTCATGTTACACGTGAATAATAAACCAAGGAGTTTGAACAAAGTACTTTCAATTAAGTATGATAAGACATGGCTATTAGTGGTTAAGCAAGTTTCTTGTAGTTATTAAAGGAAAGAAGATTAGTAGCTTTATTGAATGTGGCCATCCATTTTTGTCCCCATTCCAATACAGATTGGAGGTCATCCTCTAGTGTTTCTGCTATTGCCTTGGATACATGTTCATTCATTTTCCCTTATGTCTTTTATAGCACGTGATGTCATCAGCAAAAATACCCATCTAAGAGATAATTTTATCAGAGAGGTCATTTATGAATATCAGGAATAAAAAAATGTCCAGGGATTGACCTCTGAAGTACACCTGCATTTATATCATATTGTTTTGACATACGACCACCGAGGACAATCTGGATTCTTCTCTTTGTTAAGAAGGATTTATTTATGTTACGTTTTCGTCCAGTAATGCCATATCAAAGGCCTTATATATCTATAGAGCTACTGCCCTAGCCTCCCCTGTTTTATACAATGCATGGTATATACGTTCAGAGATTACAGTTAAGATATCTGCAGTAGAACAGGCTTACCTAAACCTATACTGTTGGTGAGACAGAAGTTTAGCAGCTGTGAGGTGGTGGATTAGAGCTTGATTTATTTTGGACTCAACTATTTTGGCAAAAAGAGGGAGGAGCCTTGTATGGCGATCATTTAATGGGTCAGTTATATCACCAGAATTTCTGACAACTGGTACCACAGAAGCAATTTTCCAGCAGTCAGGAAAGCAAAATTGGTTAAGGCATTTATTGCAAAGTTTGGAGAGAACAGGGGCAACCTCAGCGGAGAAATTTTTAATAGTACTGCAGGGTTCAGATCAAGTCCACGTTCTTTTGAGATGTCCAGTTTTTTATGATATATACTTGAGAAGGGGTGATTTTCAGATAATCTAGTGTAGGTTCTGTCTGCTAAAATCTTAGAGGGAGCCGTTTGCTGGTCCCAAAGTAAAGTTGGGGGCAAACTGACGGGTAAGCAGATTAGCCTACTCAGTTGCCATGCAAACAACTTCAAGATTGTTGGATAGTGAGGGGGTTGATTGTTGATTGCCTGTTATTTACTAGACTAATATAGATTTTCCAGAAGTCACGAGTTCCTAATTTCTGCGCTTGTATGCATGTTTTAGTGGTTTTTGGTATATTCTCTCTTGGCTGTTGCTATGGTAGTAGTAGTTTATAATAGATATCCAACTAAATATATATATATATATATATATATATATATATATATATATATATATAGTGTGTGTGTGTGTGTGCATGAAAAAGTGGTTATCAGTATTTTTACCGATAAACTATAAATTAGAAATTATCTTAACAATAGAGCTAGATTATCTATGTATATATACACTAGCGGCCAAAACTCTGGGACAGTCTAGTCTTTTTTTTTTCAATTTCTCCATAATATTCGGGGGGATTACAACTAAACTTACACGCACTTAACATATCTCTTATATTGATACACTGTATTAATTACACTTAATTCTAAAGGATAGAAAAAAGTTATGAGCATTCCAATTTTTTTTGTTTTAATTAAAGTAGCCAAAACTATGGGGCAAACCAAGAAAATAATTTATTGGGGAGGCAAGTTGCCCACTTTTCAAGTACGAAAATGGCGAATAAGTCGATTACGTCACTTTGTAGTCATTGCAGCCGGTTCTACCATCATTATGACACCTAAAATTGATGCTTCATTCAAAAAATTATTAAACTTCATGGGGAAAACCATTCAATACGGAAGATAGCTGATGACTTGAAGCTGTCGAAAAGTACCATTCGGAGAGTTATAAAGGATTTCAAGAATACTGGGAAAATTTTACCACCGAAGAAAAATGGTAGAACTCGAATAATGGCACTGAACAATAGGTTTCAGACAGTTGCCATCATTTTTTGTGAACTACGTGCCTATTATGACATCAAAGCGTCTCGTAAAACAGTATCAAGACGCTTGAATGAAATTGGTCTGTTTGCGAGATCACCAGCTAAAAAACCGTTGATTAACAAGAAGAACAAGAAACTCAGATTAAGCTTTGCTCAGGAGCATATGTTGTGGACAGATGATCAGTGGCGAAATGTATTTTTTTCTGATGAAAGTAAGTTTAATGTATATGGATCTGACGGGAAGAAATTAATAAGGATGTTTTCTGGTTAAAGATTTAATTTAAAAAAATGCACGTAGAAAATGGTTAAGTTTGGTGAAGGTAGCGTAATGGTGTTTGGAATGATTTCTTTGGAAGGGACGACTGATCTGGTCCGTCTAAACACAAGAGTTTATGGAACAATATACAAGAACTTGTTGAGAGATCATGTCATCCCAATACTTCGAAATTCTGGGTATGAAAAACTTATTTTCATGCAGAATAACGCCCCCTGCCACAAGGATGAGCATGTAATGGAATTTTGGAACGAGCAAAATATGGATGTTTTGGATAGGCTCCATCAAATTCTGGGCCAAAACCCCATTGTAAACCTATGGTCTACTTTGGGGAACCGAGTGAGTGCAGGGAACTCTATCAATACTGAAGATTTGTGGCTAAAACTTAGAGAAGAATGAGCGAAAGTTTCACGTGATTAATGTCGCCATCTCATTCAATTTTGCGGTAGAATGTGCACTATAGTAATAGAAAATAAAGGCTTGTTCACTAGATATCAAATGTGTGTCCACTAGTTTGGTATTTTGATGTTTCAATCTTATTTTTAAATATATTTTCTTTGTCCCACGGTTTTGGCCACTTTAATGTAAAAAAGAAATTGAAATGCTCATAAATTTTTCAATCCTTTATAATGAAGTGTAATTAATACAGTGTATCAACATAAGAGATATGTTAAATGTGTGTAAGTAATCCCCCTCGAATATGCTGGAGAAATTGAAAAAAAAAACTAAACTGTCCCAGATTTTTGGCCGCTACTGTATATATATATATATATATATATATATATATATATATATATATATATATATATATATATGTATGTGTGTGTGTGTGTGTGTGTGTGTCTGTCTGTCTGTAAAGTTACTTCGTCTGTGTGAGAAACAGTTTCTTCCAAACTACTCTGTCAATTTTTGATTTACATAATTCATAATTGTATATATTTATATATATATATAAATATATATATATATATATATATATATATATAAATATATATATATGTATATATATATATATATATATATATATATATATATATATATATATATATATATATTCGCGCATATTTTATTGAAGAGGATCTTCGTTCTTCTTTTTATGATCTTTCTTTCGATTTTTTCTTGTTTTCGTACAAGTATTTTTGTTGTGGGATCCAAAGTTCTTATAAAGTCCCCTAGTTTACCTAACATTTTCGGTCTCGATTGACCATCGTCAGGGTTGTTCTTCCTGTGCATCCTACTTATTGATTGATTTGTTCTCTGTCGTTTTACTGTTTTTATTAATAATTTACTATGTGTAGTTTCGCCTAATTTGTATTTTTTTGCCTTCCTATCCTCTTTATCGTGTTAGAATAGGTGGATAATTCGACTGCTGTTGTCAAAGTTTATTTTATTAATGGTTGCGTTTTGACTTTTTATTATTAATGCTTCTAGCATTGTTAGTCGTTGGTAATTATTGCAAGTTTTTAATATGTTAGTGTTATTTTTTAAAAGTTCTTTGTATTGTTTGGAGGTGGTGTTTATTATGTTATGTTTTTGTTCGGGATGTTTGCAAATATATATATATATATATATATATATATATATATAAATATATATATATATATATATATATATATATATATCGGGAGTTCGCACCTGTGGCAAAATTCGATGGAAAAGATGGAAATTTGGCAGGCTTAAGTTAACTAAACGTATTACTCCTAGACATGCACAAATATACATGTATACTTTAAAGTTGGTTAATTTTGGAAGTTCTGACATCAATCTGCTGTTCTCTCAGAATTAAACGATATCAGTTTGTTGTTAGCTCAGAACATAACGAGTAACGCTGACGCGCTAAATGTTCGGTTTCGATTCTTGCTGATGTCATTAAAGTCATATATTTTTAAACGTTGAGAATCTACTATAAACTACTATATATTGAATACCATATAGTAATTATTATGGTATAAGCTCTATATAATATATTTTATGTAAGCGTATTTTACAACCGGGCAACACCGAGCGACTTACTAGTAATAAATAAACTTTTATGTATTTACTAATTCAAGTTTTTTTTTATATTATTTATAACTAGTTATTATTAGGAAGAATTACAAAATATATTTATTCTCAATATGTAAAACAAAAATCGTCACTAACAATTTATTTTTATATATAACTGCATTTAGCTTTATACTAACTATAAGGTCTCTTTTTAAATGACAAAACAGTTTTTTTAGCATTCATCCACTCTTGTATCTTTTATTTGTGAATGGTTGTTTTTAGTTTGTCTTTTATTTTGAACGTTTTATTGTCAATTTTCCATTTTATTTATCTCTTAGATATTTTTTATTGGCTTGTGTCAGATGGCTTTCGGTAGATATGGAATTTTCTCTTGCTAGTGCATTTTTAGTGGCTGTCATGGACTAAAATGTACTAAAAAAAAATTCCAATGTACCAGAATTATACAAAAAAAGAACTTAGCATATTGCAATGTTAGCCTGCATTCATTGTTATCAAAAGTAATTATCCGACGCCATAATGTCAAAAACACCTCCAAACTCTAACAAATTTTCCTACAAATTTTACGGTTCAATGAATACATTTTTAATTTATCCCGCCATCTTTTCGTCATATTTTTTGTTTCCATCAGAATTATTGAGGCTAAATTTAGATTCATCATTGAATAACATGTTTTTAATTTTATCCTCGCTTGCCTCAAACCGGTTCTTTATATATTGGGATTTTGATAAGATTTTTTTAGGGGGGAGCTTAAATAGCTATACCTGATGCCATAGACTAGTAGAGCTATGTCCAGTCAATAAGACAAATAAAGCTAACTATGCGCGATGTTATTAACCATTAAAGCTAAATATCGCTAATATTATAGAACCTTATAAATATTCCCGATATTATAAAGGCTATTTCTACATTATGCAATAGACTATTGAAGCCATATACGTCTGATACCATTGATATTAGAGCGATCTTTGCTTGATACTATCGATTATGGCTGATATCATGGATTATTATATATTGTATATTTAACCCATGGATAAGTAGCGAAACAGTCGACATCGTGAATAATACGAAGGACAATGAAATTATTTGTGTTTAACTATAATATAGAACATGTCAAAGAAATTCCATGCTACGCGTAGATACACCAACATGAAATCTCTTCTTTTCATTTCAGATATAATGTGGACAAATACACGATCCAGTACTAAGAATATTTATGTCTAGAGTCAGGAACCAAGACGCTTCTTATTTGTGGAACGTTCAATCTCGATTTTTTTTGTTTGTTTGTTTGTTTTTTACCTCCAGCAATCAAGAAGGTCGGAATAACTTCAAATTATTATTGGTGAATGCATAAATGTCACGAATTAGGAGCTAAAAACGTTATAGCTCTGCATACACTGAGTTTTTGTTTTTTTTCGTCACCACTTATCAAGGCCAAGAAGCTACTCGAGGATAAGGTTTAAAGAGTGTACAGTAGAAATTGAACAATATAGTAACCGTTAGCAATGGAGATTCGGGAAATTTGTTGACTTATATGGAACGGCTCATCAAAAACTTGTTTACGTTAGACTTGAAGACAACCATATTGTAGTCAGCTGGAAAGCAGAAAACAGAAGACAATTCCATGGCGTGCAGTTCTAAGAAAGAAGCGCTGCTCATGGAATCTACGCTTAGGTTTACGCACAGATAAAGAGTGGGGGAAACTAGTGATAGTGTTTTCTGTCAGACGGGTGTTTCTTGTGAAAGTTTGGCGAGGGGGGACCATAGAATGGAGCTCAGCCGAGCACCTGCCATGAAAATAACGATAAACAGATACAAACTCGCAACATCTCTTCTGTGATAAAGAAGTTGCAGGCAGGAGAAAAGAACACCCTCTACAAGGCTACGAAGTCTATTTTGAACTCTATCAAGGCAGATTAAGTCTTTTCTAGCAGCTCCTGCCCAAATATGAGAACAGTACTCCATTCTTGGACGTACCTGGCTCTTATATAGATAGAGAATTTGATAGAGTGTTTGAAAATTCTGTAACCCTTGATGCTCGTTAAGTACATGCATGTCAGAATATTTCTAAATAAGATTCTTGATTATACTTATATTTTCTGATATATAAAATCAAAATTTAAGCTAAGTATTGAATCATTATTCCTTTGCTTTTCAGAGTTTCTGTGCTTGTTATTACAGCCATAGAATACATCTACGTATCCCAATATTTTATAACTAGAGCTGTGACAACAGCATATTATTTTCATTGTTTTGACTCTTGAGTATATATCCGTTAATATCTTATATGTTTTAATATAGACGGATGTGGTTCTCGGTTGATTAAGTGTATCTAACTGTGTCGGATATATATCCGAGAATCAAAAGAATGAAAAGAATATTCTGTTGTCACAGCCCTAATAATAACTATTATATAACAAGTTACATACCGTACGACCCTCCTTTTTGTTTGGCCTAATTTCTTTCCTTCAAAAAGGTTACTATATTAAAGGTCAACACTGCGTTGTGCTTGCATGTTTGTCAATGTTATTGATATGGTGAGAATATCTAGTTACGCGTCTTTATTTATTAAAGTCCCCACACGAATTACTACTTGCACCAGACAAGATTGGAAATAGGAATATCATTTAATAGAATTTAACTTTTTGTGATCGGCTTCCCATAATATAATTGTCATGAACTTCATTTGATTCTTAAACCATATGAGTATTTGGGGTGAAATTCTTTTTTGGTTTGGGATGAAATAACTTTGCATATATGGCATAAAAACCAATAATAAACACAAATATATAACATAAAAACCAATAATAAACACAAATATATAACATAAAAACCAATAATAAACACAAATATATAACATAAAAACCAATAATAAATACAAATATATAACATAAAAACCAATAATAAACACAAATATATAACATAAAACCATAATAAACACAAATATATAACATAAAAACCATAATAAACACAAATATATAACATGATAAACCATAATAAACGAAAATATATAAAATAAAAAACCCATAATAAACGAAAATATATAACATAAAAAAACACATTAAACGAAAATATATAACATAAAAACCATACTAAACACAAATATATGGCATCAAAACCATAACAAACGCAAATATATGGCATAAAAACTATAATAAACACTAATATATAACATAAAAACCATAGTAAACACAAATATATTATATAAAAACTATAATAAGCAGAAATATATAACATAAAACCCCATAATTAACACAAATATATTACATAAAACCTTAATAAACGCAAATATATAACATAAAAACATAATAAACACAAATATATAACATAAAAACCATAATAAACACAAATATATAATATAAAAAACATAATAAACACAAATATATGACATAAAAAACATAATAAACACAAATATATAACATAAAAACCATAATAAACGCAAATATACAACATAAAAACCATAATAAACAGAAATATATGATGTAAACACCATACTAAACACAAGTATATAACATAAAAACCATAATAAACACAAATATATAACATGATAAACCATAATAAACACAAATATATAACATAATAAACCATACTAAATAAAAATATATAACATAAAACCATAATAAACACAAATATATGACATAAAAACATAATAAATGCAAATATATAACATAATAAACCATATATAAATCAGTCATGAGACTGAATAACTTCTTCTAAATATGTTGAAATTTTATAGAAGTATAAAACTTGGCCGAGATTTACAAGACCAAGTTCATATATGTTGGACTTCATTGGTTACAATATAGGCCAAGTAGCGAATCTAACAGAAACGAAACTGATTTTTTCCTCAAAAGTCTGACTTTTACTTGTTTTCTAACCTGGACATTGGTTATCTAGATATATCAAATATAAATCAGTTTCACAATGATGTGCGTTTTTATCAACTTTGGTGGCCAGTATGGACACAAATAAAAAACAAACATTGTTAAGAATTCATTCGAATTCATAAGCTCTTTGACAGTAATAATCTGTTTTATTATCTCCAAATAGTTAGTCATATATAACAATCAAACAATTTAACTCAGTTGTGCGTATCGTCCAAAACATATAGATTTTGCGCTTAATTATTGTTTCTACATAAGTTGAAAAATCAGATACTATGTCGGTTTTTAATGCGAAAAACACCAAACTCATAAACCGTGGATGTGTTGATTTGAACAATCAATATAATTCGGTTTAGCAACATACACTAGACTTTGATCCTAGAGTAAATACTTTGTTTTCAACATTACTGTTTTTTACGTGTTTAGCACTGCAGCAGGTAGTGGAACGTAGCCTAAAGATAAAGAACGGCAGCTCCATCAGAAAAGGTACTCTGGTTGCGCACAAGAATAGCTAAAAATGACTCGTTGATATTTTTAGGTAATGCGACTCACGTGATCAACAAAGAAAAATCATCTCCTATCAAAGGAGAGAGTTATATCTTTTAAAATGGCCTAATAAATCCGAATCGGATTATACAAAGAAGAGTATGTTTTTTAAAGTCATCTTATATGCTCTCAGAATTTTTTCTATGAGAAAATTATCACTTATCATAGCCCTAAGCCACTCGAGAATGAAGGATAATAAATGTAAAGTAGTTGCTAAGTTAATTAGGTAAATTAGATAGTATTTAGATTATTTCAGAGAACAGCTCAACAAGATCTTATTTACATTGGAATGAAGGCTATCATATTGTAATCTGTCTGGAAGCAGGCCAATGGAACAGTGTTCCACAGGCAGGTGGTTCTAGGAAATAAACTTTGTTCATGATATCTGCGTTTAGATTTGCGTACAGATGGAGAACGAGGGAAATGATTGATAGTGGTTTCAGCTAATTGAGTGTATTTTGTGATAGTTTGGCAATGAGGGGACCATAGATTGGAGCTCAGATAAGCAGTCGCCATGAAAATAAGGACTTGCTCGCAACATTTCTTCTGTTGGAAAAAGTCTACAGGGAAGAGAAAAAAGCATAATATAATAGGTTTTAAAGCCAATTTTGAACTCTATCAAGGCAAGATAGAGCGCGCCGAGCAGCTCCTGCACAGATGTGGCAATAGTACTCAATTTTAGAACGTACTTGGCTTTTATACATGTAGAGGATTGCATCGGCAGTGAAATACGTACTAGAAATGTAGAATAATCCAACCATTTTCCAACAATATTGGAAACAGGTTTGATGCATGTGTTCCACTTCAGATCAGTAGTAAAACTCAGTCCCAGAAGCTTGTATAGACGTTTACAAGCTTTCAAGAGAAAAGGGGTCAACGTGCAGTCATACTTGCAAATCAAATTTAACAAATTAGGATTTTGTTTCTAATCTGTGACCATTTACAATACATGATTATTTATATATTTTTTCAATGGTATGCTTGACAACTTTCATTTGGCACTAACCAATACATGCACTGATGGAATTAACTAATAATTGTAGACCTCGCCGATAACGAAAAATGGCAAATACTTAAGTTTATGATGTTGATTGAAAACAATTGAGACTCAGTGGACCTGCCGATAAGATAGCATAGATGGAACTATTTAATTTAATCTTACACAAATCTCGTATATGCTCAGTTACTGTAAGTGAAAAATTTTTTTAATTAATTTCTAGTAATCTTTTCCTCGACTATATATATATATATATATATATATATATATATATATATATATATATATATTAAGTAATGTGATTCATAATTTAAAAGTTTTAAAATTTTTAAAATTTAAAAATCAAAATTTAATTAAATTAAAAATCAGTTTCATAAGAAGGAACAACAACAAAGTCAATTATCTGTACGATCGTTTCGGAAATCCGTGCTTTTTATTTGTGGTATACATGAAGTCACGTAGAACAATTATACATAGTTTTTTTGGTAAGCACGGTCTCCTCATCAGAAAATTTAGGAGGATTTCTATTGAATTGAAAAGATACCAAAAATAAACCTAGCATTAAAAGTAAGGCAGATGAATCTGAAAAATTGAAGTTAAAGGTTTGGATATAAAATTTATAAGAAAATTAATAAGGAAATTGGTATAGGTTAGAGATAGAAATGAGTAGAAAAAATATATATATTTTTGAATTTACATAATAAATTTGATTTAAAAATATATAGATATATAATTACCTTTTGTTTTTTCTTTTTTTGAAATCAGGAACTGTAGTCATTTAGATGTTTGCTATAGCTTTTTATTTTATTGAATGATGAATTTTAAAAGGGCGACGCTCGTGCAGTAAATTGTTTCCGTTAGCGTATTTTGATTTAGAGACGCTACAGTTAATATCTATAGAGAGAGAGTTTTTTTTTTTTTTTTTTTGCAAGTTTTTAAGGGGAGATAATTGTCATGGCTTTATTTATTATTTGATTTACGAGTCTAAGGGCGGTAATTGGTTTAACTTTATTTATTAAAAAAAAAAAAAAAAAAAAAAAAAATCTATTTTTACTAATGAGTAATTTTTAATGATTTAAGGTGGTTTATATTTATTAAATTTAAACCAACGTTTATGATTACACGATAGAAGCTCGTGTCTTGAATTTACTAGTTTGGTTGTGCTTTTTATATCTTCATATTTTAAAATTTTTAGGGTTTCTTTTGTACATAATGTACAAAATTTATCTCCTGGTTTATATGATTTGCAAGTCTCAATTATTTGCCATTTTAAGTTGAAAGAAATATTGCTATTTTTTAGTTGCCAAATATAGTTGGATAGAGTAGTTTGGTTTGATAGAGAGTTATTTTTAAAAGAATGTTTGTGCGTTGAAATTCTATGTTTTATTGGGCCAGATGTGGAACCAATATATATTACCTCTTGATTATTATGATTATTTTCCGTTAGGTCTATTGTTGGATTATAATGTGGTGGGTTGGTTAATAATTGATCGGTAGATTGATTTAAGTTGGTGTTATTATTTAATCTGGTAGTTGAGTTATGGCTGTTGATAGGTTCTTGTATATTTGGAGTTTTTGATACTGTGCAGCTATAGATAACATTTTTAATTTTACATGAGCCTTGTAGGGGACATTTATTTTTTCTTCTACAGTTACAGTCCGATGTATTTTGTATAGTTGCATTTTGTAGTTTATTAATTTTATTATTATTAGAGCTAATTATTTTCTGATGAAGGTTAGGCATAGTAGAGTAAGAGACTTTAATTGTGTTCTTATTGAAAATCTTATTATATCTATGGGGGGCTTTAAAGTTCTTATCTAATATTTTAAAAAAATTAATAAACTACAAAATGCAACTATACAAAATACATCGGACTGTAACTGTAGAAGAAAAAATAAATGTCCCCTACAAGGCTCATGTAAAATTAAAAATGTTATCTATAGCTGCACAGTATCAAAAACTCCAAATATACAAGAACCTATCAACAGCCATAACTCAACTACCAGATTAAATAATAACACCAACTTAAATCAATCTACCGATCAATTATTAACCAACCCACCACATTATAATCCAACAATAGACCTAACGGAAAATAATCATAATAATCAAGAGGTAATATATATTGGTTCCACATCTGGCCCAATAAAACATAGAATTTCAACGCACAAACATTCTTTTAAAAATAACTCTCTATCAAACCAAACTACTCTATCCAACTATATTTGGCAACTAAAAAATAGCAATATTTCTTTCAACTTAAAATGGCAAATAATTGAGACTTGCAAATCATATAAACCAGGAGATAAATTTTGTACATTATGTACAAAAGAAACCCTAAAAATTTTAAAATATGAAGATATAAAAAGCACAACCAAACTAGTAAATTCAAGACACAAGCTTCTATCGTGTAATCATAAACGTTGGTTTAAATTTAATAAATATAAACCACCTTAAATCATTAAAAATTACTCATTAG
>NC_136483.1:189123964-189151464 GCF_053919585.1 Euprymna scolopes
CTTTTCCAGGTTTCCAATAAATTCACTTGTTCTTTGTTTGATTTCAGTTTTATTTTTGTCCCCCCCCATAAACATAACATACACATATGTAATGACAATGTACGGCACTCGTCTGCTTTCAATAAAATCCCTCAATTATCTCCCCCTTTCATGCTTTCATTCCTGTTCCACTTGTTACTTCTCTTTTCGAATTAGTAGCAACAGTAGTCGCTGAAGCAACATGGTTGCTATGGAAACCAGTCATAAAAAACGTCGCTCACCTCCTTACATATTTTACGATTTTGACCACCAGAAAATTCATCATAACTTTTTTTTACAAAACGAAAATTGAAATTATTTCCACAATATAGCTGAGCAAGTGATCTTTAAACTGTAATAATTGTTTGAGATTTGGTCGAAAAATGAGTGGGTGGTGAAGCTTTAAAGCAGTTGTAAATGAATTAAACTGCCACTTAACCATATATTCAAACTCTACGGTGTTTGAATGATATATCACTCTCTTTCTGTCTGTCTCCCTCCTCTCTGTCTATCTATAAATACCTTTTTATTTATTTTTGCATACACATTTAGGTATCGAGATTTTTTCATCGATGTTATATACACTGTTTTGTTGGGAATGCGGTGGAAAATAGCTAGCCTGGATTTAAATACAGGTGCTGTCTGGTTTGATATAACTTTGCTGCTTTAAAGATATCTATTATAGACGCAGTTACGTTGTTTTATTGTATTCGAGCGTATAATGAATGTTGATTCAATAAATCTTTGCTAAGCCTGGGTGCCCGGCATTGCCCGGGTGTTTGGAGGTGTGTGTTGAGCAAAAATAAAGAAAAAAAACAGTGGTAATAGGCAGGCCCGAACGCGAACGGGAAAGGAGGAAATAACGTGAAAATAAAAACGTGACGTGTTTGCTGTTGCATCCATCACCAATCTAGAAGTGACGCAGGTTCAAATTAAGGATAGATAATCGAAAAGAGGGTATGATCTTCGAAAATATCGGCGATAAAAAAACGACCCCTCCCTGTAGAAAAGTGCCCCGTTGTGGGTGAAGGAATTAATGTTTTTAGCAAAATTTCGGATATTTGTTGTCCAAAGGGTCGACTTCAAACAGATACCGACGTCGTGAAAATCCGTCGCCTCTGTCGAAAGTTTTAGCTAGACATACATACATACATACATACATACATACATTTAAACAGACAAGTGAGATTTATATTATAGACTAACGGGGGTACACGGCATTACCCGCGTGTTTAGAGGTGGGTGTGCTCGGGCGGGGGGTAAATCAAAACAAAAGAATAAGCGAAGTAATAAATCTGTTTAAATATTAAAAAAAAACAATGTCAAAACTTATTTTAAAAAGTCGAGAAAAAAAACAAAAAAAACGAATGATGTTAAAATTTCTTAAAATTGGTAAAACAAAAACCAGAAAAGAAAACGCAAATGTGATGGAAAAAAAAACAAAAAAAAACGAACAACTTCTTTAAAAAATCTGAAAAATGAAAACAAAAAAAAACAGCAAACGTGAAAAATGGCATAAATAACCCTGTTTGAAAATTAAAACTTTAAAAATCGAAAAAAAAAGACATCTCACATCACGATTAGAACTTACAACCTTTAGAAAATAACGCCGCGATTTAATTAACTGAGCTAAGAGGACGATGGCGAAATTAGGTCATTTTTTAATATTTAAACTAATTCAGGTTCCGACGTCATTTGCGCATGCGTAGAAGCTATCTTGTCATGAGGGAACGGTTTTTTCCACCCCTCCCTGTAAAAGATAGAGCAGTTGAGTGAATGTTTTTTGCCAATTTTTCGATATTTGTCGGCCGAAGGTTCGAGCTTGAAAATGATACCTATCTGGCGAAAATCCGTGGCCTCTGTCGAGACATACAAACACAAACACACACACACACACACATTTTCGCTTTTATATATATAGATGAATTTCCAAGACTGGCTTGTTTGAAGTTAATAGAATAATTAGATCGTGATTCATAAGTGAATAGTTCATTTAAAGATTGTATTTATTATATCTCTTTTATCATCACCAAGTCTTGAACCATGTTTATAAATGTTATTGTTGTTATTTATTTGTTGAATAACAATTATATATTTGAAGACTTTTAACATGGACAATCGTGTTGCAATAATCTATCTATCTATCTATCTATCTATCAATCTATCTACTTATCTACTATCTATCTACTTACCCATCTCTCTCTCTCTCTCTCTCTCTCTCTCTCTCTCTCTATATATATATATATATATATATATATATATATATATATATATATATATATATATATATATATATATAGCTAGTTAGCTGGGAAGCGGGAAAATTTGCGGCTATTTTCCGATGGCAGAAACGATATATATAAAAGCGAAAATGTGTGTGTGTGTGTGTGTGTGTGTGTGTGTGTGTGTGTGTGTGTGTGTGTGTGTGTGTGTGTGTTTGTGTTTGTATGTCTCGACAGAGGCCACGGATTTTCGCCAGATAGGTATCATTTTCAAGCGTCGTTTTATTTGGTTTTATGTAAAATAAATTCTTCAACTGGTGGGAATAATAATGAAATAATAAATATTTATTGCTTTTAAATTAAAATCTGTAGACCATCACTCATAAGTGAAATTGTACGTTTGAGAAAATGTCTGCACGTTTTACACAACGCCTCTATGGTTCGATATTTAGAGATATATAAAAATCAGAATCGGAATCATAAGCAAAATATATTGGAATCGTCCCGTCACTAATATATATATACATATATATACATATATATGCATATCTATAAACACAAATTACATTTATACATACACACGAATTTTCATTTATATATATATATATATATATATATATATATATATATATATATATATATATATATATATATATATGCGCACACACATATTATTATTAGAGGTAGTATGGACTCACATGGAGCTTTCACACAGGTCATAAAGGATCTCTCCTTGAATATAACCTGTGGTGTTCTCAGGAAACTTAGTGACAAGTATCCTCAGTTTTCCAGTACTCTCCACCTCTTCAGATAATATTTGCAAATGAATTTGCATTATCGCAACAGCCGCCTACTATCGATATCTCGCTAGCAGCGACCATTGGTTTCCACTGGAATTTGAGTGGCAATAAATCTCCCCAAGATCCAGTTCTCTTCGTATATTTCCAGCGGAGGTCTGGTCAGTTCTCTCTCCTCGCTCTTTCCATCCTCCTTGATCCTTCTCGGCTATTTTGCATCCTTCCCTTGTGGGGGCGATGATTGGATAATGGGAGGGGATGGGAGAGGGATAGGGTAAGGATGAAAAACTTATAGATATGTATCTTCTATGTTCTTAGTGACGTTTCTTCATGTTTTGTCTCTGCAGCAGCTCGTCTGGCCCGCGCGTGTGGCTCATGTATTAGTCCCCGCATTCTAGGGTTTTCCTTAATATTTCAGCTGTTTTCATTATTGTTATTTGTTGAATCTTTCCAGTCATTTCTGATTCCAATTTCTCCTATTCTTTTTTCAAAACTTTTCGGAATTGTTCCTAGTGCTCCTACTATTATAGGTATTATCTTGATATTTTTTATCCATATCCCTTTCAGTTCTCTGGCGTGCTCTGTGTATTTTCTGTTTCTTCTTTTCTTTGATATTTTTCCTGTCGTCAGCTGGAACAGCAAAGTCTACGATTTGACAGGACTTTTTTTCTTGTTAATTATTACAACATCCGGTCTTCTTGCTTGGATGGGTTTATCCGTTCGTATGTCCATGCCCCATAAGATTTTGTGATTCTCGTTTTCAGTTACTGTTGCTGGTTTCTGTTTGTACCATTTGTCTACGCGTTCGAGATGCAATTGTTTGCATAATTCCCGGTGTACTGCCCTTCCTACTTGGTCGTGTCTGTTCTTGTATTCCTTTTGGGCTAGTTTGCTACATTCACTTACTATATGGGTTATCGTTTCGTCTCTTTGTCCACAGAGTCTGCATTTGCTGTTTTCTTGTGTTTTGTCGACCTTTGCTTTTATGTGGTTGATTCTTATCGAGTTACTTTGTGCTGCCGTTATTAGGGATTCAGTTTCTCGGCTTACGTGTCCTTTTCTCAACCATGTCCAAGTGTTTTCGCAATTCTCATCTTTTGATTATTATTATTATTGACTCATATGGAGCTTTCACACAAGTCAACAAACGATCTGATTGGAGACCTGTGGTGTTCTCTGGACGCTGAGTGAGTGACAACAAGTCTCTCCAGAGTCCAGCTCTCTCCACCTCTTTCGATAGCATTTGCAAATGAATTTGTATAATCGCAACAGCCTCTTACCATTGATTTCTCGCTGGCAGTGGCCATTGGTTTATACTGGAATTTGAGTGGCAAATTTGAGTCCCCAAAGTCCCAGTTCTCTTTGCGCTTGTCCAGCCTAGGTGTGGCTAGCGATTTCTCCTCGGTCTTTCAGTCCTTCTTGACCCTTATCGGCTCTTTGGTATCACTTTTTTATTGGTGAGAGCGGTGATGAAACAATGGGGGGATGCATGATGGGGGCATTATTATTATTACAACCTAAAGTGTATTAACATAATCCATTACAAATTGATTCAATAGACAGGATAAATATTATCTTTCCATATCGTCAAACGATCCAAGTTTATTTATTTATTTATTTATTTATTTACCTTGAATCCTCTAACGATGTGGGCAGATAACATTTATCCTGTCTATACACTTGACTGTGTAATAATAAAAAGCATATTTACCTCTATTAACGTATTGAGCACTCTTTATTCTTGTTTTTTTACACCATACACCTCTTAATATATATATATATATATATATATATATATATATAGTGTAGATTGGCCTTCCTTTGTTTACAAAGCCATTTGACGGAAGTGACGTCCGACATATTTGAACTTAATGGACTGTTTATTTTTGTATTTATTAATTGTTTTATTCTTTTGCTCAAACAAAAATAGAACTTTTATTATGAAATATATATTATGGACTGTTTTTCAAACATCGACATTTTAAGATTAAAGTTAGTTTTATTTAAAAAAAAAACATAGAAAAATACGAGGTGTTTTTTTCTTTTCGAGATATTTTCTTTCACCATTTATCATTTGGAAATTTTATTCAACAATTAAATGATAAACCAATTTACAATTTAACAAAACTTTATTTTTCGAAATGAGATTTTTGTAACGAGATTTTTGTAACGAGATTTTAAAAATTGAAACTTTGTTGTGTGTAATAAAAGAAAACGTAACAACAAATAAAATATTTAAAAAAATATTTTTAAATATCAAAAAAAATATTTGAACACTTTAATAATTCGTAATATCGTGATGAAAATTTAATAATTCATAATATTGTGATTTGACAGTGTACTGGTGTGATCCTTCTAGCGTTATCGAACTTACTTTCGAATTTGCTGGGGTTTAGTGCAAGACTGCCAAATTGATTTCCAAATTATGAACACATTATCAAATGCTAGCGATAGTACTCGCAACAACAAATATTATATTCAGTGACGTGATTCAAGAAACGTCCTCCACAAATCCATTGAATACCATGAAGTGGTTGGCACGAGGTGGCCCAATCGCCAACCAACACACCTGTCCAAAATGTACTGACCCATATCGAAGTATGAATCTTCAAAATAGAAAGGGAAGACGCTTTATTGACGGCTATTGTTGGACTTTCCCCAAATGCAAAAAAGCAATAAATATTAGAGCTGGTTCCTTCTTTGAAGGTAGCCATTTACGGCTATAAGACTTAATACAAATTTTGTATTGGTGGTTGTTGTGACTAGTGACTATTTCCAAAGAAACTGGCGTCTCTAAAAAATCTGTAGTCGACTGGTAAAATTTCATTCGCGATATATGCGCGATGACCATGCTGGAAAATCCAATACAATTAGATGGTCCTGAACGAACAGTAGAAATTGATGAAAGTAAATTCATGCACAGGAATACCACCGATTCCGTCCAGATCAGTGGGTCCTTGGCATGGTAGAACGAGAAACGAACTTAACCAGTTGAGACAAGAGATGCTGCAACCTTATTGCCAATAATTGCACAGTACGTGAGACCAGGCACACGGATCGTGGCAGCTGGTTGACACGCATATAATGCATTACCGAACCATGCTGTGGTAAACCACCGGTATAACTTTGTGGATCAAAATGACCCTAGTATTCACACAAATCATGTGGAAGGTAGCTGGAGTGTTTGTAAAAATGCAGTGTTTGTAAAAATGCAGGTCCATGAGGGGGACTAGTGATACAAACTTTAATAGCCATCGCCAAGAACTCCTCTGGGGCGGCGAATCAAAGACAATCATTTTGGGAATATCATGTATTGGATACAATTTTTTTATGATGTATGAGTAAACTACATGAACAATGAAAAAAGCAAACTTTTTATTTAGAGAAATTTTAAATTTTATGTTATAAAAGACCTATAAAGTCTATTTTTATGCATGCAAAAATTTATTAGAGTTAAAAAAAAAAGCAAAGACAATTATTTGGGGAATATCATGTATTGGAAACGATTTTTATGGTGTTTTATTAAATATATTTTATGTCTGTAAAAGTTTGTTGAAAAGGTAAAATGATGTTTATAATTTAATTGAAAAAAAACACCTCGTTTTTTTTTTAAAATAAAACAAACTTTAATTTTAAAATTTCGATCTTTGAAAAACAGTCCATAATATATATATGTAAAATATAAAAGTTCTATTAGTTTATAAAAAGAATAAAACAGTTAATAAATACAAAAATAAAAAAAAAACAAAAAAATAGTCCATTAAGTTCAAATAAAGACTGTTTGAATAAAACTTATTTAAAAAAAAAAAAAGGTCATTCTATACGGTTTTGGCCATCCGTAGATAAAAATATGTCGGACGTCACCTCCGTCAAATGGCTTTGTAAACAAAGGAAGGCCAATCTACACCATTACCATATATATATATATATATATATATATATATATATATATATATATATATATATATATATAGTAAACGGTAGAACTGACGACTATCAACTCGATGGTTGGAGGTAGAAACTCTTGTTCGGTGTGGGTACTGGTCTAGCCGCACTGAAGAGCTGTGGTGGTACGCCGAAAAAGTTTGTTTGTGAATGAGTAATAATATATATAGTTAAATGGAACTACACCCACCTCTTATATATATGTATATATATATATATGTATATATATATGTGTTTGTGTGTGTTTGTGTGTGTGCGTGTGTGTTGGCGTGTGTGTGCGTGTATGCGTGGGGGGAGGTGTCTGTGAAAAACCGCTATAATATTAATAAGGAATTAACTTCGAGTTCAGTAGAACTGGAAGTGAATTTCTTTGATTATGAAAAAGCATATAATAAAACGCTTGTTCCAGTAACAGATAATGCAAGTGAATTGTGTTCGCTCCCCATATCAGATTGTTCTCTTTTTCTTGTTCTCTCTTCTCATTCCCCTCTCTCCTACTGCCTATTTCTATAGGCCTGGACTGACTATTGATTGTCCCAGGTGCCATATATCAAATATCTACCCACATTCACGCTGAGACTGTTCGTCTTACAAAAGGTCAGATAAAAAGGACAATCCTTTTTTAAACGAAGGTCACTTTGGCAAAAAAGAAAGGGCAGGGAGAGAGAAGAAGAGAGAGAGGTGGGATTCAAGAAGAAATTAGTTCTAGGGAAGAAAGGTAATAAAGAATGGTGACTAGCAGCGTTTACAGGGAAAGTAATAAATACAAGAATCAAAAACAAAAAAAGTATTATCAAAATGATTTTAACGTTGGATATATGAACCTTTATTTTAGAGAGTTTCATCGGAACCGGTTCTCATTTTACACGCGTTTAATGTGAAACTGTTTACGTAAATTAACAGATTAAACTTGAATATATCTATTGACTTAAAAGGTTACCTTTTCTTAGATTACCTGCTAGTACTATGTACCTATACTAATATGAGAGGCGTATGGCTAGGCGTTTATTTAACTTTTTGATAGTAGATCCACGAACGTAAAGAGGTGCTCGCAATGTATATATATACATATATTTATATGAAATAAAATGGAGGTGGAAGGACCTGGATACTCAACGTTTCGCCCGATTTATGCGGGCTTCTTCAAGAGGGATGGTCATTGACGAGAGAGTCGGAGGATTGGGGCTATATATAATGATGGGGGAGAGCAGCGTGTTTTCCTTATGTATCGTCTGCTAGTGATTTGGCAATAGTTCGTAAATAAGTTGCTTTGTTTCTAAGAGTTTGTGCTGATGTGCTTAGATACTGCTCAATGTGCTCAGGGAAAATATGGTGGGAGGATTGGAAGATCTTATTGGTACATTTGGGAATATTTATATATACTTATATATATTATGGAGACGTCTTAAAAACCTCGTTAAATTCATTAATTCATTAATTATCACTCTTGAATATCTTTAATATGGTATATATGGTGCCCGGAAAACTCGTCTCCGGAAAACCCGTACCCGGAAAACTTGTACCTGGAAAACTCGTACCCGGAAAATCCCCCCCCCTTTTTGCTAGGTAGGAAAACTGGTCCTTTATTGAATAAATATTGATTGAAAACACATTTTATTACCGTTCTTGAAGGAGATATTGTTTTTAAAAGAGACTATGCATCCCCAAAATTTTAAAAAAAAATTATTTTTAACTCTTGCTTAAAAAAATAAGCTGGATCACGAGTCAAGTTACGAAAAACGAAAACAAATATTTATTTTTAAAAATACTCTAGTTTTAATATTTTTTGTGTCATTACTAAACAAAAATAAAGAAAGAAAACATGTATTATCAAAGAAAGTAATTATTTTATTATGAATAATTAATTAATTTTAAATAATCCTTGTGTTATTACAAAACAACAAAAAAGAAAACACGGTCTTATGTAATTTTGGTACCGCGCTGAAATAATAACGTTATCATTTCGAAAGCCATTCTTAACATGGGGAGAGTATCGTTTAAAAGTAATTTCGGCGGCACTTGTGCAGTACTTAAAAATATAGAAATTTATTTTCTTTTGGAGGGGGGGATCGTTTTAAAACTATTTCTACCTGAATATTTTCTTTAATTTTCTATTTTTGAGCAATTATCCTCCTAGGACATGATCCTCTTATGTCGGACATTTTTTGTTCGTAAGTAGCAATCGACATTACTTTTTTTTTTAAACTAAATAAACTCTTTAAAATAAGTTGAAAGACCAAAAACTTTCAAAGCTAGGTAGAAAACGAAAACTTAGAAAAATTAATTTAATGTTTTTAAAACAACAGTAAACAAGTAAAAATATTTTTAAAAAATATTATAGTGTGTATATTCTATTTTAAAGACCATATCTTCTTCAAGAACGGTCATAAAATGTGTTTTCAATCGATATTTATTCAATAAGGGACCAGTTTTCCTACCTAGCAAAAGGGGACGAGTTTTCCGGGGTCGAATTTTCCGCGGTCGAGTTTTTCGAGGTCGAGTTTTCCGGAGACGAGTTTTCCTAAATTCGGTATATATATATACATTATATATATTACGCAATCATCAGTGTAGAAGGTTACAATTCGTGTCGCTCAGGAGATTCGAACCCAAACACTAAGCCACTTTCTGTTCTATTTGTTAAGGTTTCCAAACACTTGCCACGGGAATTAAGGGAATTAAGAAGTATTTGACGCCAAATTCAGACAAATGCCTTAGACAATCTATAGTGTTTGCACGAGAGGAGGTCGTGAACATTACATAAACGTTGATTCACTGATTTTTTTTTAGTTATTATTCCGTAGAAAGTGTCCATCCTTAGTATTCTTAAAGCGAGTTGCTAATTTTAATTGAACAATAAGTATGCTTAATACCTGCAGACACTAGTGTTTCATGCTTACGTAATCATTAGTGGAAGATGTGAAAAATCCTGTCAGCTATGAGATTCGAACCCAGACAATTATTGCTCCATTTGCTAAACCTTTACCTCCGGGCCTCCAAACAATTGCCACAGAAATAAAGAGAATTAAGAACCATTAGACTATATATATATATATATATATATATATATATATATATATATATATATATATATATATATATGTGTGTGGTGTGTGTGTGTGTGTGTGTGTGTCTGGTCACGAATAGGCTCTTATTTTGAAAAAACTGATTGCATATAATGATAGAAGATGTATCGAGAATCAGGAATGGGCATGTTTGATCTGGCAGAACGGTGGTTCATAAAAATTGTGGGGTCTGCGTTCGCGCCTGGCCCTCAAGTATAGAAATAAAAAATGAAAAAAAAAAACGTTTACAAGGGGTTTTGATATAGATTACATAAGAATAATTTGATAAGTATATTCTAACTTAAATGGGGATGGTATAATAAAATTGTGGGGTCTGCGTTCGCGCCTGTACTCCATGGAAATGTGGCACAAACTTTAACAAAGACTTTCCATGTATATTTGCGTTAGTATACTTTGATAACTATGTTTCAGTTTGAAGAAATATGGTACAATAAAATTATTGGGTGTTAATTCGCGCCTAACCTCCATAAAATGTAAATATGTCACAAAGTTTAACAAGGTTTTTTAAGAAGGGTGTGGGTCCACAATAACATCTTAACTTTAATCTTAATTCACGTTAGCTTTTATTTATTTTTTTTTTAGTTGAATGATATTGTGTCGAATAAATTCACCTCATAAATTCACGTTCATATTAAAGTGAAAGCCCCCCCCCAAAAAAAAAGTCGGAACTTTAGACAATTCTAGACACAAATTTGGCATAACTCTGTTTTTCCTTCTCCACTTGCACGTGGTACTCTTTCAAAAATAGATAAATAGATAAATAATAAAGAATAAGAACGTTACTTGTTATCGTGTCAAAAGAAGGAAAAAATCCTGCTCACGTGAATATGTGTCTTTTTAAAAACATTTAAGCATGGTAACACCTTTACACAGTGATTGCTAATCTCTAACTGAACTTAAAACATTAGAATTACCATAAATCTAAAAATTGGTCTTATAATTTGGATTATGTGTAAAAAAAATTAATAAAAATGGAAATTTTTAAATAAAATTTTTAGAATGTAACCTTTTGTTTCCATATTGTAGTATTACTAACCTTAATTCGGAAGAGTTTTAAATCTATCCTTAAAAAAAGGTTTCTTTTCAAAATATTCCAAAAAATGATGAAAATTGCAACCAACAACGCCATGCTAATCCCACATTACAAAGTCTCGCTTAAAAATGGAAGAGGAAGCTATCTTCGAATATTTCCTAAAACCTTGAACAGAGCAACGGACTTATACTAAGTTAATTAATAATTAATACGTCCCACTTAACTTTTTTCTTTTTACTTGTGTCCTGTCTGTCTGTCTGTTCATGTCTTTTATGTATGTGTGATAGTGCACGATACCTTCCATATACATGAAAAGTATACACTATTCCTGCGTCAGAACCACAGGTAAAACCATTCTGGGCCTGGTGTCACCACAAACACCCAAATGTGAAAAATATCAGTTAAAAACAATCCGAACCTTGGGACCCAGAAAAAAAGATCTGGGTATCATGATCAGCAGGTGCTCCCTCATTAGTCACTATGGGAGACCCGGTCGTCATCCTGCGAATGTTGGCCAACTTTGTAATTTCAGAAACTCAAATAACATGTACGATGAACAGGTAAGTATAACCTCTAATTTCAGGAACAACCACAGCACAGTCAAGATAACCATCAAAAAGGGAAAATCAGAAGAAAGAAATGGACAACGAAACGTAGCCGCATGCTATTATAGAAGCCATCTTAAATATTAAATTGGAGGTTATCGGAAACGAATGAAAGAACTTTGGGACTACCATACGAGAAAACAAAGAACTTCGGACCAAGCATGATTGATAATCAAGAGAGGCTGGCTCTCCAAACTGGAACTAGCTGAAATACAGCGAAATATATATGAGGAAAACGAGCATGAAGCATCTCCTATTGTTACTGTTGCCGCACGCATGGAAGCCCCACAAGTAGAAACACCACATGCGGAGAACCTGCAAAGACCGGACTCTACAAACATGGAAACAGAGAACAATCAAACGGAGATACCAGATGATGAAGCAGATGAAAATAGAAAAATAATACAGTTCATAAACGAGGAAAAAAACAAAGCTCCCATCTTAAAGGAATCAAGAACTGAAGAAATTAAAAACAGAAACAGGGAAGGTTAACAAACTTCTAGCACAAATCACAACAGATAAAATTACTGACTAAATGACGGAGCTAATATGGTATGCATGAAGTTTGAATCAGAAAAACAGCTAGGCAAAGATGCATCAACAAAATCTGGATGAGAAATAAAGCTAGAAACCCAAATAAACAAACATAAAAAAGAAGCCAAAACGATAAACAGGAAGAAAACGACGTGGTTAAGATGGAAAAATGGAAATATAACTAGCAGAGAGAAAGGCTTAATAAGAAACAGGAAGAAGTGAATAAAAAATAGAAACAAAAGAAGATTAAGACGATACACATCTGAACAGTGCAAGCAAAACAGGACATTTGAACACAATGGAAGCCAATTCTACCAAAATGTAAATGGAGCAAAAACAAAAACAGAACGACAAAACCCGAAAAAAACCAAACTTTACTGGAGTAAAAAAATGAAAAATACGACGGAATAGAAATGCAAATTGGTTGAACGATATAAAAGAAGAGTTACAACAAATCGAAGAAGGAACAGTGAATGAAATTAGCAAGGAAACCCTGAAGAAGCCCATAGCAAAGATGACGAACTGGAGAGCACCAGGACACGACAGGACACATGGTTACTGGTTTTAAAAATGATCATAACATTTAACGAAAGACTAGCTCAAAACCTGAGAAAATGTATGGAGGAAACGAACGTGCCAGATTGGATGACAGAAGGTAAGACCACACTGATACAGAAGGACATAAAGAAAAGAACTGCCCCCAGCAATTGTAGGCCGATCACGTGCTTACCCACTATATAGAAAATATTAACAACACAACTGAGGGAATAAATCTACCACGTCTGAATAATCGTGGATTTTCCCCCGAAGAACAGAAAGAATGCCAAAAAGGAAAAAGAGGAACACATGATATGCTATATATAGACCAAAAAATCCTAAATGAGGTAAAAAGAAGGAGAAAAAATCTCGCCATGGCGTGGATTACAAAAAAAGCATACGATAGGATATCCCAAACATGGATAAAAATGTATGAAATACCAAGCAGGATCATCAACGTGATTGAAAATTCAATGAAAACGTGGAGATTGGAACTGACACCTGATTGACAACACATAACAAAAATTAACATACACAGAGGCATCTTCCAAGGAGATCCACTATCACCATTACTGTTCATCATAGCCATGATGCCCCTGAATATTATTTTGAGGAAGTGCCAGCCGGATACAAGTTCTCTAACACGGAGGAAGAAATAAACCATCTGATGTACATGGCCGATCTGAAACTTTTTGCAAGGACCGAAAAGAAACTGGAGACACTAATAAACACTACCAGTATTTTCAGCCAGGATATCCAAATAGAATTTGGTATGGAAAATGTGGACTACTAGTTATAAGAAAGGGAAAACTGGAGACAACAGATGCATGAAACTAGCCAACCAAACGGAGATGGCGGCACCAGAGGGACAAGACGCCTATAAATACCTGGGAGTTCTGGAAGAAGACAACATCAAAGCAACAGAAATTAAAGAGAGACTCGAAAAGGAATACGCCAGGAGAACACGAAAACTTCTGGAAACTAAATTATACAGCAGAAATCTAATAAAAAGTATAAATACATGGGCAGTATCACTAGTAAGATACTCTGGACCGTTCATAGGATGGACTAAAGAATAGCTGAGACAGCTCGATCAGAAGACCAGGAAACTCATGACCATGCACAACGCACTGCACCTGAAGGACGATGTTGACCGACTCTACGTAAAAAATAAAGACGGTGGGAGGTGACTGGTAGGTATAGATAACTGTGTGAATGACACCAAAAAAAGAACTAGAGAAATACATAACGCAAAACACTGAAAGGATAATTATGGCAGCGAGAGACACAGAAAAAACAACAACAAAAAAAAACAGAGACAAAGGATAAGAGAATAAAAAATGGGAGGAGAAAAATTACACGGATATTCGTAAGGGTGATAGAAGATGAGAATAACGTAAACACTTGGACATGAGTAAGAAAAGGACACGTAAACAGAGAAACTGAATCCCTAATAACGGTAACGGTAACTCTATAAGAACCAATCACATCAAAGCAAAGATCGACAAAACACAAGAAAACCGCAAATGCAGACTTTGTAGACAAAGATACGAAATGATAAACCATACAGTAAGTGAATGCAGCAAACTGGCCCAAAAGGAATACGATAACAGGCACGACAAAGAGGGACGAGCAGTACACTGGGAATTATGCAAAGGACTGTATCTCAAACGCGCAGAAAAATGGTACAATCATAAGCCAGCAACAGTAACTGAAAACGAGAATCACAAAATCCTATGGAACATGGATATACAAACGGATAAACCCATCCAAGCAAGAAGATCGGATGTCGTAATAATTAACAAGAAAAAAAAGTCCTGCCACATGCTAGACTTTGCTGTTTCAGCTAGCCACAGGAGAAATATCAAAGAAAAGGAGAAACAAAACAAATAGCTAGCCGGAGACCTGAAAGGGATATGGTGATAAAAAATCAAGATAGTACCTATAATAGTAGGAGCACTAGGAACAACCTCGAAAAAACTTTGAAAAAAGAATGGGAGAAATTGGAATCTGAGGAATGACTGGAAAGATTAAAAAAATAACAATGATGAAAACAGCTGAAATATTAAGAAACCCCTTGAATGCGGAGACTAATACACATCAGCCACACGCGCGGATCAGACGAACTGCTGCAAAAACAAAATATGAAGAAACGTTACATGGAACCAAGAACATTGAAGATACATATCTCAGTCCCTCCTTATCCCCTCCCCATTCCCCCTTTCCCATTACCCAATCACCGCCCCTCACAAAAGAATGATGCCAAATAGTCGAGAAGGGTCAAGGAGGATGGAAAGACTGAGGAGAGAGCACTGACCAGACCTCCGCTGGAAATGCGAAGAGAACTGGAACCTTGGGAAGGTTATTGCCACTCAAATTCCAGTGGAGACCAATGGCCGCTGCTTGCGAGAGATCGATGTTTGGCGGATGTTGCGATAATGCACATTCATTTACAAATGTTATCAAAAGAGGTGGAGAACACTGGAAAACTTGGGGCACTTGTTGTCACTCAGCTTCCAGAGAACAGCACAGGCTGTTTTCAAGGAGAGATCTGTGAAAGCTCCTTGTGAGCCAATAATAATAATAATTATTAATATTATTATTATTATTAATATTATTATTATTAGTAGTAGTAGTAGTAGAAGTAGTAGTAGTAGTAGTATCTAAATATCAATTTACTTGTTCGTGCATCTAGTGTCACAAAAAAAACATCATCATAAAAATAGAAATCACAGAGAAGCATAGTAAATACATGGAACTGGTCAGAGAACTGAAAGAGATGTAGAAGATGACAATCTCACGAGAATACCTATAATAGAAGGAGTACTAGTAACAATCCTGAAAAACTCTGAAAAATAATATGGAGGATTGGAATCGCCGAGAAGATGCCCGAGAGGATACAGTGGATAAAAATAATGAAAACGGCTGAAATATTAAGGAAACCGTTGAATTCGTAGACTAATACACATGATATGCAGGCGCAACCATGACATTTACAAACTGCTACAGATGTGAGACACAAAGAAACATCACATACAATCCTCCACGATGTTTTGTAGTGTCGCCATAAACTAACGCCACACCAAATAATTAAGGAGGGTCAAGGAGGATGGAAAGACTGAGGAGAGAAAGCACTAACCAGACCTCCACTGCGAAGAAGTCTGGAACCTGAAGGAGGCTAATTGCCACACAAATTCCAATGAAGACCAATGCTCGCTACGAAAGAGAAACCAACGGTAAACGGATATCGCAATAACGCAAACTAATTTGCAAATGTTATCGATAGAGGTGGCAAGTACTTGAAATTTAGGGAGACTTTTCACTCAGATTTCAGGGAACACCACCGGTTGGAGTCGAAGAGGACTTTTGGTGATGGCCTGTGTGAAAACTCCTAGTGAGTAATAATAATAATTGCAAAGGAGAGTTAATTGACGCCAAGTGCATCGGACATCGACGCAATTGGCGAAGAGTTGCAGGCGTTTCAAAATAATTTTATTAATTTTGGAAAACTAAACTTAATTTGAAAACCATTTAATTACACTATAGGTGCAATTCTCTACCTGTATAAGAGACAAGTACATCCTAGGATGGAGTAATGTTGGGGCATCTGGAGAGGAGTTGTTCGGAGCATCTATCCTGCCTTAACATAGTTCAAAACCGATTCCGTAATCTAGTAGGTGATCCCTTTTTCTTTTCTTTACGCCCTCTTTCCCACAAAAAAAAAACGTTGTGAGCTTGTCTATGCTCTTTTGCTATTTTCATGACAGGTGTTTTACTGACCTCCAATGTATGATACCCCCCCTCGTCAATCTTTCACAAAAGAACATTCCTCTCGCACAAAATCACTATCAATAATTTTTTCCACTGTATCGGTGCCTAAACCTAATCTTAAATTCCAGTGACAAAGCTTTTTATTCTAGAACTGCCCGTCTGTGGAACTCTGTTCCGCAGGTCTGCTTTCCAGCTGACTGCAATATTGTCGTCTTCAAGTGCAACGTAAACAAGTTTTTTTTATTGAACTGGCTTGGTAAATAAATAATGATACCAAATGTCCGCTACTTACGATTACTACACTACTGTCGCAATGATTATCATACACTCGAGTAGTCTCCGAGCCTTATATGTCATGGCCCTTAAAAAACTACTAAGTAATGCGCAACAATCATGTCGTTGCACACTATAGATTCGGTGACAATATCAGAACTCGTCCAATGCAAATAGAAATCGGTAAATAGTGAAAGCTTCTGTTTAACTTGGAACTCACCCAAAAGAACATAGTGTTTGCTTTTAATCGTGCAAACACTGTTGCTTTTTTAGACAATATCAATTTTAATAAAGCAATGTTATTGATTGTATCGCTTTCTATATAGTGAAATGGTTCACGCCTTGTTTTTGTTTAATCTATGGCGATTAATTATTGTCTGCGATAAATTTAACAGACGAGACTTCTACGCATGCGTATTCGCCTTGGCGGCCATGTTGACAGTCGCGTTAGTATTTTGTGATCGTCGACTGTTATCGTAAGTCAGTTTTAATAGTCTTAGAGAGCTTGTATTTGCTTTGGCGCAAAACACTCAACGTTGACAAAACAAATACAGACGCCTTAATTAAAATGAAGCAGACTGTCAGCAAAAACAACGGCGAATTTACGGTGTGGTCGGTGGGGACGTGTAGCAAAAAAAAAAAAATCAGTGGCGTACACAGAGAAGTGTTGGTCGATCGACCAATTTCTTACTGAATAACAAAAACCAAAGCTTATTCTTTGAGACTTAAATTCCAAATCTTTATTTTGTTTGTGATTAAATAATATTCGGAATTTATCTTGGTCCTATGGGGGGGATGATATTGTAATGTTACGGTGGGGAGGAGATTGTGTCTTTTGTCAGCATATCTTTATATTAACGTGTGGGCTTCTTATTACGTGTCCATGTGTGGCATCGTGATACCTTTAGTATATACAGGGTGACCCCAAAAAACGGGCCCCAACTCTAATTAGGCCCCGTTTCTTAGTGTTTTGTCCGAATGAAATGGAACTTTGGTCTTAACTAGTTTATTATGTTCAAAACATCACATCAAAACACTAGGGTATGTTGGCCTTTTTTTTTTTCTCCGTTGACTGTAAAATGCTCAGAAAAACAATTGAATGTCCTCTGTTTTTTTTTTGGGGGGGGGGTCACTCTGTATAAAGTATTTGGTACATTTGTTTTTTCCGTATTTCTAAAAAATATCAAGTTAATTTGAATGAAATTTATACTCAATCTTTGAACAGAAATTATCTATTTATTATTTATTTGAACAGATATTATCTACCTTAAAATAAAACGGAAATAAAGATATACTTAGCTGACAAATATTTATCAACGAAAAATCAAATTACCCCTATGCAAATTATTTAACACATTTATTAATACTTAGTTGTATAGCCTCTGTTTTGCCTTACAACCCCCAAACACTGTCCATAACTGCCTACTATTTTTTTACAAGTATTTGCTGATAGTTTCAGCCATTCTTCTAAAACTTTCTTCAGTTCCTTGATAGTATTGACATTTCTTGCATGCACCCTTAACTTCAAAGTTTTCCACACATCCTTCATGGGATTTAGGTCGGGTGATTGGTTAAGCCACTGTGGAACACTAGTCCCATTATCCGTCAACCATTTCATAGTTTTTTTGTTTTTTTTAGCCTTGTGCTTGTGATCATTGTCTTGCCGGAAGATAAAAGTCACGACCCAATCCTAAATCTGCAGCACTCTTGAACATGTGTTGACAAAATTTTCGTTTTTTTTTTGTTTTGTTTTTTGCTGCATTCATTTTCTCTTCTATGATTTCCAATCTTCCATTTGCAAAAACGCAGCCCCAAATCATCACACTTTCACCTCCAAATTTTACAGTGGTATTGGATGTTTTAAATTCTGTGCCATTTTCCTTCATACACCGGTGCGCATGTTTCCTCCGATAAGCTATTTTTTGTTTCATCTGACCAAATAACTTTGTTTAAGAAATCATCTAATTCACACTGATATTTATAAACAAATTGCGAACGATTTTCCACATGCCTAGAACTCAAAAATGGAGTTTTTCTTGGCGATCTAGAATAAAGACGTGTATGATTCAATGATGTCTGGATCGTGTCCTTGCTTACTCCAATAGCTGCTTCCTGCAGCATTCTGAATTTCTGAACGAGTCAGAAATTGTTCTTTTTTTCACGTTACGAGCAATATAACGAGCAGTAATATAATTTAATTTACGTGTCTGACCACATCTTAGAAGATTTTAGTATTACGACCAGTTGATTTCCCACGAAAGCCTAAACACTACTCACGATTAAACTTAGTTCTGAAACAATTTTCCATCTTTATGCTTTACTATGATTTCCAAATTAGTTTGTTTTAACTATTTTACAACATTAATAAAAGAGACAACCTGCGCAGTGTCTGAGACCCGTTATCAACTGACCTGTAAAGAGCTGGAACACTGGAGTGCCTTCTGATTGGTTGAAATATTGTAACAAGGTTAAATGACTGTTTAAGAATGAAATCTGACAGTGTGTTAAATATTTTTGTATATGGTTTATTTGATTTTTTGTTAATAAATATTCGTCAACTAAGTATATCTTCATTTCTGTTTTATTTTTAGATAGATAATATTTTTTCAAAGATTGAGTGTGAATTTCATTCAAATTAACTTTTTTTAAGAAATACGAACAAAAACAATGTACTAAATAATTTTGCTACCCTATATATATATATATATATATATATATATATATATATATATATATATATATATATACACACACAATTATAATGTCATCATACATTTTTCTGTTTCTTTGTCTTTATGATCGATTCTTCCCGTCATTGGTCGATGCTGTAAAGGAACATCTGATGAAAACATAACGCTGAATTTCTGGCATAGATTACTTTATTCGTCTATGAGTGAACTGGTGTGAAGCCATCGTATCCTTGACTCTAACTTTCTTTTTGCGTTTGTTTTTTTCTTCGACGCACAACGTCTCTTTTACCCAAAATCGGAAGCCAGACTACACTTGCATGCGAACGAAAAAATATCTTCCTCTCCTTTTTCATACTCTCTCTTTTTCTTTTCACGAACCAAATAATATTTTTCCGGTGTCACCGTCCACCCCAGCTACAGCGGTTTACATACGCCAACAACTTAACCTTTTGAACTCTTTTTGCACTAACAAATCTGCACATAAAAATCACAATTTTCAACATACCGTCTAAACCCTGGATAGATTATACATCACTCATACCCCTCTCAATATTGTAAAAATGTCTATGCACATTTTTACATAATCACTATATAATTTCTTCAGGTAGCCTCGGTCTAGAAGAGATTAAAAAAAATCACAATTCATTGCACAATTTTTATATTTAATTGCTGTTTGTCAGCCACCTCAATTAACCACTCCGACAACCGTAATAATGACCGCCCGCGCTTTACCCGTTTGTTTTTGTCTGCTATGTAGAGCGATCTATCGCACCATGCTGGTAACTGCAGCCGGCTTAAAAAGCCCATATCTTCATCAACTAAGATTTTAAATACCAGAAACTCCCTTTCTCTTCCACTCTTGACCTGAAGTCGACGAAAGTCTATAATCATAACCACCGAGACCCTCACACTTGCCCTCTCGGCGATTCACTCATCATCCGGATTTTCTGAAATTCCCCCCCCCCGGTGCTACTAGACCATGCTCTATTTATGTCAGTATTTATAAATTCCATCATCTCAATCATTTTGGGGAACAAGGCTGAAAACCTCTGCTTACATATCTACGACGGTCAGCTATCTAAACACACGAGATATCTTCTACATACAGAATCACTCGGATTTTTAAAGCTTCGAAACTACAACACCCAGCATAGACCCGGAAAAATGTCGCACCTCTAATTTACCTTACGCCAATGGAACGCGCTTACTAATTTACTAACTATCGTTTCGAAGAACCATGTGTGATTTTTCCTACATATCCGCCAAAGTGCGGAGTACCATACTATGGTCAACCCACATATATACTACTTAAAAGACTTTATAAGGTATCTTGTTATAATATCACTCCCGTTTGGAATCCAATGTACTGTTTAATGTATCACGTATGCCAACTCTTTTTTATATTATTTTATACACCCGTCAATTCTCGTCATCCGAGTGATTTGCAACCTAATAGCAATCATTTTGTCATTATAACCGTCGGATACATGTTAGTGGAATAATCTGTATTATCCAAGGTTACGCATTTGTAACTCGCGAGGTCCATGAGCGGCTCCTGTTCGCATCTTTTCTACCATGTTGAAAATCCATTTCTCCAAGTTTTTACTGAAACCTGCCTCTTTTGGCCCATATGAAATGCGAACACCGAATTTCCCGGCAACTATTTGTGGCCGAAGAAAATCACAAAACCAAACATAAAAAAGCATGCGAATCACCTCCGAAATAATAAAATAAATCCTGACCGTAACGCAACATTCTACTTATGCTGATTTCTGTATCTCAATTAGCCATCTCACAATTCAGTTTTTTTTCTTTATAATTATTTGTATATGCCTCTCAATTTACTTAAAATCAACTCAACCGATTTAGCGTGAGACGGCCTCCCAAGGCATATTTTACAAGCAATATTAAACTAACGGCAGCAATCATAACGAAATTGATTTTACACATTTTTTTTGCTGATGCAATGTTCTATCTATATAAGAGCTATGTACGTCCAAGGATGTAGTACTGCTGTCATATCTGAGCAGGAGCTGCTAGAAAGGACTGATCCTGCTTTGATAGTGTTCAAAATAGACTTCGTAGACTTGTAGGGGATGTCCTTTTCTCTTCCCTGCAACCTCTTTCTCACAGAAGAGATGTTGCGAGTTTGTCTATGCTTTATCATTATTTTCATGGCAAATGCTCGACTGAGATCCAATCTATGATCTCCCTCACCAAACTTTCACAAGAAACACCCGTCTAACAGAAAACACTATCAATAATTTACCCCACTCTTTATCTGTGCCTAAACCTAAATGTAGATCCCATGAACAAAACTTCTTTCTTAGAACAGCACACCTATAGGACTGTCTTCCGTTTTCCTGCTTTCCAGCTGACTACAATATGGTTGTCTTCAAGTCTAATGTAAGCAAGTTTTTGATGAGCCGTTCCATATAAGTTAACAAATTTACCGAACTTCCATTACTAACGATTACTATATTGTCCAATTGTCTACTGTACACGCTTTAACCCTTATCCTCGAGTGCCCTTTTGGCCTTGAAAAGTGAGGATGCCTATGTAAAAAAAACCCACAACAATCTTCACAGAATTGTAAAATAATTTAAAAAAAAATACAAGTTTGATTCGCTAGGTGTTTAAAAACACGACAATATTTTTTCATAGTTTTTTTTTTCAGCCAAAACAACGAATTTATAGCTCACTCACATTAAAAAAAATTCATTCTACCGGTTTATGAAAAATGAAAAATCACTTTATTGCTTCTTTTTTATATATAATTTTCTCTGTTTTCCAAGTCAACAACACAAGAAGCTTCCCTAAAGAAAAGGTTACACAATTACATATATTTTTTTTTAATTCCCATATCAATCACATTAACAAAACAGAAAATACAATTATAAACAATATGAATCGATTTCAACCACTGTCCAACGTGACTATCCTAGCCTATCCAGTAAATTCTAACCTGCAACAATAGCAATAAAAATACACTTTTTAAAAAATGTCCCTGGAAAAATAACATCATTTGTTAAGAAAAAAGTTAACACGCATATTTTGCCTAAAACATGATTTTTTTCTCTTTTCAGCGTTTCATGTCGGGCAAATCAAAACCCCATGCATTCAACCTTGCTTCGCTCTTTCGTTTTCTTTTCTTTTTTCTTTTTCTCTATCGGTCGTTCTTTTACGGCAAATCAACCATTTTTCTCTCATAATTCAAATTACAATTCAAACACATTCTAACACAATTTTATTTCGTTTCCCTTAATAGAACACATTTTATTTTTGTTCTTATTTTCAACACAATTTTTAGCACCATTTTCTTCTATGGATTTTAGCATAATTCCTTTGTTTATACTCGCAAACGGATGATATCTGTGTATCTTTCGCATATATATATATATATATATATATATATATATATATATATATATATATACTAGCAAAATTACCCGTCGTTGACTGGATTTAAAAACAGCCTACAGAAAATGAAATCTGATTTATGAAAGTATGATAGGTTATGAAAAGGAAGGGTTGTAAAGAAATAGCTTCGAATTTGGGGGTATCAAAACCAAAGCAAAATATGATGAAAGTAAAAATAAACTAGATAAACCCCATAATTTATTATACCATATCTGTTCACACTGAAACACTTATCACAATATTCTGTGGATCTATATTAAAAAACCTTGTTAAACTTTGCGACATATTTCCATTCTATGGAGGTCAGGTGCGAACGAACACCCCATCATTTTATTATACCATATTTCTTCAAACTGAAACATAATTATCAAAGTATACTTACGTAGATAGATATGAACAGTCTTTATTAAAGTTTGTGCCTATTTTCATTCTATGGAGGCCAGGCGCGAACGCAAACACCACAATTTTTTCATACCACCCCTATTTAAGTTAAAACATACTTATCAAAGTATTATTATGTACATCTATATCAAAAACACTTGTAAACGTTTTTTTTTTTAATTTTTAAATTTTTTATTCCCATACTTGTGGACCAGGCCCGAACGTAGACCCCACAATTTTAAAGTAACCACCATTCTGCCAGATCAAACATACCCATTCCTGTGTCTCGATACATCTTCTATCATTATATGGAATCAGTTTTTTAAAATAGTGAACCATATAGGAGCCTATTCGTGACCGCACACACACACACACACACACACACACACACACACACATACACACATACACTTTCAGCTTTATATTATATAATATATACATATATATATATATACATATATATATCCCTAGAAACATTTGAGCTATGCTGATGAGTTAATTAACTCGAAACACGCGTGTACGTAGATTACTGTTGTAAAAATAATAAAAATAAATTTAAAAAATGTTATATATACGTCTAAACAAATTATGGGCGACTTTCTAAAAGTAATAAACAAAAAATCGAGCTTCGAGGCGAAGTCAATATTAACCGAATCTATCCTTTGAAAAAACAAAAAAAAACATATCTAAATTTATAAGCGATAAAAATAAGCAGTAAATTCATCTAGGGTTTGTGGCTTAACGGTTAAGGCACCGGACTGTGGAAACCTGGTCTGAAGTTCGATCCCTAGAAACAGTTGAGCTACGCTGATGAGAGTTAATTAACTCGAAACACGCGTGTACGTAGATCACTGTTTTAAAAATAATAAAAATAAATTTAAAAAATGTTATATATACGTCCAAACAAATTATGGGCGACTTTCTAAAATAAATAAACAAAAATCGAGCTTCGAGGCGAAGTCAATATTAACCGAATCTATCCTTTGAAAAAAAACAACAACATCAAATACATATATATATATATATATATATATATATATATATATATATATATATATATGTATATCTTAATTGTATACGTATGGTCGTATCTTTTTTTTTTTTTTCATTAATACCTCAACCACGTTTTTTTTTTCACTAAAGAGTTTTGTTTTTTTTTTTATTTTTATTGAAATCACTCGTATGTCTTTGTTTTAAATCTGTTTTTCTATCTATTTTTTCCTGTGACGATCTTTATTCCTTTTTTCTTGGTTTGTTTAATTGTGTGTCTGCCATTTGTTTTACGATCGCTTTCTTTTTTCACCCTCGTGGCCAACCCAAGTTCATTGCCTTTTTGTTTTTTTCGTATCCATATTCTTCCTCGTGACTTGCTGTCACGCCTCGGTCGGCATCCATTTTGTGAATTGTTGTGTCTTCCTTCTTTATATATATAAAACTAATTTGTGATATGTTCTCTTGTTCCTTTCTAAAAGTAGTGTCTATCTGACCCTCGCTAAGTGCGTCTTGCGCTAACGTGTGTGTGGGTTTGTTCTCCTTTTTTGGGATCGTTAAGTCTCCGACGAACGACCTAGATTGGCCCACCGGATATCGTCTGGTTATTTACTTGTTTCCCACGAAACAAAATGTGACACAAGGCCGATTTAATGTGGGAGATAACCAGCTTCCCTCAAAAGGGGGTTCTGCAAAAATAAAATTGCTTTAGTAAAGAAGGGGTTCCCTCTCCATTGACTAAGGACAATTAATTTGAGTGCAGCATCTGAGCAGACACTATACTTTAGTGTCAAGCCCAGTACAAGTACAGGGTGTCGACTGGTTATTTATTTGCTTCCCCACGAAAACAAATTGTGACACAAGGTCGTTTAATAGGGGAGAAAACCGGTTCCCCTCAAAAGGGGCACTCTGGCAGCTTGCAAAATTAAACTTACCTTAGTATAGAAGGGTTCCCTTTCCATTGACTAAGAACAATTAATTTGAATGCAGCATCTGAGCAGACACGACACTTCAGTGATCAACCCCATGCAAGTACCAGGTGTCGAATGACACCTTATGGCTTCATCTTCCGGTATTTATTGAGATGTGTATAGTCTATTAGTATGTAACATAGGTTAGTTCCGCCACAACAAAACAAACTACGATATTATTTTTTACAGAAGGATTAGCGCATATCAAGGTCCGGAAGCCACTCGAGGATAAGGGTTAATATGTGAGTGGGACAGTATCGTATTAATCGGTTTTGGTTGAAATTTGGTATAATCAGATTATTTACGAAGATGGTTCAATAACAACTTGTTTACGTTGGACTTGAATACGACAATATTTTAGTCAGCTGGAAAGCAGACCAGCGGAATATATTTCCACAGACGGGTAGTTCTAGAAAAAAGTTGTGTTAATGGAATTCACGTTTAGGTTTAGGCAGTTGGCGGTAGATTGAGATTTACGGAGGTAAGAGATTAAATGACACCGGATTAAGAAAAAGGTTTACTAGACTATTCACACTGATTAAAGGATGCTCTCTTACCGTTTTCTGACGTTTGTATATGAATCCTTGAAGAATATATTTAATATCCTTCCTCATGTCAGACAGTATTTTCCTTGATCGTTTTGTATTACCATCAACAGTGTGCTGTACTAGGTGTATCAGAATTTTGGGGGAATTTTTGATATCCCTAACACGAAACTGCGAATAAAATATAAAAACTCGTAATTTCTCTTTTAAAAGTGGGTTGTTTATTTTCTTTATGGATTATACTTCCAAAATAAACTATTAAAGTTGTATAAAAAGTTATAGAAATATTTTTAAAAAAAACACAGTAATGAAATCAATTGAATTTTACGAGCTAAGTATTTTTGAATTTTTAAATTTTAAAAATCTATCAAAATTTTTCTATTGATTCAATTTTTACGATATTTTCAGGGTCAATGTGAAATTTTATGCTCTTTTCTATAAACCGAATATAATATTTTAGACAAACGTCTTTTTTATTCACGCCCCCATTTTGAAATGTCTATTAAAAAGTAAATAATTAATTTACTCACCAAAGTTTTATATATCACAAATTGAAGATAAAAGATCAATAAATAATATATTCAAAGTAAAAATAAAAAGTAGTGTTTTTTATAAATTTACCTGTAAAGTCCGAAGTTTAAAACTTTTTTTTAATCACGTTTTTATTAAAATGAAACCTTAAATAATATTTATTTCAAATTTAAAACAAAAAAGTAGTGTTTTTTAGACATTTACCTGTAAATCCGAAGTTTAAAACCTTGTTTTTAAAAACCACGTTGTTTTATTTTTTTAATGAAACCTTGGTTCTTGCTTCTTTAATTGAAAAAAAAAGCTTTTGAATTACATTTTTCGGGTAGTTATAAGCTTGGAAAGACAGGGGGTCGAATTATTGAATATTTCACGCAATCGTAAGGTTAGTTTCTGACACACCTAGTGCTGTACTGCCGAATAAACGCTTTTTTTTAATGTTTTAATACTATCAGTGAGTGTAGAATTACCGACTGACTTTAGCGACAGTGAAGTAGGCGGATTGAATTGGCTTCCTCTTAAAGAGGAAGTTTCATGGAGGTATAAATTTCACAAGCGGTCTGCGGTCGCATGTATATCCCTTCAGAAGAGATGGCGCTGTTAGGTGCTTGAAGCTGCTTTAGGGAATTTTCGACCGCTTCCTCCATACAGCGCTTAGAATCTTCAAATGGTCATCTGTCTAGAATTGACCAAACTGAATGTTGCTTAACTTCGGTGATCTAACGAAAACCGATGTGTAAACGTCTTTCTGCTATCTGTTGTATTTAGAATGTATCTTGTGTTGTGATAATGGTCATAGTTTTTAATCTAGAGCCTTTAACTTTCGATTGTAAACAGAAGGAAAATTGTTCTACTTCTATAGTGTTATTAGCCTTTCATTTTCTAACTCTGCAGAAGGTTTGGCACAAGGTCATGTGTTGACCTCTGGAACAAACTAGATTCGAACTTTGCGCACCCAGGTTTTCAGTGCATTATGCAAACCACTTACGAGTACGAGGTGTCTTTTATAAGTTTCCAGACTTTTTTGAACTGAAATTAAAAATTATCGCAGACTTTTGAAAATTCAGTTTGTTATTTCTATACATTTTCTGAGATGAAAGACCATTTTTTAAGATTTCAAGTCCAAATGAACAGTTACAAAGGAATTTGAATAC
>NC_136483.1:189156464-189166464 GCF_053919585.1 Euprymna scolopes
TGTAAAGAAATGAAAGCGCCATCTGAATTTCGTCAGATTCAATGAAGATCATGACTTGATTTTTAGCGACAAAAGCAAGTTCAATAGATTAGACAGTGATGATAGCAGAACGTCCGTCGAAGAAAGGACGAAGAATTTAATCCTAAGTGCACCGTTTCAACGCTGCAAGGTGGCAGAGGTAAAGTTTGGATGTGGGACGTTATTAATGCCAATGCTCGCTTGCAAGGTCGAATTAATTCGACCAACTACAAAATATGTTAACTGAGAATTTTCTACCCTACCTTGGTCGAAATTTGGATGATAATCTCATTTTCATTCAAGATAATGCTTCTATTAACACAGCTGGAAACGTCAAGAGGTTCCTTGAAGAGCATGGTGTTTCGTGTTTGGGTTGGCCTACACAATCTTCATACCTCAATCTTATAGAAAACGTATGGCAAGCAACAGCTACGCAATGATAAAATTTCAAATCCTGAAGAACTTTGGACAAAAATTCAAGAGAAATAGGATGCCTTTTAATCGAAGTATTTCCGCCGACTAATTTAAAAGAATAGTCAAAAGTTTGCAGCCTGTCAAATTGCAGAAGGGCTATGCTACTAACTATTATGAGTTCATTGTGTTTCTGTTGTATTTGTGTTGCATAAATGTTCTAAAGTTACTTTTAAATTACACTTTTCCATTGTGTGGAGTATCTTTTTGATTTCTCAAGTTGAAGTTATTTTTAAAAATTGACGAGGACACTATGTTACTTAAATTAACAGTCAAATATGAACATATAAAAATTACAGTGGGTTAAAAGGCGAATCAAATAAGATATAAGTTGTTTTAACAGTTACATTAAATTTAGCTTATATTTGCGGATTTTGAAAAAACTAGGAAGTGAGGACTTTCATTTTGACGGCAGTGTACACACACACATACGCACACACACACACACACACACACACACACACACACACACACACACACATATATATATATATATAAATATATAAAAGTGAAAGTGTCTGTATGTGTCTGTGTACATTTCCCTACGCAATAACGCTGTCAATTTTTAGTCTACAGACTCGAAATTTGATATACCGAGTACTGAGATTTGGGAAAATCGAAGTGATCGGTTCTCGGCCAGAAATTTGGCTGTTAAGGGGTCAAAGTTCAACAAGTTGACCTTTAAGAACTCTACCAAACTCCTCCGACAATTTTGAGTATAAACATTTGAAATTTTAGATATAGGTTCCTTGGACATGGATCTAACTTAATAACTTGATTTTTTTTTTTTGCTCAGCATACACCTCGAAACACACGGGCAACGCCGGGCACCCATGCTTGTATATAATATAAAGCTGAATGTCTGTGTGTGTGTGTGTGTGTGTATGTGTGTGTGTGTCTGGTCACGAATAGGCTCTTATATGGTTGATTATTTTAAAAAACTGATTACATAAAATGAAAGAAGATGTATCGAGACACAGGTATGTGTATGTTTGATCTGGCAGAACGGTGGTTCATTAAAATTGTGGGGGCTGCGTTGGCGCCTGGTCCACAAAGTATGGAGATAAGAAATTAAAAGCAAAACGTTTACAAGTGTTTTTGATATAGATGTACATAAGAATACTTTGATAAGTATGTTTAAACTAAAATAAGGATGATATGTTTTAACTTAAATAGGGGTGATATAATAAAATTGTGGGGTCTGCGTTCGCGCCTGGCCGCCATAGAATCGAAACAGGCAAAAACTTTAATAAAGACTGTTCATATCTATCTGGGTAAGTATACTTTGATAATTATGTTTCAGTTTGAAGAAATATGGTATAATAAAATTATGGGGTGTTCGTTCGCACCTGACCTCCATAGAATGGAAATATGTCACAAAGTTTAACAAGGTTTTTTTAATATAGATCCACAGAATATTGTGATAAGTGGTTCATTGTGAACAGGTATGGTATAATAAATTATGGGGTTTATCTATTTTACTTTTACTTTCATCATATTTTGCTTTGGTTTTGATACCCCCAAATTCGAAGCTATCTCATTACAACCCTTCCTATTCATAACCTATCATACTTTCATAAATCAGATTTCATTTTCTGTAGGCTGTTTTTGAACCCAGTCAACGACGGGTAATTTGCTAGTATATATATATATATATATATATATATATATATATATATATATATATATATATATATATATATATATATAGTCTTAAGTTAATAGCTAGACTTCTTCACAGGAACGCAGGCTTTATTACGTCGTTTAATAAAGGCTTGTTGGTCGAGACCGATCACTTGTCTGAAGCATTAGCATGTTCAGTGTAGTGGTTATATAATATTTGTCCATATAGATATAGATATATATATTTTTTTAATTATTAAAATAAAATAAAATGAAACACATATTTGTTCTACAATAGTATTGAACACTCTCTTCAGCATCTCTTGGCCTTTTGGACAAGATCAAAGTGTAGTATCTGTTCTTCAGATGCTGCACTTCCATTTCTTGTTCTCTTTCGGTGGAGGGGAAATCCTTCACAACTGAGACAATTTTTATTTTTGTACCTTTTCTCCACGTTAAAAAACGACCCTGGTGTCTAACTCTGCCCCGTGAGGAGGCATAGTAAATAGGTACAAGCGCACATATATATATATATATATATATATATATATATATATATATATATATATATATATATATATATCTGGCTGCAAGCATATATATATATTCTGGCTGCAAGCATATATATATATATATATATATATATATATACATATATACATATATATATATATATATATAATATATGTATATATATACGATTAGTTTACTTTTACTATACAGTAAGTTTGGTTCATATCCCTTCCGATATATGTTAATATATGTCCCGAACGGAAGAGTTTCCGACATCGTGATGCCACATTTTGGATCATGCGGTGAAAATCCCACGTACTTGTCGGATCGAATAGCTCTCCAAACAAGGTGTGAGTTTTTCTTTCTGCCATTATGTTTTTCTATATATCTCAATCTCATATCTCACTCTCTCTCTCTCTCTCTCTTTCTCTCTCTTACTTTCTCTCTCTCTCACTCTCTCTCTCTCTCTCTCTCTCTCTCTCTCTCTCGCCTGGGTGTGCAATGGAGTGATTCGAACACAACAAAAACGAACAGTGACTGCTAAATATTTTCACGCTTGATGGACCTTTGTAATAAGCAAGAAAGAGAAAAAAGAAAGATGCCATCCGACCCGAGCCACTGAGTTTTTGGTTGGACTTTCTCGTGGGATACGACGTAGTTTTAAAGAAGATGCTTAAGACTTTTTTTTTTTGCCCTTTTCATCTGTTTCTTTTTTTTTTTTAAATAAATCTGGATCAGAAGACTGCACGTAAAATAAGTTAAAAATGATTCAATTAACTATGACCATTCAGACCAAGATCAAAGTGTAGTGTCTGCACTTCAGTTTCTTGTTCTCTCTCAGTGGAGGAGAAATTCTTCCCGACTGAGACAATTTTTATTTTTGTTCCTTTTCTCTACATTAAAAAGCGAACTTGGTGTCTAACTCTGTCCCGTGGGGAGGTATTGTAAATAGGAACTATGACCATTTTGGGTTGAAGTAATCATTTTCTGCATTAGATTATCCTGGGTAGTAAATGTGAAAGGTTTATAAAATAATTGGGTTCCTCTCAAATGATTTCTTTTTATATAGGCGTCACCACTTATCAAGGCCGAGAGGCAACTCAAAGATAAGAGTTACAGAGTGTACAGTAGTCAAAAGGACGATATAGTAATCGATAGTAATGGAAGTTCGGTAAATTTGTTAACTTAAGTGGAACGGCTCATCAGAAACTTGTTCACGTTGAACTTGAAGACAACCATAATATAGACAGCTGGAAAGCAGGAAAACGGAAAACAATTTCACAAGCGTGCAGTTCTAAGAAAGAAGCTTTTATCATGGAATCTACGTTTAGGTTAAGGCACAGATAAAAAGTGGGGAAATCATTGATAGTGTTTTCAGCTAGACGAGTATTTCATGTGAAAGTTTGGCGAGGGGGGACTATAGATTGAAGCTCAGTCGAACACTTTCCATGAAAATAATGATAAAGCAAACTCGCAACATCTCTTCTGTGAGATAGAGGTTGCAGCGAAGAGAAAATGGCATCTCCCACCAGGCCACGGTCTATTTTGAACTCTATCAAGGCGGGAATGTCGTTTCTAGCAGCTCCTGTCCAGATGTGCAAGAGTATTCCATCCTTGAACGTACCTGGCTCTTATAGAGATAGAGAATTGCATCAGCAGTGAGATATCTACTGGATTGATAGAAGGATCCGATCATTTTTCCAGCGGCCTGTGCAACAGATTTGATGTACGTATTCCATTAAAGATCAGGAGTAAAGGTCAAGCCCAGAAGCTTGTCAAAACTTGAGGCCTCCTCAAGACGAGAGCCATTCATTTTAATTGAATCCAGATGGAGATCAGAACATTGATGATGTAAAGATAGAAGCTTGGTTTTAGATGCATTAAAAGTGACCAGTCATTCCTTTCCCCATTGTACAACGTGATCAAGATCAGAGGAGAGAGAATCGGAGAGACCTTGGTCGTTTACTGTCTTAGAGTGGCTACCATAGATGGTAGTGTCATCAGCAAAAATGTCTACGAATGATGTAAGGATGTGATTTGGAAGATCATTAATGTAGATCAGAAAAAGATTTAGACCCAGAATGGACCCTGAGGGACTCCAGCATTAATACTGTGAGCTTCTGATTTTGGCCCATCAACTACTATTCTTATGAACAGAGAGAAATGATTTAATAATTGAGAAGACATTTCCAGCTATACCATAGCTGGAGGTCTTGTGAAATAAACCTTTATGCCATACCCTATCAAAGGCCTTTGATATGTCAAGAGCAATTGCCCTAGAAAGGTTGCCTCTGTCGGGAGATTCGGTAATCCTATGAGATATAGCTGTAAGCACATCTGCTGTAGATCTAGCAGAACGGAAACCATATTGTGTCACTAAGAAGGTTATTTTTACTGAGATGGTTGATTACTTCTGTATTTAACACAGATTCCAGTAAATTACTCACGACGCACAGGAGACTTATTGGCCTGTACTGAGAGGGGGATGAACGATCACCTAGATTCTTAAATACAGGGCATACTGATGAGATTTTCCAGGGTGGTGGGAAGCAATTCTCTTTAAGACAACGTTCAAACAGTTTTGTAATATGGGTGCTAGTTCTGGCTGAAGCCTTTTGAGCACTATAATTGGAATACCGTCAGGGCCGGTTGCTTTACTGGAATTAAGGTTTTTGATTAGCTTGGCAACATCACGTAGATATTTGTATACCGCATAGCGTGTTTTCTGATACAGGGGGAAATATTGGGGGTTGGCGGCCTTGGTCGCAAAGGGTAGAATTGGCTGCAAAGTTCTTGGCAGAGAGTTTGACTTTGTCTGATGCTGACGAGATTAACTCAGGTCCCTTGCTGATAGTTGGGATGGAGCACACGTTTCTGTTCAAGATTCTGTTTACTATTTGCCAAAACTGGTGGGAACCAAGCCGATGCGCAGCTACTTTGAACGTGATGGACTGAGCATACAACTCTCTTGCGTTCTTTATTACTTTCTTACAATGGTTGTTGGCAGTCCTGAAAGCGGCTTTACTTTCCATATATCTATTACGTTGGAAGCAGTGGAAAAAGTGATTTCTGTGCGGAATAGCAGCAGCATATTCTGGAGAAAACCATGGCTGGCTGTTAGGTTTTTGCTGGAACTTTTTCGAGGGTATGAAACGGTCTATACCTACAATTAACATTCTGTCAGGTCTGATACAATAGAGAACACATCCTTTTTAAACATGGAACGCAGAGGTAGATCCGATATAAATGTTCGGAAACTATCCCAGTCAGCCATAGTGTATCGATATACTGTACGATGGAGAGGTACGTCTTAGGACTTATTACATTTCATTTTTATTTTAATTGCTACAACTGAGTGGTCGGAAGATCCAAGAGGATACAGAACGGAAACTGAACATAGTTCAGGGCAAATTGTGAGAAAAAGGTCTAGGAGACTCGCAAACTGGCCGTCATTGTCGGGCACACGGGTGGGTTCGTGAACAATCTGAGTGAGGTCATAAGCAATGGAGAAATCATGACAGAACCTCTCCCTCATCATCGGTCTTGTTTGAGTACGTCAACCATTCCACGTTGTGAACATTGAAGTCTCCACATACGTGAATGTTAGCTGAAGGATAAGCTGATAGAACTTGGTCATTTTTCTCAGATATGCTTTTAAAGATTGATTGTTTATTATATATATATATATATATATATATATATATATATATATATATATATATATATAATTATAAAGAAGTGAACCATCGCGTAAATTCAATCAACTAAAATAAGATGGAAAACGGGGTGAGAAAAAGGAAAAAAAATAGGGCAAGTTATATGTAACACATGTACAATAAAATAAAATAAAATAAAATAAATAAGTCGATTAGCGATGTTAGCTGAAGGATAAGCTGATAGAACTTGGTCAATTTTCTCAGATATGCTTTTAAAGATTTTCTCAGATATGCTTTTTTTCTGTTTTGTACCGAGGACGCACAAAGTTCCACCTGTCTGTCCTCGAAGCACTTGCCATCATTGCCAGCCCCCTACTTTGTGCAAGCAGAGAAACCTCCGGCTTCAATTAGAATTATTTGGGTAGTTAGTTTTTTTTTTTGTTTTTTTTTTTAACCTCCTCTCCGCTCTTACTCCATACCACTACCAAATATTCTAAAAAATAATAATTTTCAGACTTATGACCCTTGAAAATGTTAGTCTGAACGAAAAGCGCTTCGGGTGTATTTTAACGATCTTGTTTTTAAACGACTTATTTATTTTATTTTATTTAATTGTACATGTGTTACATATAACTTGCCTTATTTTTTTTCCTTTCCCCACCCCGTTTTCCATCTTATTTTAGTTGATTGAATTTACGCGATGGTTCACTTCTTTATAATTATTCTATAATATTGCCAATCGAATAAAGATATATATATATATATATATATATATATATATATATATATATATATATACTAACAGTTCAACCCGGTTTTTCTCAGACCTACTGTACTGTTCATAATTTATATGCGTATGTACATATATATTTAAGTTTAACTCATGTGAGGTAATATACATCTAAAATTTCAAGTGTTTGGATCCAAAATTGGTGGAGGATGTCGGTAGAGTCTTAAAGGCAGCCAAATTTTCTCCCAAAAACTGATCAAAAAGGTTGTTGCATGTCTGAATTCCCTTTATGTAAAATTTCAAATGTTTAGACCCGAAATTGGCTGAATAGTTTGATAGAGACCGCAAAGGTAAAATATTTTGAACTTTGACCCCTTGGCAGCCATATTTTCGGCCAGACACCGATTAAAAATATTGGTCTATGTATGAATACACTTTTCGTAAAATTTATAATGTTTAGACTAAACATTGGCTGAGTAATTTGGTAGAGACCGCAGAGGTTAAATTTTTTAAAAAATTGACCCCAATTTTATCCCGTAAAATTTATTGTTTTGGGCTCAAATCAAATTAAAAAGTTAAATCCATGTTCACGTAACCTACATCTAAAATTTCTAGTGTTTAGATCAAAAATTGGTGCAGGAATTTGGTAAAGTTTGCAAAAGTCAAATCGTTGAACTTTGACCCCTTGACAGCCAGATTTCTTGCCGAAAACCGATTAAAAAGATTTTTCCAAATCTCAATACCCCTTAAGTCAAATCTCGAGTCTGTAGAATGAAAATTGACTGAGTAGTTTGGTAGGGAAATACACACACGCAGAAAATTTCACTTATATATATATATATATATATATATATATATATATATATATATATATATCCGTCTATATTTCAAGACTTCCTCGGGATAATTGATTTGAAGAGATAAAATACTAGTTTAATTTACTTTTTCTTCAAATCAATCCTCTCGAACATGTCTTGAAATAAAGAAGAAACGTTGATAAGAATATTTAAAAATTAAGCCACGTCATACTATAAATATATATTTACGTATATGCACAAGTAACAGGTTTGGTTGACTTACTACTGCTAAGTTCTCGGTGCTACCAAATTAGGCTGTCTGAAGATATTGGCTTCCTGAGACGAAATGCACCTAGCAGTGATGCTTTTTATTTTCCTACTTCCCTTTGCAAAACTGAATTATGCTATGCAAAGTCAAAAACAAAAACAACCCGCTTTTTCCACATTTTCCTTATTCTTATTTCCCCTTGCGTTTTTTATTTGCTCCACTTCATGATCGGTTAGGAAAACTTAAAATGTACCAAACATAATACTGTGACCCTTTTCCCTCTCTCATTGCAAAACTAATTCATGTTCTGCAGACCGTCTATCTGGTGATATATGAGTGGCTTCCGGGCCTTGATAAGTGGTGATCACTGTGTAAAAAAAAAAAAAAAAAAAAAAAAAAGGGCAGACAACAAAAGCGATAAAATCCACTATAAAAACATTTTTAAAAAAAACGAGAAACTAGTGATTGGATATAAAAAGAGCTTGAAGAATAAAATTTTACTACAAAAACAAAAAAAAAAGAATACAACATGGATACTATTTCCAAAATAACTGGATTCGGCATTAAATGACCTGAAAAGGGTTGATATGCCGTAAAATAAAACAACAAAACTAAACTAGCCAAATTCATCTGTGTTTTTGTTTAAATTTAAACATCTATTTTTAATGTGCTAAAAATTAAATATTACTCGGTCATTATATCCTTCAACAACATATATATTTATTAAAAATAGAATAAATTACAGTCCCAGTACAATAAGAAACGCATGGGTGTTGTTCGTGTTGTAAATAAAAAAAAATAAATACGTGAACAATGGATACATAAATGCTACTAAATTCGTTATGGTGCTCTGGGATACAATGTGACATCTACCAGCAAAGAGAATTTTTAAAGCTATTCGAGGATAGTACCCAGTCGGACCACGTCCGGCAGCTTCGGTGGAATATCCAGAAAGCGAAAAATCACGTTCTCTATTCCAAAAATGTCCGGAAATATGTTTTCTTATTTCGGAATGAAGAGTATATATTCTGTAACGAGGGCAAATTAAAACCCAGGGAAAATACTCCCATATCTGCATGAAGAAAGTAAACTTTGATATTTATGTTATTCTAAATTAATATATATAAATAACTTTCTTTCAAATAAATATCAACAATTATTTTCATACTTACACACACTAGGGCCTAACACTCGTGCAATATTCAATGTAGGAAGTGATAATTACTGCTGATCAGGAGATTCAAAATCAGTTACAAAACCATTCTTAGCTTCGTAGGCAAGCATATTTCTATCAGGCCATCAACAATTAAGACAAAAATTAAAGGGAATCAAGTACTTATATATTCTATGTCGGCGGGCGTTTATAACGAACAGTCGAAGAAAATATCCAACGACAGGAAATCAACATATAGCATTGTATATGTGTGTATTTAAAACATTTATCCTCCATGAAATTAAATTTGTAACAGCAATCTACCGATTTCATTTGTACACGACTACTGCAGTAGATGAAGCAGGATTCTTAAAATATAAACTTAGGATTTCCTTGAATTCCATATGGGATCAATAGGAATAATTATCAGATTTATTCATAAAATAGATATAACAAAGAATATCTAAATATTAAATAATCATAACTAAATACAGAATATCTCATCTTATTTGGATTCCTTGGATTACTGCTCTCATCTTAAGTGGCATTTCCACAACATTTCGGTCGATGTAACAACCAATATTTTCCAGGAAGTTTCTGTTGAACTCGGGAATTTGGACTGAAATTTCGAACGGAATCCTTTATTTACTTTCCGGAGTTAGCATTCCTCGTCACGTCAGCCATGATTGGATTGAGATCCTAATTCGCAATTGTGTTTATTCGTCACCGACACTGAGAACTAAATCTTCAACCTTCAGCAAAATACCACTT
>NC_136483.1:189171464-189201464 GCF_053919585.1 Euprymna scolopes
AACATATGCTACGGTTTTGTTTTTAATTATTTTTTAGGTATGTGAACTTCATTTTCGACCTAGGGACATATGGGAAGATACATCAGCATTCGATAAAATGACCGGAAAGACAATTACAGTTAAATTAAAGAATCCTTATCTTAAGCATGGTGCTATAACTCGAATACTACCAAACTATCTCTCCTATTTATTGCCATCAACCACTTTTATAGAGTCCCCTAACGCAAGGAAAATACGCTTAGAAAAATCTGTCCTTAAGCGTACATTATGTAAATGTGTTGCTGACGAGTTAGAGCTATGGAAACGTAAGACTTTCCAAAGCATTGATTATTTGGAAACAAAATTGAAGTTTCTAAATAAAAATTATTGGACTTTTATTAGGCAGGAAAATACATATAAACAGATGGACATATCTAAAAATAAAAATGTCCATGGTAATTGAATCAGAATTGGCCGTTACGGTATTCTGCAGTGATGTGAAAATGAGTACTATAGGGGATTATAAGGTTCATAAACATGTAACCAGTGAAAATACTCTACAGATTTTAATGGAAAACATGAAAAAATGGATAACGAACCACAGCCAATCAAATATAATTTCTTTATTAAAATTAATATTATCAGTTTTTTGCTATTAGTGCAAGATGAATCATTTAAATATTTCAATGCAATTAAATTTATATATGAACTAATAAACATAATGACAATCAATAAGGTTAATTATTCGAGTAAAATGATGATATTCTCTTCAGTATTATAAAACTGCTCTCCTAAAGGGTACAAACTGTTAAGAGACACTAAAAATGAAATTTTGCCATGTTATTCTAACCATAAGAAGATTAAACTTATCAACTGCTATGAATTCTGTAATTGAATAACATGATAACAATGTTCTTATGTATATTAAAAGTAAGTTCAAGTTACTAGCGCAGAAAGACATCACAGTATCTTTACTTGTTGACGAAATTCATCATAAAACTTATCTTGATTATAAAGGTGGTAATATTGTTGGTTTAGCTAACAAGGGCAACGAAGCTGTCACAAGTGCATTTGCTTTTATGCTTAGCAGTGTATTCTCACAATATAATGGTGCTGTGCATGTTATTCCAACTGAATGTCGTCTGGCTGAGAACTTATTTGACATAATTAAACGTGTAATAATAGGCTTAGAGGAGATAGGGTTTAGGTTATTATCTGTTATAACAGATAATAATGCAATAAGTAAAAAGCTATGTCTTTCTTTTGTAACCCATCAAGGCTTGTAATTGTATATCCCCATCTACTTATAACGTCTATACCACTTTTCTTCTTATCCGACTCAGTACATATATTAAAATGCATTAGAAACAATTGGCTTGGTCAAAAAAAGATGAAAGTAAATGCATGATGTTCCCAAAGTTTTGTTAGAATAGAAATCATCACTTTTGAAATATTGTTATAAGTTGACTTTAAATGCTCTTCTCCCACTAATTATGAAAGGCAAAATATTAATTTGGTTTTGCATTGCTTACCTTAGGAAAACAGCAATGCTTGTCGTATTATGCACAAATCGTAGAATACACTCAAATATTTTATATTTGCTGGGCAATACTGAATGTGAAAACACCATATAAAGGTTGTTGGCCTCGTAATAAATATGCTAATCCAGTTAGATTAAATGGTGATAATTATAGATGTCTCTCTGTGTTCTGTTCCTGGTTAGAAACTTGGAATAGCATTCCTGGAAGAGCTGGTAAGTTAACAAAGGAAACATATACTGTTTTGCACCATACCACTTACGCAATTTTAGAATTGACTAAATATTGCATAAAATCACTGAACATGGTGTATATACTACCAGGAAAGATTCAGACAGATAACCTTGCAGAAAGTATCGGAAACTTAGCTGGGATCGCTAATATATCGATACGTAAAGTGTATGAATGTGAAAAAAACAACTCAGAATGTTGTTAGTTTTAAAATTGAGCTAACCAATTAATAACCGAACTATTGATTTGAAAATTTACAAGATACTAACTGGGATGAAATAAGAAGGGAGTTACTTGTTTATAAATTTTACATGGATGTTACAGAGGATGGTGTTATTCAGTGCGAAGAAGTAATTCCTGTTATACTTAGCAGTTGTTGCTGTTTTGCAGTTTTCCAAATGGTGAAATGCAATAGTTACAAAAATTATATATTTGGGAGAGAGCCCGTTGAAGAAACAGCGGAAGTAAACAGTTACTATTTATTAGAAGTTCTCTGTTATACCAAATGATATAACTAATAATTTTGTGTTATCTATCTATAATCCTATAAATTCGTTTTTCTTTTGTGCGCATTAATATTCATATTAAAACCCCTCTTTTCGATTTATTTAAAAAGAAAATACAATTTTTTTATATATGGGTTCTGGAATTGCATTAACTAGCAAAGGGTCTAGCTAATTTGCATATTCTTTTAAACATTCATTTTAATTAATTCTTTATTAGTTTTTTCGGTTTTCTTATGGGATAATCATCTTTAGTTAACTATTATGTGTAATTATATTCATGCAGATATTCTACAGGATTTATACTTGTATAATATTTGCGTTTACAGTAATCACAAAATTGTTTTTATATATGTTTATGTATGCGTATATATTTTTGTTTAATCTATCTATCTATCTATCTATCTATCTATCTATCTATCTATATGTCTATAAAAGTGAACGTGTCTGTGTGTGTATACATTTCCCTACGCAATAACTTTTCAGACTAGAAATTTGATATACAGGTTACTAAGATTTGGGAAAATCTTTGTGATCGGTTTTCGACCAGAAATTTGGCTGTTAAGGGGTCAAAGTTCAACGATTTGACCTTTGAGAACTTTACCAAACTCCTCTGACAATTTTGGGTCTAAAGACTTGAAATTTTAGTTATAGATCTCCTAGTCATGGATCTAACTTAATAATTTGATTTAAGCTCAAAACAATAAATTTTAAGAGGCCATAATAGGGGTCAACGTTTAAAAAATTTGACCGTTTTTTTGGGTTTTTGTTTTTGCTCAGCATACACCTTCAAACACCCGGGTAACACCGGGCACCCATGCTAGTATAATTATATAGTGTTAAACAAACTTAACAAATGCGATTCGTTTTTTTTTTCATTCTATTCATCAGAGAAAATTAGCCATGTATATAACTTGAAATGTTTTGGCTGGTCAAAATCTTTTATTTTATGTTGACTCTTGTGATGAAGGTCACACTATTCAGCAAATTGAAAAAAATGCTCATATGGAGTTCATCGAATTTCATTATAAACAATTTTATCGCGAAGAGAATGATCATATTAGTGAAAAAAATATCAGAAAAAGAAAAATCCAAACGTTTAATTAAGTTCTACAACAGATTTTTGCAAGGTTTTAATATTTAATGTTTGAAATATTTCTGGATTAGTAATTTTGTTTATATTAACATTATTTGTTTGAATTTCATTTGTTTTTTGTTCAGTTATCGTTTGTTTTTCAGTTAAACTAATTTATCGTTCGTTTTCCAGTTTTGATTTTTTAAAATATTGTTGTTCGCTTTGATTTAAAAATATTTATTGTTGATTTTATTTTTAAAAATATCGTTTAATTTTTGCATTTGTTTATTGAACTAGCGGGAGTACCCGGTGTTGCCCGGGTGTTTGGGGGTGTGTTTAGGGGGGGAGGGGTAAAGAGTAAGCGAAGTAATAATCCTGTTTAAACTTCTTAAAAAATCGGAAAAACCAAAACAAAAAATCAGCAAACGAACGTAAAACTTCTTTAAAACATCGTAAAACAAAAACAAAACAAAAAAGAAGAGCGAAAAAATGGTATAAATAGCCTTGTTTCAATATTAAAAGTTTAAAAATCGAAAAAAATACATCTGATTAATCGGATTTACCCTGCATCTTAAGATAACGACGCTGTCACTTTATCCATTGTGCTATGAACGCGTGAGCGAATGTAAATCGATTTTTATAATACTTAAACGAATTCACTATACAACGTCTTTTGCGCGTGTTGACGCATGCGTAGAAGCCATCTTGTCATGAAGGAACGATTTTTTCCACCCCTCTTTGCAGAAAAGGGTCTGGTTGAGCGTGAAGGAATAAATGTTTTTGTCCAATTTTTCATATTTGTCGTCGGAGGGTTCGAGCTGTAAAATGATACCGATCTGGCGAAAATCTGTGGTCGTCGTCGAAAGTTTTTGCTTTTATATATATAGATAAACTTCAGTTTCACTACAAATCAAATCATGTCCCTTCCTTTTCTTCTTTTTAAATGTAATACAACGAAATGTGCATTTAACGCATAAACAAACAACTCCCCCCCCTTTCAATACTTTTTTAATATTGGATGAGTTTCAGTAGAAATCATTTTGTTCTTTATTTATCTTTTTTTGTCCACTTTTGAAGTTTCTAACGCTTTCTGTAAAAAATTCTGCTGATTATTGACAGTCTAAGTGTTCCACATATCTTGCTTGCAAAACCTCGGTGATGGCGTCATTTTTCAGCTGATAGGCAATCGATGGTCGTGTTCTACCACGATACAACGGGGAAAGCTTCACATCCAGCCCAACACTGACTGATCCTATGATACATTGTAATCTACATTGCATTGTAGAGAACCGTTCTATTGTTTAATAAATATGTAAATCTTTCTTTCTCTCTCTCTCTCTCTCTCTCTTTCTCTCTCTCTCTCTTTCTCTCTCTCTCTCTCTATATATATATATATATAGTATTATTTGTAGTATTCCGAATTTTACTGGGTTTATATAATTCAGTAATAGTTCATACACCAATAAATTTTAAGCCAAAAAGAGATGACTTAAACTGTAAGCTACAACATTATCATATTTCATAATTGAGCATTCATATATTGTTTTAACAAAAACTAAGACTTCAAAGAATGGGTGGATCGCAACAAATAGTGTATTTCATCGTTAGTTACAATTGTTTCAAGACTATTCGGACAAAGATTATGTTGTTTGAAAATGTTCACATGAACAGTCTTTCTTATTGAATAAAAAGCACTTTAACAATAAAACATTATGAAAACCATTTACCTTATAAGGAAAAACAAACAAGCGAAAGTATTTTACCTATATCACATCCTTAAAGGCTGTTCTTGTTAAAATTTTCAAACGACATAATCTTTGGATTTGTCCGAATAGTCTTGAAACAATTTTAACTAACGATAAAATACATTATTTGTTGCTATCCACCCATTCTTTGAAGTCTTGGTTTTTGTTAAAACAATATATATATATATATATATATATATATATATATATATATATATATATATATATATATATATATATACTTCATTTACTCACATAAAATTAATATACGAAAGTATAGATTTATGCGTAAACTTTAAGTATTTACTTCAAAAGTGCTCAATACGTAGGTAGAGCTAGTTAGTAATTTATAAAATATATATGGCGATTAAGCTACACTGACTGTTCGATGTTTCATCCACTCTAGGATTCCTCAGGCGAATTCGCGCATAAGCCTGAGGAATCCTAGGGTGGATGAAACGCCAAATATTCAGTGTAGCTTAATCGCCATATATATTTTATAAATTACTATATATATATATATATATATATATATATATATATATATATATATATATATATATATATATATATATATATATACTAGCAGTTTTGCCGGCTTTGTCTGGCGTTGCCCGGTTGTAAAATACGCTTAAATATAATATTTTGATTAGTGCAAATTTCGTACTTATTATTATATAATATTGGCCACAATATAGAACAATGATTTAAAGTTTTAAAAAATGACTCGAGCGCCACCATCGAGAATCGAAACTAAAACATTTAGCTTACGATTTATTTTTCATTGACGTTAATGCTTGAGCTATGAAAATATGTTTGCTGCAAAGCTAAAAATTGAAACATGGATAATAGCTATTGCGTTACGCATGCATATTTGTAATGTCGTCGTTTGACATTCACCTGACAATTTCCATTTCTTTAATTTTGTATCGATTTTCCCGATTAAACTCAAATATAAACTTTCGCATGGGTCCGATTGCCCTATATATTAATTTTTATGTCTGTAAACTAAAATCTGACAGAAGAGTTTAGTAGGCAACATTTTTAACATATATATATATATATATATATATATATATTATATATATATATATATATATATATATATATATATATATATATATATATATATATACGGCGATTAAGCTACACAGAATATTCCGTGTTTCATCCAACTCTAGGATTCTTCTTAATCGCCATATATATTTTATAACTTACTAACTAGCTCTACCTACGTATTGAGCACTGTTGAAGTAAATACTTAAAGTTTACGCATAAATGCATACTTTCGTATATTAATTTATGTGAGTAAATGAAGTAGGAAATTAATTAAAATCATGTTTCAAAAAATATACAAATTTACTAGATATTCTGCTGATGAATGCAATCGCACGACCTATATACAAACTATAAAGAAGTTGTATTTCCTGTTTAAACAAATAGAAAAAGGGGGTGTTTATACCAATATCAATATACAAAAAAGGAAATATATATATATATATATAACTACTTCATTCACTCACATAAAATTAATATACGAAAGTATAAATTCATGCGTAAACTTTAATTATTTACTTCAAAAGTGCTCAATACGTGGGTAGAGCTAGTTACTAATTTATAAAATATATCTGGCGATTAAGCTACACTGAATATTCCGCATTTCATCCACTCTAGGATTCTTCAGGCTTATGCGCATAAGCCTGAAGAATCCTACCTAGAGTGGATGAAACGCGGAATATTCAGTGTAGCTTAATCGCCATATATATTTTATAAATTACTATTGATATATATATATATATATATATATATATATATATATATATATATATATATATATATATATATACAAAAGTTACTTTGTGTATATGTGTGTGTTTTTGTTACATTTGTACGTTGAAACAGCTTCGACAAGATTTTGAAATTGTACACAATTGCGTTTGGAAGCCTTGTCAGAGAGGTTTTGTATCGCAATGACCCAGAGAAGTATCGATAATGGATAACTGAATAAGTCTCATTAAAAATGGAACAGACCGTTTTTACCAGCGTTAACAGATTTATACTATCAACCGTCATGTATTTGAGAAGTTTTATCACCCTATCTATCTATCTATCTATCTATCTCTCTCTCTCTCTCTCTCTCTCTCTCTCTCTATATATATATATATATATATATATATATATATATATATATATATATAAATATATATATATATATATACAGGGTGACCCAAAAACGGGCCCCAACTTTAATTAGGCCCCATTATTTAGCATTTTGTCCGAATGAAATGAAACTTTGGTCATAACTAGTTTATTATATTCAAAGCATCACATCAAAACACTAGGGTCTTTGGTCGTTTTTTCTCCGTTGACTGTAAAATGCTCAGAAAAACAATTGAATGTCCTCTGTTTTTTTTTTTGGGGGGGGAGGGTCACTCTGTATATGTGTGTGTTACATTGTCTTAATTTCTGTCTGTGAGAAACGGTCACTATGAAAGTATCACTATTTGGTCGGCAGGCTTGAAACTTTGGTCATAACTAGTTGGTTTGGATGCGTGGAACAAATTTGATTTGGTTTTTACTCGTAAAAGTAGTTACTAATATGTAAAAAGGGGAAAAAATCTAAGTCGACTAAGCGTGTTATTTCTGCACATGATCTAATATACATTTATACTGTTACTATTATTTTTTTTTAATTTTTATATGCGCACGGATTTAGATTAGATAGTACCGAATAATGCTGGCAAGATACACGTTTGATTTCGATTCTAGCGTAGATATATATATATATATATATATATATATATATATATATATATGTATATGTATATATATATATATATATATATATATATATATATATATATATATATATATATATTACTTTGGAAATTACCATTATATATTTGGTACAATATAATAATTGATAAGTTATTTGCTCTATAATAAAAAAATATAAAATCTGCATGAATTAAAATATCATATTTAAGCGTATTTTACGACCGAGCAACGCTGGACAGCCACTACTAGAGAGAGGTTTGGGTTACGTTCAAGAGTACGTCCGAGAAAACAATCAAGTGAGGTACGTCCGAGCGGTAACGAGAATATGAGGAAATAAATGTCGTTGTACAAAAAAAAAAAAAAAAAAAAAAAACGCGAGTTCATGTTTTCTTTCTAAATTTTTTGTCTGCTTTGAAACTGATGCTCCAACGCGTTGCTTCTTGGACAAGATTACATAGCCATTTTTCTATTCGTAGATTAAACAATTGGGCAAATGTTTTGTTTTGTTTTTCTTTATTTTGTTCGTTTTTCTATCTATTTAAAGTGTCTTTTGTTTACTTTTGTTTGAGGTACGTTTTGAATGAATTCAATTATTTATACGAAAGTGCATTTTTACCTACATGCCAGTTGGGAATAATTTTCCCTCTTACCAATTTGGCACCCCCAAATGGGGAGTGGCATACATATTGTTTTAGAATATAATTACCCACTGACACGTGGTTCGTTGTATTGGACTCATCAGGGTGGCTAAATCTTGCGGAATTCGAAATTGGGACCCCAGGGTTAGGAGCCTCTCCACTATCGCGTTTTATGTAGATGTTACAATCTCAGGTGTTTATATTTTCATCTTAAAAATCTTATTCTATTCCTATTTGAAAAGTACGTGCAGACTTTTTGGCCGAATTGTCTCTGATAAATCGTTATCTGTAAGACTTTAAGAATCAAAGATTTCTAGAAAGAAACCCGTTATTAATTCTCGTGGTGCCCTTCATATCATTAGCATCGGTTGAAAGCGTGTGTTTTTTTTTATGTTTTTATACCACACACACAATTGTCCAACGTCCGTCACAGTTGACTAAGCTTGCGAACAACTTACATCGTGAACTCGGTTACAAGATCCATTGAGACATCTCGACGTATCATTTAATGGTAAGGTACCTTGTAGCACGTAAACGTTACGCACGTCTATATCACGTGATATTGCAGGTGTTCTCTTGGTATGCTATGTTTTCCCCGGATATTTGTGCAAACTTTGCGTCTGTCTTGCGTTTCTCATTTTTCTTTTTCTTTTTCTTTTTTAAAAAATTTCATACCAGATATCGACCAAACACCTGTGCCATCATTTTGCCCGAACGTCCACTTAAGAACATCTCAAATTGGGTAGCCACACGCGCGCATACCTCCAGGTGAATAAATACTTGAAACGACTACGAATTATATGCATGAATGCATATATATATATATATATATATATATATATATATATATATATATATATATATATATGTATATATATGTATATATATATACATATATATATGTATATATATGTATATATATGTATATATACATATATATGTATATATGTATATATATGTATATATATGTGTGTATATATATACATATATATATGTATATATATACATATATATGTAGATATATATATATATATATATATATATATATATATATATATATATATATATATATATATACTAGAAGAGTTACCCGGTATTAAACGTAATGTTAAATTCCTTTAAAACAATGAAGTAAAAAACAGAAAGAAACTGAGTCGTGTGCTTGCGAGTATTTTTTCTAAACAGTCCACTTTTGGTAAGTAAGAAAATACTCGAGCTGACATCGAAACCAATGCCTAAAGACAGTGAGCCAAGTACAATAACCATTAGACCAGCTTGCCACGGTCTTTAACAAGAGTTTTCAAACCTCGTGAAAACCTAGCAAACAGAACGTGACAAACAGACAAAAATCTGATGAGCCCCCTAGTACCAATTTTTCTTTTTGGCCAGATGTTTTCCACACGTCTGAATATCGTATATACCAAACTGAAACGCTTCCCACATGTCTAAATATCCTATATATCAAAGTTCAAGTCTGTAGTTAAAACTTCGTTGAGTATATCGGTTGAGAAGTTCCTGACACACATTTTCACTTTTATAAATATCTTATATTCTATAAAAAGGGAAAATGTGTGTGTATTTGAGGACACTTCTCAACCTATATGCTCAACGTATGTTTTATCTACAGACTTGGTATTAGGTATACATATTATTCAGACATGTGGCAAACTTTTTAATCCGGTGTCATTCGGAACAAAAGGCTTCTAAGGGAAGAAAACTAAAAAAAAAAAAAAAAAAAACTCGTACAATGGAGTCGTCGAGCTTTTCTCTTTTTGCTGTTTCACGAATGCGCATGCGTGAATCGTTCACATTACAGATTAATTATGTTATAAGTTTTTTGAAACAGCATAAAAATATCGTGTCAACCCAGGTCGATGGTTATAGTAGCTTATTCACTGTTTATAGGTCTTCATTTCGACCTCAGCTCAAGATTTTTTTTTACTTACAAGAAGTGAGCTATTTAGAAAAACATAATACTCGCATGCACGTGTTTAAGTTTTTGTCCATTTTTTTATTTGTTAAAAAAAAAATCAACGTTACGTTTAATACCTACGGTATTTATGTTTATAATAATAAATAAATAAAAAGCTGCATCAATTAAAATATAATATTTATGCGTATTTTATGACCTGGAAACGTCGGGTATATCTTCTAGTATATCTATGAAAGCGAGAATGTGTGTGTAAGAACACTCAACCTATATACTCAACGATTTTTTATCTACAACTTGAAATTTGGTATATAGGGTATTCACACACATGGAAAACTTTTGAATCGATTTTCATCCGAAAAAAAGGCTGCTGTCTAGCCGCACTAATGAGCTGTGAAACAGCGAAACAGTACTGTATGTGGATGATTATATATATATATATATATATCAAGTTAAAGGCATTTAGAAGGGGAAACTCATGAATTTAACGAGGTTATTAAGAGTGCTCAATAAAAAAATAGCAAGATGTATTTTTATTGATTCAGACAAATTTATATAGTCGCTACACTGGACTTGCTAATGTTCTAACGTTTCGACCACAAGTCTTCGTCAGGCGACATAAAAAATTTATATTTTGCTGAAGGACTCCGGTCCTTAAATGAAAGTTGAGGGAAATCTATATAATTATAAAACTCAAATGACCTTGTAACGGGCGTTGTAACCCAACATCCGGTTTACGACTTCCGTTTGCGCATGCGTATATAGACTTAAACCTATAACAGCGTAATCAAATAAACATAAATCGCGACTTTTGCAGAATTTGACCTGCGCACTGAAATATTAACGATATTATTTAGAAGTTATTATTTAACATGGGAAGAGTGGGGATGTTTTGCAACTATTCTGTATTACAAGTATACTGTCGCAATTTTCTTACAAATAAATCAAATTTGATCCGTTGACAACGTATTGTTTTACTGTGTACATTTTCAGCGTCCCAATTGTTTTTTTTTGTTGTTTTTTTTTGGGGGGAGGGGATCGTGTTTAAATTTTCCAAATAAACAATTGTTAATACTTTCTGCATTTTTTTACGTGGTTCATTTCCGTATTACGTTTAAGTTATTTTAGTAATTTTCTAACAAATTAATCTACTTTAACCCGCTGACACCCATAAGAGCATTTTACAATGTATTATTTTACTGTGTACATCTTCAGCGTTCCAGTTGTTGTTTTTTTTTTTCGCGTTAAAATTAAAAGATATATCAAAATTTGAATTTAATTTTAAGTATTATGGTATCTGTTCAGTGCACATTTACCTATAAGTATGGCAAACCACTTATAATTCAATGGCTGTAAGTTTTTTTTTAAAACTAAACAATTATAAACTGAACGACTTATAGAAATCTATCTATATTCTTTTTTAATTTCAATATACTTTCATAGAAATGTTTCTGTTATGTCACAAAAAAACTATTTTCTTTACGTCACAAGTGTCACGCCCATACTTTAATTCCATAACTCATATAACATACTGACCCGACGGGACACGGGTAGTCTAGTATTTTGTTTAAAAATTAAATGTTGATATTTAGGGTTTTATATATATATATATATATATATATATATATATATATATATATATATATATATCCAGTAGAACCCCGAGATAGGGCATTAAAAATTAGTAACAAAATACAGTAAAGTATATAATGCACATGTATATAATCATATAACATTATAAATAGCATAGTAAGGCGGGCAAATACTGTAACCAGAGGCCGGAAAAACATCGTAATCCACATCGTAACCTGAAAAAAAAACTATCCCGGAGTTTTACTGTGTATATATATAGGAAAATACCTGTCTCAATTGAGAACAGTTTTGCACCAGAAAATTAAGATCGAGATATAATATTATATTTTTGAAAAAACTTTTAGAGATTTATAATTTGCATTATTTTGATTATTTTTACTACTCTTCTCTTCGTAAATGTTATTCTCCCAAAGTTTCGGCCAATCTAAATTTTGACCTCCTTTTAATTTGGAATTTGATATGAGTAATCTGTATAATTTATTTTCTTTAATTATTTGTGGATTATTGTCTTTATCTTCCAGTTGTTGTTTCACGACGTTGTTTCACATTGTTTCACGACGTTGTTTCACGACATTGTTTCACGACGTTGTTTCACGACATTGTTTCACGACATTGTTTCACGACGTTGTTTCACTACGTTTTGGCCAATTATTCCTCTGGCCTTCGTCTTGCCTTAATTTAATGATATAACATTCGGTACGGACGGGTCAATTGGAAAAACAAGTATTTTATCCGACCCCGTCCCCTACGGCTCTCCTATATCCGAGTTACACTTATATCCGGGGTTCTTATATTCGGATTACACTGTACATTAGCACAAGCTCTTATTTGGGTCAGAGAAAATCTCTTATATCAGTTGTTCTCATATTCAGATCTCTTATACCCGGGTTACACAGTGTGTGGATTTATAAGATCAAAAAATCCAACCTTGATTGCCCTATGATTCCAGGTGATCATTGTCTGAAAGTAGCGGTTTCAATCCCACTTAAAGCCGGCTAGAGGATTAGTTGGCCAAACTGTGGTGAGACGACAACAACTCTAGAAGGCAGTAATTACTATGGATGCAGTTTGAGGGTTCGGCATTCCAACCCATCGCGGTTAACAACCTGACGAAGGCCAGAGGCATAATATGCCGAAACGTCGTGAAACAACAACTAGCCTGCTACTGTTCCGTAAGCCATGCCCGGGTAGACGTCTGAAATAATTAGTAATTGTATTCGCAGTATCGCCTTCACTTTGGACTGTACTTTTAGCCTCAAGAAGATTGTCGTTTAGAACTTAATTTTGATAACGTTGTCCGGGACCAACACGTTGTTGTCTCAGTCGCAAAGCAGGCAGTAACACACGTCCTTCTTACTTTCGCTTTTTGTTTTCTGTTTTTGTTTTCTAGTAAAAACACATTAGTAACTTTTTTTTAATGAACATATCAAATATACAAGAAAAAAAAATATAAATAAAAGCAAATTTTTGGTTTCAAGAAAAAGAGCCCCCCCCCTGTTTTACAATATTCGATATTCCTCTGTTATCCACTAGCCAGGGAAATTTTCTGGAATAACTATTCATACAATATTATTGCTTAGAAACTATTTTGGTTCTTGTTCAAAATCTCCCCTTATATCTAGTCTATATATCTATAAAAGTGATAATGAGTGTGAGGACAGTTTAACAAAAAAGAACGAACAGCATAGAGGTGTTTGGTGCTTATGTTTTTGTGGGCCGCATTAGAGACTACATAAGACAACCCCTCCCCCAAATACTGTAATGTATTTTTTTATTATTTTTTTTTCGAATTTTGGATTGTCTGCCAATGAAAAAAAAAATTTTAATTCTGTTCTGGAAAAAAAAGGTCTTTCCGACGTTACCCCCCCCCCCACACACACACACTTGGAGTGTTTTTCTTCTTTTTCGTGTAAGTTTGGATGTTCCACAAAATGATTCGTACGCCGTGTGAGGGTGCAGGTGGCTCCCTGAGGGAACATTCAACAATCGTTGTTTATGTTACCTCGCGCTCGCGCGTAGCGTGGACGGAAGCTGTAAAGTGGTGGAGGGTGGTACGTGGGTTCAGGGGTTGGTGACGTGAAAGCGGTAGATTTGGCCCGGGTTTGATTGTCGGATTCGTTTTCAGTGGCCTCGATTGTCCCTAGGAGGACAAGTTGGAATGGTCGGTGTTCTGTTGTGGCGTATCTGAATATTTACCCTTCAGCCATTTTTTTTAATTACTAGCTTTTTTTTAATGGCCAACAACTGTTTAGTTTGTGAAATTTCGAAAGTGATTTCGAATTCTTTAAACTATTGAGCATTCGAAGGTAATTTTTGTCTTGAATTAAAGTTTAAAGCAAAAAGTTAATTAGGATTCATTTTGGAAAGAGAAACAATTAGTTTGAACGCACCCCTGTCATATGAAAGAACACAATTTTAATTTTATCGTCCATTAATTCGCCCCAATTTTTATTTGCTTGTTTAGTTGGCGAGATTAGTTACTAAAATGTCTGTTATTTATTTGTTTATTTATTTTAATTTTCTTGGGAATTTTTAAGATAAGAATTAATGACAATTTGAATTGGACTACTATTCTATTCTTGGTTGTTACGTATATTCACAACGTTTTGGCCAGTGTAACTCCCGGCTTTCTTCAGAACAATCTATCTCTGTAAGCCCAGTCGGAATTCTGCGTACAGATTGGCAAGTTCGAAAAGACAAACCTGTGGAAGGTCGGAGATTACATCGGTCTAAACGTTCTTCATATAACAACCTAAATAATTGTTTTTTAAATAATGTAATTAATGTATTCTTAATCATTTTAATTCATCATTTGTCGGTGACAAATAATTTAAGGGTTTGTTTTACAATCCACAGAGGAACGAAAAATTTGCCAAGAAACAAATGTATAACATGTACTATTTTTTTAAATTAATTTTTCTTCTAAGAAATGTATACATGCTCGTTTATTTGGTTTTCTTTGGTTTTGTTTTATTTGTATTTATTTATCGTCTTTATTTGTCTTTTTTCTTTTTTTTTGCCAACCTTATCTTGACTAAAACTGGAATCTGTTACCCCCCTCCTACTCCTCCTAATTGGCAAAATACTGTTTCACTCTTATATTACAAATAAACTAAGGGGTAAAAGCCTTTGCAAAGCAAATCCCAGAAGTTTCAGAAACCTGGACTTATTCTTTTTCCACACTAGAAGATACGACTTTATTTAAGTAATATACTTAATATCTACAATCACTATAAACTCGCTTGTATTGAATATGTGGCTTCCTTGCTATCTATAACAAACCACGGAATATAGTTTGCCTTACTTCAATTATATATGTACCTGAAATATACAGTGACCTTAAATACGTCACTATGACTTTCTGAATAAATACACAATGCTTTGTGCCTGGTCTAATTGACTGTCGTTAACTACGAATTCCCCTACGTATATCCAATATATTCATTTCCCCAAGACGACTGCCATTGTCTGATTTGCATATTAAATAAATAAATTTTAAAAATGATTTTTTTTCTCTATAACTAAATTTTACTTGACTATAAATTCTAAAAATTAATTCTACGCTTTAGCCTTAACATGCAACATAATATAAGTTACTTTTATTTTCTCTACCGCTCCCCCTCGATCCAGGACTGTACCCTAATAAGCAAAGTCTCTGACAGCATAGATACAGCAATTTCCCTCGACACTAGCGCACAAGTTCTTGCATTTGGTGACTTCAATGTCCACCACAGTAACTTGCTTGGATTCTCTAATTACACAGATGCAGCTGGTACCACAACACGTAACTTCTCTATATCTCATTCCTTATCACAGATGGTTACGTTTCCAACCCGTTTCCCTGACCAGCAAGAGCAACACGCATCACTTTTAGACCTGTTTCTAACTACAGTTCCTGATGATTGTGTTACGAATGCCCACAGCCCGTGGGAATGCTGATCATGTAGTGATAATAGTTAAAATCACCCTAAACTCTAGAGCCGAAATGGAAGAACCATTGCTAAAAACAACGAGATATTATAAAAAAAGTCCGACTGGGAAGTCATCAGGGATCTCATTAGAGACGCCCCATGGGGAAATATCTTTTCACTTCCTGCTAAACAGTGCGCAAATTAGACCACTAAATGGTTCAAAACAGCAATTCAAGCACATGCCCGATGCGGAAATTTTATAGCAAGCCCCACTCTCCCCAATGGTTTACTTCCACATGTGCAGCTGCCATAGCGCAAAGGCAGCACGCGTACCACAGATTTAACCGACATAAATCCACTTCAAACAGCCAGAAGTATATAGAAGCCAGAAGTAACTGAAAGAAAAAAATAGTGACAGCTAAGAGAGAATTTACTGAAACCACCCTAAAACGCATCGAAGCTCAGAAATTAGGAACCCGTGACTTCTGGAAAATCTACAACAGTGTAGTAAATAATGAGCAATCAACAATTCCACCACTATCCAACAATCATGAAGTTGTTTGCTCAGCAACCGAGAAGGCTAACATGCTTGCCAGTCAGTTTGCCTCCAACTCCACACTAGACCCTGCTAACCATCCTATCCCAGACTTTCCTTTGCGGACAAACGCTACACTTGACGATCTGAAAATCACCTCTTCTCAGGTGCATGCCATTATAAAAAATCTTGACACTGCAAAAGCATGTGGACCTGATCTCATCCCAGCTGTGCTATTAAAAAAGTGCTCCGCCGAAGTAGCTCCAATCCTTTCAAAACTTTACAACAAATGCCTTAATGAATCTTGCTTTCCTGTCTGCTAGAAAACTGTTTCTGTGGTACCAGTTTTCAAGAATTCTGTGGAAAGAATCGACCCAGCAAATTACCGCCCCATTAGCCTCCTCCCACTTTTTGCCAAAATATTTTAGTCCATAATTAACCAAGCTCTAGTCCATCACCTTACAGATGCTAAACTTCTTACCGACCAACAATATGGATTTAGACAAGCCCGTTCCACAGCAAATATCCTAACTGTAATCTCTGAACGTATATACTATTCATTGGACAAAGCAAGGGAGGGTAGAGCAGTAGCTCTAGATATATCTAAGGCTTTTGACAGGGTATGACATGAGGGTCTTCTCAGGAAAATCATATCATACGGTATCACTGGACGAATGCGTAAAATAATTAAATCCTTCTTAGATAAGAGAAAAATCCAGGTTGTCCTCGACGGTTGTACATCTAAATAATATGATATAAATGCGGGAGTGCCTCAGGGGTCTATCCTTGGACCTCTATTATTCCTAATATTCATAAATGACCTCCCTGACAAAATTGTCTGTGAGATGGGTATATATGCTGATGACACCACGCTCTATAACAGACACGACAGGAAAACAAATGAACACATATCTAAAATATGGCGGAAACACTAGAGAATGACCTCCAATCAGTAGTGGAATGGGGACAAAAATGGATGGTCACATTCAATGCTGCCAAGACTAAACTTGTTTCCTTCAATAACTACAAGAAGCCTTCTCTACACCCAATACCAATGGTCAAAGCCTCTTTATCCGAAAGCACATCTTTTAAACTCCTTGCCTAACGTTCACAGGAAACATGAGTTGGAACAATTACATTGAGAGCATTGCCAGGACCGCTGCGAAAAACGTAGGTTTTTTCTACCATGCTAGAAAGCTACTGACCCCTGAAAGAATCCTGTACCTCTATAAGGCCACTATTCGCCCATGTATGGAATATTGTTGTCATATTTTGGCCTGTGCATCTGCTACTAGTCTCTCACTCCTAAACAAGGTTCAAAAGAGAGTCGCCAACCTAATAGGTTCTGAACTATCATCCAAGCTTCAGCCTCTGTCCCATCGACGCAATGTAGCATCCCTCTGCTTGTTCTACAAGTACTTTAAGAGTGTATGTTCCGACGAGCTGCAAGCACTTGTACCCCCTCGACGTAAATACTCCGGCAAACCCGACAAGCAGTACAATCCCACCCCTTCACAGTAGAGATCCCTAGATGTAAGAGAGCCTTCTACTCCAGTAGTTTCTTCCCCCAGAACCGCCAGAGTTTGGAACTCCCTGCCAGATTCCTGCTTCCCCAACTGTACTGACATGCAGAAGTTCAAGTGTAACGTGAACCGACATCTTGCTGCCCAACTCCCCATCTAGTACCCCTGTAGCCTGTGTCCCTAATAGTAGCCCCCTACATCAAAGTGGCAATATGCCTTCTTTGGGGTGAAAATGTAAGAAAAAAAAAAAGAAAATAACCTCAACTCGCCTTTTCTTTGTAACAACGACATTTATTTCCTCATTGTTACGGCCATGACGTCATCTCTGTTATCTCTACGCCTCTCACGTGATCTTGAACGTAATAATCGTTCCGTGCTCCAGATCTCAAACGTGGTCGTTCTCTTTCGCTATCTTATAGTCATTTTTTTTATTACCAGTGAACTCATTTCACATACGTTCGCACTATGTTACAATTTGAATTAGTGCTTTATCCGTTATGCAACAGAATTCCGAATAATCCAGAGAATAAAAGATAAAATGTTACTAAAGCTTCCGAACAGAATTCTTCATCAAATGCTGATCAAAATGAACAAGGACAACACCAAACAATTTCTATACTCACATGTTGGACGTCCATGAATGAAACTTGATGCAGAAATCACTCATAGATTGAAATTTATTTCTGCTGTAAGCAGTTGGATTACGAAAAAGATTTTTCTTACTAATGAGTTAGAGTTATTATAGCCAAATGCCACTCGAGGGTAAGGCTTAATTAACTAAATAGATTGGCAGGACAAGAATGATGAATATTGTGAAAAAATTGAAACCCCCTCTCTCAAAACCATCACTGACCTCAAAGCAATTATTCTTATCTCTTTTACAAAGAGACATCAATCATGAAATTAAATAACAGATTAAACAGGATCCACTGGGATATCTAAAATAAACACAAGGCTCACCTTCATTATTGCGAATTCTGTTAATGATTTTGTGACCAGGATTTAGGGACCTCTACATATTTATATTTTCTTCGTCGTTTTATCTTGCTGTCTATCTGTCTGGGGATGCAATTGAAAATTCAGCTCTATACCAAGATCAAACACAACTGTAAAAAACTGTAACGTTGGTTATATCACCAGCATCGTTACTTATTGTATGAGCTTTCGATGTAACATGTTACGACGAATCTAATTACAGTATTAATTCTATACAGGCTGCTGGGGAACGCTTGTAAATTTATATATTCCCTTGGAACTTCCTCCGAAGGAGGAAGCCAGTATTACCCGTTTAGGGTTAATGCCATGCAGCAATAGTATTAATTCTACGTTGCATATGTTTATAACACCCATAAACACAAAAGGCTAAGTTTGGCCATATTACTTAAAAAATAAATTTATAGCTTTAAAATTAAAAACTGTAGAAATTAAAAAAACACGGTTAAGAGCTAGGAAAAAGAAGTATACAGAGGCCCGCATTCTTTCACAGAAAACGCTGACGTATTGGCTAATATATTATAGCATTTTCTTAAAACATTAACTTTGTTTTAAGGTGTGTTTTCTTCAGATCACCTGTGACGTCCCTACTAGAAAATATCGACAATTTTTATTCCCTGGCTAATTTCACCCCACTAAAGTGTTTGCTTTGTTAATTCTTGTTCAATATCTCCCCAAGCTTTGACTCACACTTTGCTGCAGTGACAAACATCTGAATTATATGTGGCATTACATTTCCTTGCCCGGGTAGCGTCGGGTGGAATTTCTATATATGTATTTAAGTATCTAATAATTCATTGAAAGTTGCTTGCTTTATTGTATACATTTTCGCTATCTTTATTTTTATCTCTTCGCCTCAGTTATGCGTTCCAGCCCTGAAGAGTTTTGTTTTTAACAATAGAAGTTGACCGCCACACAATCGCACTTGCTAATCAACAGGTTTGCTAAGCGATCGGATTCGGTTACTCGTTCGCGCTGCTAATGAGGCAAGGGGAAAGGTGATATGTTGATCCTTTAAACTTGCTAATCTCTTATCACATCTTCGTTGGATGAGAGACTCACCCAGATTGGAGCTGCTATGATAATGAAGTCGACTTCGGTAAAGATACTAATATATTAACTTTATATTATTATACAAAAGAAGAATAACCGTCCTGGGACAGGTATAATGCATAGCTCGAACTGAACAGTTTTGTAGGACTTTTATGGCCCTACAAAACTTAATATTTAATGCTAAAAACATAGACTTAATATCTCATTCAGACAGCCATATGTTTTCTATTACAGCTATAAACAATTACGTTCAATATTACCCGTGTAAAATGCTGGAAAAAACAATTATTATTGAAATGAATTATAAAACAATTCGTTAAATCATTAGACTTGCTCGGGGATATATCTTAATCGTTCTCATACCCCCTTCATCTCAATTGTACATATATTTTATAATATTGTATATATAGAGAATGTGTCAAAGGAAACGGATGTTTTTAAGGAAAACAAAACTCAGCGAATATTTCTTGAGAAAGCTTAAAGACTACCTTCCTCATATCCTATCCATTACTCAAGACGAACAAGGAGCGTTCTAAAATATCCGTTTCTTGTGATCCACCCTGTATATTTCACACAAATTCCCATTCGTCTTTTCTCTCCCCCTCTTTTTTTCGGTAACAAAAACTAAGTGTTTGTTCGTATATTATTATCAAAGCGCTGTATAGTTTTTGTACCGTAAAAAAGTTATATATATATATATATATATATATATATATATATATATATATATATATGTATATATATATATATATATATATATATATATATATATATATATATATATATATATATATATATATATATATATATAGGTAGCTTTAACGGTACAAAAACTATACAGCGCTTTGGTAATAATATACGAACAAAAACTAATGGTATCTTTCACAAAAAAATCTTAATCTATGGATACCAAAAGTGCAACAAAAAAAAATGAATTAAATTGTCACGCAAGAGCAAATACTCGGAGATATACGAAAAAACGGTGGGGAGGAAGAAAAGACGAGTAAGAATTCATGTGTAATATACAGGCTGAGTCACGGGAAACGGATGTTTTTAGAGCGCACCTTGCTCTTGCGTTTCCCGTGACTCAGCCTGTATATTACACATGAATTCTTACTCGTCTTTTCTTCGTATGTAGGGAATTCCATTATGTTCCATACTAAATAAATCAATTTATTAAAATAAAACACTGAACGTAAACGGGTCAACTAAATAAAATTTTTAATGCATAAAATGCATATAATAGAAAAAAAATCGTGATATTAATGCTAAAACAAAAATGAAGAACCAACAAAACATTTGAAATAATTTTAAAAAAGAATAATTCAACCGAATAATTTCCAAGAGAAACTGTTTTCCTATGCGTGATTGAAATAAAGTTGAACATGCACCTGAAAAAGCGAATTTCATCTCGAAATATGATGCTATACGAAACTGTACTTATGACAAGTAAGACTGTAAAAATTTATATAATATATATTAGGAGTCTAATTTATATTATTTACCTTTGCAGAAGGATGGACACAAATTCGACTGAAAAGAGTTTTGGTCGAATGAACGGGATTCTAACTTAGAAACTTACCTTCTCAGTCCACAGCAATAACCATTTATTAAACGTAAAGACGTAAAGTATTTTTGTCTTATTTTTTCTAGTGTAACTTGAACGTATTAGGATCAGGAAATTGTAACATAGAACTGATAATAATTAATACCTTTATCCGTTTACAAGTTTGGAGTTTGAAAGATGCACCTCAATAAGGTCAGAGGCGATATTTTTCGAAATGTTTTGAAAATAACAATCCGAATGATAAAATAAAAATTAATTATTTCATTTAATTGTTTTCTTATTCACACCTTACAAGGTATTTTGCTATTTGGACGTAAGAGGCTACTATTTGGGATCGTGTCTATAGAGGTACTATGTCTTTTCACACTACATTTAAATTTCAATATGTTTATGATAAAAATAATTATAGAAGTCTAAGACTTTCCCACAGCTATGGACCTATACTCTGAAGGAGTGGGATTTTGATGCTTTCCAAGTTCACAAGCGCTATGAGTTCATCGAAGCTCTTTCCATAAAAAAAACTTGTAAAATACGCTAGAAAGACAACATTGCGGCCATGGGAAAGGGGTCTGAGCTTAAGTGATATTGCGGAATCTACAAAGTTAGAAACTATTTTTTGGCCTCATCTAAGAAGGTGGTAGATGCATCAGCATTATGGCAACGATACCCTGTGCATGGACGAATATTGGTTATGTATGGATACAAGATAGTGTCAGGTGTGAGTAGTTTTCTAGCATGTTAGAGGGCGCCAACATTCTTTGCAGCAACCTTGACAATGGCTTCAATGTATTTTTTCTGATTCATGTTACCTGTGATTATTAAGCCAAGGAGTTTGATTGATAAGCTCTCAAGTAGGGCGTTATTTTTTATGACAGTCGGTGGTTGGGCAGGTTTCTTGTAATTGTCAAAGGAAAGACGCTTAGTCTTAGTAGCATTAAATGATGATTAACACCTTAAAATCCCTATCTCCATCTGTATTATTATATAAAAGTCATTTTTTGTGTGTGTGAGTTCCTTCCTCTTAGATTCCAAAACGGTTGAACCTATCTTTTCTAAACTTCATACAAAGCTAATTTATATGTCTGGCAGTGTTCTTAGATGTGTTTTGTACAGAAATTCATCCGATAAATATCGAAAATAAAAAAGTTCAATCTTTAAAATTATATGTCTCTCTTATAGATAAAAAGAAGAATTTTTACAGAGGAATATTTTACGTTACACCGTGGAAATAATAAAATCTGAGCAATTCATTTTCGAAAATCGAAAAAATCCGATCTTAAAAATACAATTTCTCTCCTATAGATTAAAAGAAAACTTAACATTTTACGTTACACCGGCCAAGGAAAATAATAAAACTTCAGTAAATCATTACTTCTTCAAACGACAAAATGTATTGTAATCTGGAGATATAGCTCAATGGTAAAACGCTCAACTCCAGATCGAATAGTTCTCCGTTCAAACCTGGGTGTATGACACTATTTTATTTGAATTTTTTCTTATTACTGAGTTCCATTTATAAAATAGGCCCCATTCCAAACCGCCGCAACTCATTTTTTTTTTCGTTTGCATATTTTAAAACTAAAAATAAACTAGAAGTGACTTTCCCAGGGAATTCATCCGCAAGCTTAAATATCAGCTGACGTCATGTAAATAAACACAGGCAAAATTTGATGGACGACATTCCACTAGGCAAATTATTCCTCGCAATACATAATAATCAATAGAGGATTGATTCTATAATAATAAGTACGCAACCTGCATAAATTAAAATATCATGTTTAAGCGTATTGTACGACCGGGCAACGCCGGGCGGCCAGTTAGTTTATAAATAAGAAAAATTCGTCGAGTAAGTGTACTATCTTTTGTAAAGGGCACTTCTTTATTGTAGACATGTGAATGAGATTTTTTTTTTTTTTTTTTTGCTTGTGTTGCTGCTCCTTCTACCGGTATTATACTTGGTTTGCACAAATTGTGTGGCTTCTTACTAAAAAGGGTTCGTGGACATTTCAGTAAATGTTAACGCGAATGAAGTCCATGCTTTAAACACAAAGCAAACAAGGGATAATCGCCGGCTTTTTGTTGACATTTTGCTCGCGTAAGACGAAATGAAAAGAAGACAAAAACCCTTGATTCATTTGATGTGCGCCGATCATTTCCTATGTCTTAATTATGGATGACAGTTTAATTAGTCGGCAAAGAAGGGAAAACGCTTTTATCTCATATGTCTCTATATTTACCCAGTTGACGAATCGCCTCTCTTAGAAGGTAGGCCGACATCTTGTGGGAGAGTAGAAAGTGCTAAAACTTACTGAAACAGAAAATCAAAATATAGCACAAACTGAGTGCGCATTCCATAAAGCATAACATATATTACTTGGAGACGATCCCCTGCAGTTACATATAAAGTAAACCTTTTTAACTTTGTAGAAAATAACGATGCAAATCTTTTTTATTTTCACAAATAACCATTGATGTTTTATGAGGTGAGATTAAAAACTAAGAAATTAATACACCATAAACAAGTTCGAGACATTTTGGCAATGTCCATATCACGTGATATTGAAAAGATATTACATTATAAAGCAATAACTATTACGACTACTACTGATGTCAATAATAATAATAATAATAATAATAATAATAATAATAATAATAATAATAATAACTAGCAGGACCTGTGGAAATTCCACAACGGCATCTTTCATGTGTAATATATTGCTGCTGGGCTTTCTGTGAGCGTACAGCATAAATGAGAACACCATCATATTCTTTTAGCCCTTTTGTTAAAACTGTAAAAATATTTATCTAAGCAAGTCTATATATTAATGCAGTAACGTGTATAACAGTAAAAAGGATAGAACAATAAAAAAGAGGTGGGTTATTTATTTTTCCCTATTTAATAATGTAAGCATGACCGTTAAAAAAACAATATAAAGTAATGATTTCAAAAAATAAAAAAAAATAGATGAGTTGAGTGCCATCATCTATAATCGAAAACGAAACCAAAACTTATGAAGAATTCTTGAAAAAATTATTTATTACAAGAAATGGAAGGACACAACAATTATTAAACGACAGCCACTCGAAAGGAAACAGATGTAAGCGCGACATACAAAAGAACAAACACGCGCTATCGTATTAATATATAGATAATAATAATAATAATAATAATAATAATAATAATAATAATAATGCTAAAAAATTTGAAAGCGCAAAATTGTAAGTTAATTACGTCCCCATCCACCTCCAGAAAAAATAGTCTTTTCGCCAAGAATTGGTGCCACAACAAATAGTAGTCTTAAAAAGGATAAAAAAAAGACCGAAGAAAAACACTACTCAGACCTCCACTGGATGAATGTGAAAAGGAATTGGAGATTAAAGCAGCTTCTAACCACCGTAATTGCAATTAAGACTAAGGGTTGTTGCTAACGGGAAGTCAATGATAATAGGCTGTTGCGATAACACAAAGTCATTTGCAAAGGTTATCGAAAGAGATGGAGAGTATTATAAATGTGCGGAAACTTGTTGTCACCCAAACTTTAAAGAACACTGATGGCTGTTGTCAGTGAGTAATCTTGGATGATGGCCTTTTGAGAACTCCTAGTGAGTACCAATAATATTAATTGACTGACATGTAAATGTTAACTAAGTTGAAATAGAAACAACACAAAACCAAAACAATAAAAAACACGATTGAATAAATCAAAAGAACTGAAACAGCAAAGGATTTCATTTATTCCCACCAAAAAATGGGATTGCACTAAATTCAACCGATACTGAACGAAATAGCCGAGAAAGGCCAAGGACGATGGAAAGATCAAGTAGGTCGAGACCTAACAAGATCTTAACTGGATGAGTGCAACGCATACTGGAGTCTTGACGAGGTATTTTACCATCTAAATACAATGGAAGATCAATTGCTGTTGTTAACAAGTAATCAACAGTAAGCGGATGTTGCGATAATGCAAAGTCATATGAAATGGTTTTCGAAAGAAGTGAAGAATACTAGAAATCTTAACAGACGTATTGTCAGTCGGACACCAGAGAACATCATCGGCTGTTGTTCCTATTTACAATGCTGCCCCACGGGACAGAGTTAGACCCCAAGGTCGTTTTTTAATGTGCAGAAAAGGAACAAAACTAAAAATTGTCTCAGTCGTGAAGGATTTCTCCTCCACTGACAGAGAACAAGAAAATGAAGTGTAGCATCTGCAGAACAGTGAATAATCGCTGATAATAACATGTACGACAACTCTTAGTGAGTTGATACTGATTTTGTTTGATAATATCTTCATTAAAAGAGACGGGTTCATGGTCAGAGGACTCTCCTTAAATCCCGGCTCAAAGCCAGAAACTTCGAAGATCAAGTGGTTTCAATAAATATATTTGTGGTACCTACAGTAACAGAGGTCTCACATCAGCGAGTCATAGTTTTTTTATTATTCAAATATCCTTTCAGACTTGATGTTACATACAGCTTACCTACTACCACATGGATTACTTGGGTTTTAAGCTTGTGCATACGTCTTACCTCCAAAGCTAACGCAGCGTAATTGCCACACTTCTTGATTTTCTTTTCAATCACATTCTTGTCATAGGGCATTAAATAGTCTATATTTTTCATTTCTTTGGGACCTTGTTAATGATTATTAAATACGGAGGATCATGTACCAATTTCTTGGCTGTCATGACACGTTTGTCCTACCATACCTCTACATTGCCATCCCCATTGGTGTTTACATTATTAGGTACCTTCTCAAATCGCTTCTCAACACACTTTACCTCAAACTTCCTACAAACATCCCAGTAAATGCTAAGTACCACGCATCCATGCATTCTCGGGTACACCTTCTGCCAATCTACTACGCCCTGGTGTAATGTGCGCAATGGCCCCAGGAGACTTTTCACATACCCGGCATTCTGTAATAATGTCCTCTACTTGAAGCATAATATTGAACGATCGTGATCCTATTGCATGCACTTGACTTCACAAAGACTTCCATGCTTTTAAGTAAATACCCAGATCTAACGCATTAACACGATCTTTCAACCGCCACATCTGTTTTATCTTGAAAGGACATTCCGTGCATCTTCTTCACAACCAAATCCGCTGCCTTGTCTCTGTCATCTCGCTTCTCATCTTTTCATTTCTAACCAATACTCCTCAAAAACATCATCCATCAGTTCTAACACTTTTTTTTAATCATCAATCGTCTCGTAACATATTTTCTCTTCTTTTTCTCTGCTATTTCTAATGAGAACTATATCAAACATTGCCAAAGTTTTTCTTACCTTGATGTAAAAGAAAATACAACTTTGTTATATATGGATCGTGGCAGTGAATTCATATGCAAAAGATCTAGCTAATACGCATATTCTTTCAAACATTCATGTAAATTAATTCCCTATTAGCTTTTTCGATTTTTATGGAATGATCATCTTTAGTTAACTATTACATGTAATTATATTTACGCAGATATTCTACATGAGTTATACTTGCGCAATATTTGTGCAAAAATTGATAGTCAACACAAAACTTTTTTTATATATACTTATGTATGCGTATATATATTTGTTTAAAAATTTTTGCCTACCAAACTCCTCTGTAAGTTTTTTGTCTACTGACATGAAACTTAATACATAGGCTATTCGAACCCATGCGAAACTTTATACCTCGGTTGTAACCGGAGAAAATCGGTGCAAAAGTGTGAAAAAAAAAATGGAATATGCTGGGCGAAGGTCTAACGACAGCATTATGAATATGCATTCGTACCGTAATAGCTAATGGTTCATGTTTTTAATTATTAGTCATGTCGCAAACATATCTTCATAGCTCAAGCATTAACGTCAAAGAAAAAATCAAATCATAAGCTAGACGTTTTGGTTTCGATTCTCAGTGGTGGCGCACGAGTCATTTTTTTTTTTTAACTTTTTACATCATTACTATATATTGGGTCCAATGTATACACCTAAAAGTTTGATTTTTTGTGTATTGATATTCCTATTGAAAACCTTTTTTCAATTTATTTAAAAAGAAAATACAACTTTGTTATATATGGTCGTAGAATTACATTCAGCTGTAAAAGATCTAGCTAATTTGCATATTCTTTTAGAGATTATTTTTATTACTGCACTAATTTTTTTTACGGTTTTCTTATGGGATGATCATCTTTAACTATTACGTGTAATTAGATTCACGATGATATTCTATATGGTTACTTGAGTAATATTTGCGTAAAAAGGTTATAGAGAACGCAAACCTCTTTCAATATATATTTATGTATGCGTATATATATTTGTTTAAAAAATTTTGCCTACCAACTTCCTTTGTCAGTTTTTGGGCTACAAATATGAATCTTAATATATAGGGTATTCGAACCCATGCAAAACTTTATATTTGGGTTTTAGTTGGGGAAACCGGTGCAAAGTGTGAAAATTAAAGGAATGGAATTTGCTAGGTGAAGCTGGAACGACGGCATTACGACTATGCATGCTGACCTAATAGTTATTGGTTCAGGTTTTAATTTTCAGCCTTGCAAAAAACATGTCTTCATAGCTCAGGCATTAACGTCAAAGAAAAAAGTAAATCGTCAGCGTAACGTTTTGGTTTCAATTCTCGGTGGTGGCACACGAGTGATTTTTTGTTAAACTTTTTAAACCATTGCTATACATTGGGTCGATTATAATGTAATGATTAATACGAAATCTGAAATAATCAAAATATCATATTTAAGCGTATTTTAAGACTGGGTAATGCCGGGTTGCCCGCTAATACTAAAATAAAAATATGGTCAAACAAAAGTAGGTTTTGATAATTGATCGTTCCGTTCAGATAAGGATTGATTATTCGTATTATTAGAATTCTTTAAGCAACAGTTTTTATTTTTATTATTTGTTAATTTTCGATCTATGTTACCTCTACCTTTTTTGAAGCGTATTTTGTACAAACTTGGGAATATTTCCGTCAAAGGCGGGAATCTGCACAGAGTTTTGAACGGAACCTTTTATTTAATTAACGGATCAGCATGCTATCGTTGAATAAACCATGATCAGATTGAAGTCTTTATTAATTAGCAATTGTATTATGAGTGTCGCACGTATTTAAAATTGACCTTCAACCTCTAGGAGTGTAAATTGCAATTGAATTTGACCGTAACGAATAATATTTTGTGAATTTTGTTTTTGTCGAAATATATTTTAATATGACTTGATATATACGAAGATATATTCAGGCAATAGATGTGCTTTCAATCCGAATTTGAATTCTTGATCATTATCCGGTTTGCTCAATAACTTAAAAGATGGTTTATATTTAATAGATGGTTTATATTAAATAGATGGATTATATTAAATAGAAAACTTTTAACACCCGAAAGTATCCTGTACCTCTATAAGGCCACTATTCGCCCATGTATGGAGTATTGCTGTCATATTTGGGCTGGTGCATCGGCTACTAGTCTCTCGCTCCTTGACAGGGTTCAAAAGAGAGTCCAAAATCTGATAGGCCCTAAACTGGCATCTAAACTTCAGCCTCTGTCCCATCGTCGAAACGTTGCATCCCTCTGCCTGTTCTACAAGTATTATAATGGTGAATGCTCTGAAGAACTGCAAGCACTTGTGCCCCCACGACGTGAACACCCTCGACAGACCCGACAAGCTGCAAAATCCCACCCCCACACTGTAGAGATCCCTAGATGTAAAAGATCTTTCTACTCCAGCAGTTTCTTCCCCAGAACTGCTAGACTTTGGAATTCCATTCCAGGTCACTGCTTCCCCAACTGTACTGACATGCATAAGTTCAAGTGCAACGTGAACCAACATCTCGCTGCCCTAATCCCTACATAGTACCCCAGTAGATGTTTCCCCTGATAGTAGCCCCCTACACCAAAGTGGCAATGTGCCTTGTTTGGGGTGAAAATGTAATAAAAAAAAAATAGATGGTTCTGTTAAATGCAACTAAACGTAAGTTCTCTCCTGTAATAGTAAGGGAGGAGCTTTTAAAACCATCGATTATGGCGGCTTATTGTCCAACGTCAAAATCCCTCAGCTTAACATTCTTTGGCCATATATAAATGTTTACTAACTTTTATATAAAATGCATATGTATATTTACGAAAAGGCAAAAACCAAATGTTTTAACAACTATTTTTTTGATGAAATATGAAATGATTTTCTGAATAAGTATGATTATGAAACGTTGTAATATATACAAGGTGACTGAATATAAACTCCCTATTCTAAAATGCATACGACTTTATTTTTAAAATATAATTTATACAATTAATGAACATGAGAAAACATGTAATGCATAGACTTTTATTTAAAATCCAATATATCATTCGCCACCAGATTTTTAAGTCGACCAGGAATCGAATAAACTGATTTCACAACACACTCTTGCGGAATGG
>NC_136483.1:189206464-189223964 GCF_053919585.1 Euprymna scolopes
GTAATTCATCAAGCTAAGACATTTTATCTAAACGGAACGTGGCCCAACGGATCGCATGTAATCTACTAGACAAATTGCATAAACATTGGATGTCTAGCTATAACATATATTTGTTTTAATTTGTATTATTTTATAAATTTCATTACTTTAGCAGGTTTATATTAACTACTGATCTTTGGTGGATGTATATGCTCTCCTGAGTGCACCTGCTAATATTAACTTAGAATAGCAGTAAAACTTATGTAACACATCTTAGAGTTCCTAATAATTGTATGGAAGACTGATAACACTCAAGTAATGACTATTTGTGTTTTAATAATTTCTTTTTTCATATATGTTTTCGTAATAGACTAACCGGCGAATTATTATTTATTGATATGACAAGGTCACGAGTATTTGCCATGAGGAGAGAAAGTTGAACTCAGTGGCCTCTCTGCTAATCACCTGCCTGACCAAATCGACTTGACGTCCTTTACAATCTCAACAGGAATTAGTGAAGATATTTTTTCTCACAAGAAAGTGATTTTCTTCTCGCTTCGATGATCAAGCAGGAGAAAGCACCTTTATATATGACGGGAACTTATTTCTTAAGAATTTACCTATTAAACTATAATTAGATAGACGGACATTATTTAAGGAATTTGATGTAAGGATAAACGAGCTAATCTACTGATCTGGGAGTGTGTAGTGGGTTTTATAATACCGTCGCGATTTATCAAATCAACTATTTCGGGTTCAAATATAATTATATCTGACATAGTAAATTTGTTTCCGAAAAATTTTAAGCGAATAAAATATGAGTTAAATTGGACCTTTGGTTTATGCTTGTCAGCCTTGTAACTTTCGCTCCGCATATATTATCCTTTAGTCATCACATTCCATGAGACCCTACCTGAGAATTCTTCCTTCAAACACCTCAGCTGAACATTCACAATATATATATATATCATATATATATATATATATATATGATGATGATGATGATGATGATGCTTGCAACGTCTTGTCAGACGAGTGCCACTTCCTCAGACACTTAAAGTCCACGAGCCCAAAAATGACTTCCATCGCCACAGGACCATTTTAATAGACAAATGCCTGAGAGAGTATCTATACAAAGATGATGTTACAGAGTCTTAACTTTGTACGACAGCTAAGTCTCTCTCTCTCTCTCTCTCTCTCTCTCTCTCTCTCTCTCTCTCTCTCTCTCTCTCTCTCTCTCTCTCTCTCTCTCGGTTCAATATGTTGAGATCTCGCAACAATCAAAAGCAAGATAGCCAGCAACAAGTTAAATTGTAGTCCAGCTTAATGCGGGTACTGGTCTTACGCTTTATGTTTTTTTTTAAATCAGAGACTTGCTTCTCATAGAGGGGTTGCCTTCACCACGGCTTACGGGGGTCCTCTCCACCCCAACACACACACACACACACACACACACACACACACACAAATATACACGGTGCTAGTTGGCCATTGACCCAGAAAAAGGGTTCATTCGCCCTTTGGAAGGTCTTGTTTTTAATGACCTGACATACAATGTATATATATATATATATATATATATATATATATATATATATATATATATATATATGGGTTTGTGACATTCTTTTATATAGCCGTGAACCTTCCTAACTCTTAAAATTGCCTAAATATCTGTTTTCACTTTTGCAAAATTATTTTATGCGTTAAAATGACTGCATTTAAAATACTCTTGAAGAATTTCCTTGATGTAGGTTCATCGTTTGTTGTTCGGTTCTCCCAGTTTATAAGGAGCGCTTGTCTCCTATGTATACAGACTTTAAATATTGTACTGGTATTTTATTTTATTTAATATAATCATCTCGAGGACGTCTTGAAATAAAGACGAAACGTTGATAAACATATAGATTATATGTTCCTTTTTCACCCCCACACACACATATATATATATATATATATATATATATATATATATATATATATATATATATATATATATCTGTGGAAATATGTTGTTTTCTTTTTTTCAAATACATTTCACCTTTTCAAATCCTTTATTTATGAAGCTCAATGTAATTACAGAGCGTATTGGAATACAGACTTTTGTCATTTATTTGTTATATATATATATATATATATATATATATATATATATATATATATATATATATCTGTGGAAATATGTTGTTTTCTTTTTTTCAAATACATTTCACCTTTTCAAATCCTTTATTTATGAAGCTCAATGTAATTACAGAGCGTATTGGAATACAGACTTTTGTCATTTATTTGTTATATATATATATATATATATATATATATATATATATATATATAGAGAGAGAGAGAGAGATAGTCTTGGCAGTTTTTTAACCTTTAAAACTATATAAAAAAAAGGGTTATTTTATTTTGTATTTCTATTATTCGTTAGAAAAATTTTTAGTCAGTAAGTCATTAAATCACCTGCAATCAATGCACCAACCTGCTCTCTCGAATTCACTGTAGTCCTAATTTTTATATGTTAATGTTAAATATATCTATATATATATATATATATATATAAGATGTTAATATATTAATACTATTTTGGGATCATGTCTAAAACAATTTTGTGGAGAGTTGAGCAGCAAAATATCTGTTTATATCACATTTAAAATTCTGCTTGTGAGACAGCGACATAAGCATATACTAAAATCTCATATTCCGACTGGATTAATTATTAGTGTGGAAAGCTTTCCGGCACTTAGAGGCCTCGATAATGAAGGGGCGAGATTTTGCTGCTTATCGAGTTAATCGTTAGTATTTACGTCGAAGGATACACTTGCTATGAGTTTTTCAGGGCACATTCTCTTAAAGTACTGTCATAGAAATCACAGGAATACGACATTACAGTGATGAGACAGAAGTTGTAGCTTTGCAGATAGTGCGAGACCTATTAGATTTGAGACATGTTTGGGACCCTGTCTAAGACTTAGGGACTAGTAGTAGATATACTAGTTTAGATATGACCACATTACTTTGACCATAGGCGAACTATAGCCTTGCAAAGATATATGTAATATATAGATGTAAATACACACGCACGCATATATATGTGTGTGTGTGCGTGTGTGTGTGTGCGCGCGCGTGCCCGTTTGTCTGCAAATGTGTATGCGTAGGTTCAGACGAACGTCTCCAGTCTAAGCGGAGTTAGTGATTAGTTATTAAGATTGTTGGGTGGTCTCGTTATTCCATGGTGTCTCGTTCAGGTCGATAAAACAAGTACCCGACTATGATGGTCAATAATTGGATCAGTGTGACACCCTAACGCTAACCCAAGTCTTTAATCAGATTGGAAATAAGGGAAGTTGGAAATGCTAGGCTACCACCGACTGCGAACTACAACGTTGTTTTTATATTTTTCCTATTTTAAAGCCACATTACCTTTAGTTATGAGCTCTAAGTTTATACGCATGAGTAGTTCAATTGTTATTACACCTTAATTAAAACAGCAGTGTCCTGGGTTCAAGATACGCCAAAGTAGTTTTTTTGTTTTGTGTTTTCTTTTTTTTAATAATAAAAGAAATCTCTATAAAATTGGATCTTCGGAAAAAAAATTTGCTATTGATAAATATTTTATTAGAGAATATGTCCATCGGTCGATATTAAACTTATTCCTTGAAAATAAATTAAGATTGTTTCAGTTTTTAATTTTTGTTTCTTTATATGAGGAACAAGTACGATTGAATTTAGAAATGAGATTTATTTTCCTTTGCGTAGAGTGTTATTTTTTTCAAACAATCGCATTGATTTTTTTATTATTACACTAAAGATTAATTAATCAACTTTTTTCAAATTTCTCTTTTTATCTCCTATGTATTGTCCATAACTTTTTGTGCATACATATATATATATATATATATATATATATATATATATATATATATATGTATATATATGAGTTTGACTCATGTTCACGTGAACTACATATAAAATTGCAAGTGCTTCGACTCAAAATTCGCGGGAGGAGTTTGGTAGAGTCTGCAAAGGTCAACTCTTTTAACTTTGACCTCTTGGTAACCAAATTTTCGCCCAAAAACCAATTAAAAAGCTGTCCTTATGCCTGAATACCTTTTATGTAAAATTTCAAATGTTTAGACTAAAAATTGACTGAATAATTTGCTAAGGATATCAAAGGTCAAATCTCTTGAACTTTGACGACTTGATAGCCAAATTCCCGGTCAAAAAACAATTGAAAAGCCTGTCCTTATGTCTGAATACCCTTTATGTAAAATTTTTAATGTTTAGACTCCAAATTGGCTAAATAATTGGCTAAAGTCATCAAAGGTCAAATCTCTTGAACTTTAAGGACTTGGTAGCAACATTTCCGGTCAAAAACCAATCTTATTTCGATGCCGATCGAGTAGTCATTTGAAAACTCTTGGACCTGTCTCTATTTCACGCCTTAAACTCTCTCTCTCTCTCTCTCTCTCTCTCTCTCTCTCTCTCTCTCTCTCTCTCTCTCTCTCTCTCTCTCTCTCCAGACAGAAACGGATTATAAACATCCTGGACTTCTTTTTGATGAATTGTAGGGAGATATTTTAGATGTTTCCCCATTGCCTTTTTCCTCCTTTTTTTTTCTCTCCGTATATTTATATGCGGATTATCATTCTCCATTAGTGATAGTATATTTTTCATACTCATTATATATATATATATATATATATATATATACATATATATATATATATATATATATATATGCACACATTAATTTATTTTATTTTATCCTTTCCCCCAACTTTTTCCTGTACATATATTTTATTTAAATTTTAAATTAATCCTTCCCATGTTCATTATTAATTTTAAGTTCTCCCCCATATTTTCTTTTTTAAAATAGTCCGAAAATCGTTTTCCCCTTATGAGGATGGCGAAAGACGTCTAGGGTCTAAAAGAATTATTTTCTCTGTTATATATAATAAGATAATTTAAAATCGGTCTATAGGGAATGTTATCTTTATGAATTTTAGGGAGACCATAAAATCGAGGTTTCAAAGATTCAGTGGGTCGCATTTTCTAATAGATCTCTTTAGAGAGATCATTATTTTTTAATAATAAATTATAATTATACTTATCCCACAATACCGTGTGTATGGTATTTTTGGATAATTGCGCCAAGTCCGGGGTCATTGCGCAAACTAGCTAAAAGTGCTTTTTTGGCAACAACGCATGTAAAGAGCACTTTTTTAGTTGACGCAATTACCCCCGGATTTGACGCAATTACCCCGAAGTACGGTATATATACATAGTAATTCACATGCAGTACTGTTTCATTATATCACACCCAAGCAGTACGGCTAGACTAGCATCTTTAACCAGCCGCGAATCTAACCTACACCCATCGCATTGATAGTCGGCAGTTCTAACCACTGGCCTGTTGAGTCGGTGCTCGCAAATTACCTCGTCATATGTTCATTAAATAAACATCCAAACACCACTTTTACAGTGCTCCAGCTGTTTGTTTATTTACAGACAAACAAACAACGGGATTTGCTTTATAGCCAATTAAGTAGCGGGCAAGATACATTTACGACAGTGCTCTATCCAAAGAGAGGGGCTTAAAATATATAGTCATCCACATGCATAAAGCACTGTTTCATTGCATCACAACTCATCAGTGCGGCTCCCGATGCTTGACTGTGTTGAGGCGAACAGCTCCTCATACACCCCTTGTCTCATAAGAGGGGTCGAAACTGTCAAGGCTGGCAGCCCAAACAACTTCCCCATCCGATATTTTGGCGTAGACGAAGTCGAACGGGCAGTCTTTAGAGAGTCTCAACCAGCGGTGCATACCATCTCTGACGGAAACGTTGAAAGCCTCCAGTGTGTTGCCCAACACTATTGTATGGAACAGTTTCCGGATCGCGTAGTTCCTTAGTAGCTCGATGCGTTGCTGCGGTTTCAGAAGGGTAGTCGTAAACTCCTCGATCCAGTTATAAAGCATCTGACGATGGGGGAAGCCTGTGATACCCTTCCAATTCTACTGTCCGCCCAGATACTCGAAGAACCCATCGGAGTCAAGCCCCTGATCGGGCAACTCCTGATGCACAGCATAAGAAAGTCGAGAAAGACGTGACGTACTTTTCCTATCTCCGGTCCTTCATTGTAAGAACGTGGAACTTTGCGGGATTCAACTACATACCAAGCACATCCAGGGGTTTCTCCACCACCTCAATTTTCTTCTGCATCACTAATGGGGTCTCGGCGAGGAGGGTTAGGTCGTCTGCGTATGCCAACGACCCAGCCTCCTCAACTCCTAAGGGATAGCAGATTTCTCGTTTGGACATGGAAATATCCTCGTCCATAACGATGTTGAAGAGCATAGGTGATAGAGGGTAGCCCTGGCGGATGTCCCAGTATGAATGGTAGGTCCGATCTCCAATAAGACACGTGGCCTGCTCATAGCTGGCACTATGTAATGTAGGAACGAGGGCAGAGCCCAAAATCTCCGAACCACCCGGTAGACCGAGTTTTGTTTGACGGTGTCGAACGCCTTAGATACGTCCATCGTGACCACTCAGAGGTACCTAGTCTCCATATGGGCACTATGTATGAGTGCGTAGAGGTCTGTTATGGCCTCCGGGTAGCCGTCGCATGCTTAGAAAGGGAACTGGCTTCGAAATTCGCACGGTAGTACCCATCTCTCTCTCTCTCTCTCTCTCTCTCTCTCTCTCTCTCTCTCTCTCTCTCTCTTGATATGTATATGCATGGGTGCCCGGCGTTGCCCGGGTATGAGGTGTATGCTGAGCAAAAAATAAAAAATAAAAGTAACGCTTATTTTTTTTAATTTGACCCGTATTATGACCCCTTAACATTTATTGTTTAGGGCTCAAATCAAGTTATTAAATTAGATCCATGTCCAAGAAACCTATATTTAAAATTTCAAGTGTTTAGACCAAAAATTGTCGGAGGAGTTTTGTAAAGTTTTCAAATGTCAAATCGTTGAACTTCTTAACCCCTAACAGCCACATTTCTGGCCGAAACCCGATCACGGAGATTTTCCCAGATCTCAGTACCCTATATATCAAATTTCGAGTATATTTAGGATACAAACATATATATATATATATATATATATATATATATATATATATATATATATATATATATAATCATAATTGTATATAAAAAAAATCAACACACTTTAATTAAGTTTATAACAAATAAGAGTCAACAAATGTTCCAACTTTCTGATATCATATATCGCTGAAATTTCCCATTTTTCAATTAAATCAATATATCGCCAACTCTTGTCTGGGAGTATCACGCTGGAGATTTTTTAAAGAGAATTTTCAAAGTAAATGATGTCCAGTTAAACGGGGTTGGGAGGGAAAAGATTAATAAATGCAAGGTCTTATATACGACATGAAAAGAACGTGGAATCTTAGAAAAATCTCCATCATTCCAATAATTATTAGAAATAATTTCTAAAAACTATTTAGCAAATATACCCGCTGAACCAAATGCAACTTCCTTCACAGAATCATTACTGCCTTATTCTAGAGCCAAAGTAAAGTCCAGAACGACTAATAATAATGTCAAGATGAGCGAAGACCTCGTATCTCCAAATGATTTCCCATTTTAGTACTCACAAGGCTCAACTTTACTTAATTACGATGATCAAATGAAAGCCGGTGTGTAAATGTGATAATGCGTAGTATGTGCATTAATATGTATATTGTAATAAAAAAAAACAACCGAAAGAATTATTAAACCTGATGTGATTTTGCGCTGGCGTTCATTTAACTGCATTTAAGAAAAGTTGTTATCAAAAGCGACAACTATAGGGAAGATGAGAGAAAACAAATTGCTGCTACGTGTCGTCTGTACAACATGACGCTAGCTTTACTGTGAGGTGTCTTCATGACTTTCTGAGGTCGAATAATCGATCCACATACTACTACTACTACTACTAATAATAATAATAATAATAATAATAATAATAATAATAATAAAACTTTGTCAAGTAACTCTCACCTTCCTTGTGTTTTCCTCACATTCCATGAGCGATGTTTCTGACAAAGAGAGAAGAATAGCTGTTTTATGAGCCAGAATCTATTGCTTCTACCACCGATCGTTTTTACCTTAAATGATATATTTTAGATACTTACATCAAGTGACTTCATGCCTTGTCTTGGGCGATTCCCATGAAAAAGTAGTTTGGCAGCCTATAAGAAAGAGAAAACATATATATATATATATATATATATATATATGTATATATATATATATGTATATATGTGTGTGTGTGTGTGTGTGTGTGAGTAGAGGGTAGAGTGTTAATTTTAAAGTAAGTAAGGTTATATGTAGTGTGTATTGTTAAATGTTAAATCAGTCATGCCATCGGAGAATGAGTGATTTCTTTAATCACAATGAACTTGTTAGATTAGGTGGGTGGCCTCAAATAGTTGGTGTCAATTCAGTAAAAAAAAATTTGCACTTGTTGCCCCCACCTGTTTAAATATTGTTTCTTATTGGCAAGGAAGATCAAATGGGGTCCCGGCGCGTTGCTTAATTATATAATAGGTATATCAATATAGATATAAATATAAAAGGAGACAGGGAATAAGAACGATGCAATATGTTCACGTGATAATATGGTTTATTTAACTCCAGGAGGTTAGACTAAATGTAAGATTGGGTTCAGAAGACCAACCAGACTACGAGAAGTGTTCTGCGGCCTACAACAAACGTTTACTCAGTAGAGACTCTTTGGACGATTATTAATACAATAATCTCTTCTCCAAGACAGAACACAATGCCTGGCAGAATCGACCTCAAAGGCCTGGGGAAATGACTAAAATTTAGATTGAATGATATTCATACGTTCGCAGATCTTAACCATATTTTAAGGAGACTATTTGAGCATATGTGTGGACAAATTTCCTATAACTACAAAAGCGGAATGATCAAAATTTGGTTCAACAGATCATTGAATGATTCTTATTCTTTATTCCCCATTAAAAATCTTTAATTGTACTAATTGTATAGGCGAGGGTGAAAATACATAATTATGAAAATACACAAGGATCACAAATACTAATACATATGAAAATATACATTGATATATGCATAATCATAATAAATTATAAAACATATAAAACGTACACGAATATATACATAATCATAAGCAACCAAAACACACATGAAAAATACAAATTGATATACATAATCATAATAAATCATAAGATATATGAAAAATACAAATTGATATATGCATAATCATTAGAAAGTATAATACGTATGATAACACACTTTAATATATACAGAATCGTAATAAACCATAATATATATTAAAACATACATTGACATATACATAAAATTAATAAAGTATATTGAATATAAAAACATGCATTCATATCTCTATTAATCATAAGTCACGTTTAATATAAAAACCCACATAGACATATATAATAATCATAATACATCATATTAAATATAGAAAACATACATTTGCATATAAAAATCATTAAAAAATCATAATACGTATGAAAACATACATCGATACGGGATGTTTTTAGCGCCATGTCGCGCATGGAAAGGGGATTTTCGCTCATCTCTAGTTAGTATTCCCGAGGTTAAATTTTGTGGTGGTGAGAAGTTGGCTAATGGTCTACTTGTGCTGCATGATGGAGGCTATGCTCATCTTCTTTGTCTAAAACCTCTTTACCCAAAACTGAAACCACGAAGTAAAATCAAATGAGAGTTTAATCCAAAATATGGATCAAACCAGGCACACACTCAAACTACGATTCGCCTCCTCCTTTGAGGCTGGTATTTACAAATATTTGTTTACTTAGAACTAACTTAGATGATGTAGAATCATTTCTCTTAGGAACCTCCACGGAAATCTTAGCACTAAGTGAATTTAACTTACACATAATTATAATGAATCATAAAATACTTATTGATATATACAATTTTATTCAAGCATAATGAACACATATGTACATAATTCTGATAAATCATAATACGTATGAAAATACACATTGATTTATACATAATTATAATATATCATGATACATATTACTTCATACATTGGTATATACATAATCCTAATAAATCATAATACATATGAAAACATACATTCATATTTACATAGTATATACTTATACATATAATCCTATACATTCGTACATGCGTAATCATAATAAATGATATGAATATGCATAATCATCTTAATTCATAATTAACATATAGCATATATCCATATATACATTGTTGCAATATTTTGAATTCTAATGGGGTAGATATTTAATTGCCGCCCACATCGGCAATATTTGGCACAAGGCCTGGAAAGTGGGATACCCGCAGGCTCCCCTAAAGGAGGGGCACTCCTGCAATTTTAAAAATTGCCTGAGTAACCCCGTCGGCATTCCCCGGTCGGGGCGCCTCAGGCAGCAAGCAATAAACTTGCCCCATCGGAAAGCCCGGTGGCAAGGCCTGGGAGGGTGGACCTCCTAGATATTACCCAGGCGGTGTACCTCAGTCCAACAGGTGCTGGGCCGGTTCCCGGCCCCTCACCTGTTGGGCTGAGTGTCAAGTGACGAATCCTTGACTGGTACTACCCTGTCTCCATGCAGCCGAAGCCGCTAGGAGACATCCCATCAAAAGAGTGTTTTAATGGGGTAGATATTTATTTGCTGCCCACCTCAGCAAAATGTGGCACAAGGCCGGAAAGTGGGAACCCCGCAGGCTCCCCTAAAGGAGGGGCACTCCTGCAATTTTAAAAATTGCCTGAGTAACCCCGTCGGCATTCCCCGGTCGGGGCGCCTCAGGCAGCAAGCAATAAACTTGCCCCACCGGAAAGCCCGGTGGCAAGGCCTGGGAGGGTGGACCTCCTAGGTATTACCCAGGCGGTGTACCTCAGTCCAACAGGTGCTGGGCCGGTTCCCGGCCCCTCACCTGTTGGGCTGAGTGTCAAGTGACGAATCCTTGACTGGTACTACCCTGTCTCCATGCAGCCGAGGCCGCTAGGAGACATCCCATCAAAAGAGTGTTTTGATGGGGTATGATCCCACACAGTCGGACGATTCTATTTATAAACGATGCTGCTAAGAACTGACGAATCAAATTAATTCACGTTCTGCTACCAACCAATCAGTAACCAGAATTGCTTCATAAATATTAAACCTTTTCTGGAGCGATTTCATATGTTCTTTTCCCGGGTTTCGACACGGTAAGAATATTTTGTTCTGTGGAACTGTCTACTACAAACAAGTCACCTCCCAGGACTTGTGTGTAACGGCGAACCATCTGAAACTGTTCGGAAACTCAAAATGGCTTACACTTCTATATACATAATCATAAACACTCATAATACATATGAAAACGTCATCCATGGCAACATTTCAAATGCGTAAACGACCAGGTTCTCTCTTATTCACACTTCTTTGCTCTTGATCACGTGGTGCAACGAGAAAAGAAATGGCTGATTAATTTTAATGCATCTAAAACCAATCTTCTATCTTTCCAACATCGTCAGTTTTATCCCTGTCTGGCATCAATTGAAATGAATGGCTCTCGTCTAGGGGATGCTCCATGTCTTGACAAGCTTCTGGGTCTGAGCTTTTCTCCTGATTTCAGATCTGAGCACGTACATCAAATCCGTTGCTAAGTTTGCTGGAAAAATAGGTGTATCGTTCTACCGCTCAGTAGATATCTTATTGCTGATGCAATTCTCAACATGCATCAGCGGCAAATTCGTCTAAAGATGGATTATTGTTTTCACATCTGAGCAGGAGCTGCAAGAAAGCTTTATCCTGCCTCGACAGAGTCCACAATAAACTTCATAGCCTAATGGAAGTGTCCTTTTCACTTCCATTCAACCGCTTTTCCACATAAGAGTCGCTGCGAGCATCTCACTGCTTTATTGTTATTTTCATGACTAGTGCTCGTCTGAGCTCTCATCTTTGGTCCCCCTGTTGTGACTTTCATGAAAAACACTCGTATAGCTGAACCCACTAGTAATAATTCCTCCCACTCTTTAGGTGTGGTTAAACCCAAACGTAGATTCTATGAGCAAATCCTCTTTTCTTAGAACTGCCCGCCTGTGAAACTCTGTTATGTTTTTGTTTTCCATCTGACTAAAACATGGTCGTCTTTAAGTCCAATGAAAATAATTTTTTGATGAGCCATCCACTTAATTAATCCAATTTACCAAATTTTAACTACTAACAATTTCTACGACATTTTCCCTTAGACTGCGCCGATTAACCGTTATCCTTCAGTGGCCTCCGGGCTTTGATAATTGTAAAAAAATATCAAAATACATATGATTCCATACATTGATATATACATAATCATAGTAAATTATAAAACATATTACAACATATATTGATATATACATAAACTTAATAAATCATAATACGTATGAAAACATACACCGATATATACATATTAATTATAAATAATAATAATACATATAAACATATACATTGATATATATATAATCATAATAAATCACAATGCATATAAAAAACATATATTGTTATATACATAATTCTAATTAATACTAGTAACTTTACTAACATACATTGATGTATATATATATAAGTATAATAAATCATAATAAATGTGAAAACGTACGAATATATATATATGTGTGTGTGTGTCTGTGTGTGTGTGTGTAATTATATTAAATTATACTCAATATAAAAACTAACATGGTTATTTACATAAACATAAAAATCATAAAAAATATGAAAATATACACTGATATAAAATTAAAGTTATTACAACATATGATAATATACATTGGTGTATACATAATTATACTAAATCATAATATATATATAAAACATACATTGATAGATACATTATCATAACAAATCATAATACATATGAAAACCTATATTGATATATACATAATAATAAAAGTTATAATAAAAATATTGAATTATATATACACAATCATAATGAATCATGATATATATAATTTTATTCATCTATGTTCAGTATTTACTTCGACAGTACTCAATACATAAATAGAGCTAAGTAGTAAATTTTAGAAAATGTATACTGTAATTAACCTAGACAGAATATTCCGTGAGGATTTGTAAAGCTTTTCTGAAACAAAGATATGTGAAAGATCGCTTTAATTTTTTGTTTATAAATATCTATGTGAATAGGGTGATTTCTGAAACAAATTTATTTGGTCAGATGAAACAAAAATTGAAGTTCTCGGAAGAAACTTGCACACGTGTGGGTTGAGGAAAAGGGGCACAGAATTTCAACGTTCACACTCTAAAATCTGGAGGTGGAAGTGTGATGATTCGATGCTGCTTTTCTGCAAATGGTGTCGGGGGAATATCAAGCATATATGGGAAAATGAATGCAGCAAAATATATGAAACTTTTGTCAACACATCTGTTCAAGAGTTCCGAAGATTTATGATCGGGCCATGATTTTATCTTCCAGCAAGACAATGATCGCAAATACAAGGCTAAAATAACGATGAAATGGTTAAAGTATAATGGGATTAGTGTTCTACAGTAGCTTAGCCAGTCAGCTGACCTAAAATCCATCGAAAATCTGTAGACACCTTTGAAGTTACGGGCTCACGCAAGAGATCTCAAGAATACCAAGGAATTGAACAAAGTTTGCGGGGAAGAATAGCTGAAACTACCAGCAAGTGCTTGTAAGAAACTAATAAATATTAGTAAACGTTCAATACTTTTGCATATGGAAAATTTGATTTTTTGTTAATAAATATTTGTCGACTAAGTATACCTTCATTTACTTTGTATTTTTAGATAGATAATATCTGTTCTCTTTTCAACGCCTATAGCAACTAATAACAGTAAATACTTGTAAAATAACGTTGATTAATCATAATTTTTTCTGTATTTTCAAAAAAGAAGGATCATCAACTCGTATTTTTTTATTCTCAGTAAAACCGTGAATTTTCGAAAGAATTCCCAAAAAGTTAAAACACGGAACAAATGAAACCCAATACGTATTGACCAATTTCGTTAATGCTTTTACAACTCTATTTTACATAAAAATATATAAAGTGTCATAATATACAAAAAATCCCTCCACAATTAACGCGATCAGAATTTTTGCTACCTTATTTTTTTACATATTAAAATATACTGGAATGATGAAATAAAATATATTTAATTTTGTGTAACAATCCTTGCCGATTACACAAATTTTATCAAAAAAAAAAGGTTAGAAAATATATAAATATTATTTAAGTTTCACGAAAAAAAAAATTCTTATTTATAGTTAACTAGCCTGGGTGACCGACGTTTCCGGGGTGTTTGGAGGTGCGTGTTGAGCAAAAGACCGCCAAATCGGAAGTGATGTAAGTTTAAATTAAGGCTAGACAATCGAAAAGAGGAGATGACTCTCGAAAATATCGTCAAAATAGTGACCCCTTCCTGTAGAATAATGCCCAGTTGAGGGTAAAGGAATTAATGTTTTTAGCCAAGTTTTCGATATTTGTCGTCCGAAGGGTCGAGCTTCAAAACGATATCGATATCGTGAAAGTCTGTTGCTTCTGTCAAAAGTTTTGTGCAGATATACATATATACATACATACATTTAAACAGACAGGTGAAATTTATATTATAGGTAACTTTCGCCTATGAAATTTCAAAAGATTTCCAAAAAAGTATTATTTTCTATATGATTGAATTATTCAGAGTCCATAAAAACTTGCCTTTTTAAACTTAAACAAAGAATGTTACCATTAATAATATTATTTAAAACGATACCATTTTTTGTCAATGAGCAAGTAAAAAATATATTTAGAAATCGGACGAGAATAATTTTTTTCTATGTTAGATCGACTTAGTAGTTTGGAAAAAAGTGAAACGGACTGACAAGAATGCAGAAATATATTATAGATGGCAACATTTACGCGTATCAATGTATCTACATATTTTTTACATCAGAGTTGACATATAGAGTTGGACATTTCAGAAATCCAGCTGAGACATTTATCCTAACTAGCAAATAGGTAAATAAATAAGTAAATAAATAAATATATAAATAACTGCAACTGAATACAAATAATATCTCATACATTTTATTCCTTTTTCTTTTTCTTTTTCGTTACTAAGTGAAACATTGAATTGTATAACTATTGTCACTTTCCATTCATTGGTTACAAAGGGGTATGCGTTTCCCACCCCGGTGTTGTCTAGATACTAAGAGGCGTTAACATAGCGAAGAAGGGTGGATACGGTATTGGCCATACTTATGAGAAAATTATGAACGTTGACGGGGATATCCGGGTGGCCTCAAAACGGGTACAGGTCACCTGGTGAGCTGTGGTTGCCTTTCGGCAAGAGCGAAATCATATGAAATAAAAACAAAATGACGGAAGAAAAAAAGCAAGCAAGAAGCAGAATTGTGGGTTCAAATTTCTTTGTTAATCTCCGAAAAAAATATATATCGCCCTCTGGCGGAATATCTAGCTGAGTCTGAAACGCCTTCAGTTTTGAGGTTGATTTTGCATTTTATGTATGTATACTAGCTGTAATACTTGTCTGATTAAACTTTTCCATAAAGAATTAACACAACCATTATCTCGTGGCAGCTGACGGTAATCAAGTTGTTAAGGATACAGATTGACAATCTGGATGTACCAAGTTCGAATTCTGCTCCTTCCACAAAAATCACTTCCACTGAGGATATTGGTCCCTCCAGTAAATACCCTATGTGTTTCTAGAAAAAAACTCTTACAAAGTGGAGCGATAAAATTGTCGCCGTAATAAAAACGACATGATTCCAATTTCGTTTGATAAAAAGCGGTTTTCTGTTTTATTTGCAGACCATCTACTAGTTATGTGAGGTGTGTATAAATCACAAAGGTGATAGGAGCTTTCTATCATGTCTGAAAGTGACACAATGCTCAACAAGCAAGATCGGAGATGCGCCGCTGTAAAATTCATGCTCTCTACCGATTAAAGTTACGACAAAAGGCTCATTGCCATTACCCTCAAAATACTTCGCTGGATTGTCACGAATAGCAAGGACGTGCCCAAGATGATGAAAACTAAATTTCCCGCCATATTTATGGTCTTGGTGTGGTTCCAAATAAGGGCCACATCATGCCACCTCACATCTTCGAAGTCGGTTTGAAAGTCAACACCAGAGTGTACCTGGATGTGTTGATAAGTGTGGTGAACCCCTTGTGCAATCAGATGGGTGTTAGCAGACCCTGGGTGTAGCAGCAGGATTTGATGCTGGCCCAAAAGTCCAAAAAGACCCAGGTTTGGCTTCAGAAGGTGTGGGCACAACATTGTACTCTTCTCTCACTGGCCACTTTCTTCCCCCGACCTGAACCCGCTGGACTACTTCGTTTGGTCATACGTCGAGAACATCACCAACATAGCCTTCCACAACACCAAAGCCAGCCTGATCGCCGCCATCCGCCGAGTATTCGCCGACCTCCCGCCGGTGATCGTGGAAAATGCATGCTCCCAGTCCTGGACCCGTGCCGAGGCGGTGATTGAGTCTGAAGGCGGCTACACTGAATAGATATTAGCTCTACTAAAGTTACCGGAATTGATGTTTTTCAAGAATTTTGTCAAATAAAGCTGTAGTGTTGTTTTCTTTAGGCCGAGAACTTTATCGTTCCACCCCGTAGAAAGGTATCGGGGAAATCACTGCTAAAAACAGACTTCTGATTCATATGAACTGATGATGATCTTATCGGGTTTATTGTGTGCAAATGTGATACTACTGACGTTGCCCCCCCCCCGGTTGCACGTATTAGAACATAAGGAAGATAGAGAAAAATATATGTCATAAAGAAGGGGAAATAAATTTTTCAGCAGAACAATTGAGAGGAATTCTTTCACAAATGGAACACAAAAGAAAGCTAAAATGGAATTGTTGGTCAGGTGGTGGCAGTACCGGGACAAGAGATGAGTCTATATATTTTCGATCTAATTGTGCAACATTTTACGGCAGTAAGAAACGTGGCGGACAGTAATTGAGTTTACGACTCTTGACGACAGTCTAGTTCAGGACATTGAACGGTTTAACACAGACGATCGCAGGTTTTGTACGAAGGAGATCCAGATGAGCTGAAATCAAATGGCGAGCCCACTACGATAGAGTGTAAATGCGGACGGTAACCTTGAGAGAGTTGATGCCGTTACCTACACACAGATACACAAACACAACCATAGATCAACTAATATTTGCAGGATGTGTTCCAATTTGTGGTTTTGGGGTTCTGTTTTATTTGAATATTATACTTATGAGCTACTGTACTCCTCCCGAAAGCCACAATGTGAGAGACGACGACACGGCAGAAAAGAAGAAAGAGTAGAAATCCATGGAATACAACGTTGGATTCGGTGCTATTGTTGAGCGGGGCAACACCTGATTTTGTTACACAAACATGCATGAATATACTTTGGTAAGGTATGAACCCACGATCGCCTTCCAGCGATGGGCAAAATACTGAAGAATTAATTTGACGCAATATACTATTTATAATAATATTATAAAAACCGAACCT
>NC_136483.1:189226464-189396464 GCF_053919585.1 Euprymna scolopes
CAACAAAAGTTGAACTAAGTACGCCGATTCCAGAGTTCACGCAAATACACGTTACATATATCTAGTAGACATTTTTCTCGTTATAAACACGGAAAAACTTATAGTCTATTGATTTAGAATGAGTTTTTTATGGCAAATTCATGATTAAATATGGTTATACTTGTGCTTATTTTTGCATTATGTTTTATGGCAAATTCATGATAAAATATGGTTATACTTGTGCTTATTTTTGCATTATGTTTTATGGCAAATTCATGATAAAATATGGTTATACTTGTGCTTATTTTTGCATTATGTTTTATGGCAAATTCATGATAAAATATGGTTATACTTGTGCTTATTTTTGCATTATGTTTTATGGCAAATTCATGATAAAATATGGTTATACTTGTGCTTATTTTTTGCATTATGTTTTATGGCAAATTCATGATAAAATATGGTTATACTTGTGCTTATTTTTGCATTATGTTTTATGGCAAATTCATGATTAAATATGGTTATACCTGTGCTTATTTTTGCATTATGTTTTATGGCAAATTCATGATAAAATATGGTTATACTTGTGCTTATTTTTGCATTATTTTTTATGGCAAATTCATGATTAAATATGGTTATACTTGTGCTTATTTTTGCATTATGTTTTATGGCAAATTCATGATTAAATATGGTTATACTTGTGCTTATTTTGCATTATGTTTTATGGCAAATTCATGATTAAATATGGTTATACTTGTGCTTATTTTTGCATTATGTTTTATGGCAAATTCATGATAAAATATGGTTATACTTGTGCTTATTTTTGCATTATGTTTTATGGCAAATTCATGATTAAATATGGTTATACTTGTGCTTATTTTTGCATTATGTTTTATGGCAAATTCATGATTAAATATGGTTATACTTGTGCTTATTTTTGCATTATGTTTTATGGCAAATTCATGATTAAATATGGTTGTACTTGTGCTTATTTTTGCATTATGTTTTATGGCAAAATCATGATAAAATATGGTTATACTTGTGCTTATTTTTGCATTATGTTTTATGGCAAATTCATGATTGAATATGGTTATACTTGTGCTTATTTTTGCATTATGTTTTATGGCAAATTCATGATTAAATATGGTTATACTTGTGCTTATTTTTGCATTATGTTTTATGGCAAATTCATGATAAAATATGGTTATACTTGTGCTTATTTTTGCATTATGTTTTATGGCAAATTCATGATAAAATATGGTTATACTTGTGCTTATTTTTGCATTATGTTTTATGGCAAATTCATGATAAAATATGGTTATACTTGTGCTTATTTTTGCATTATGTTTTATGGCAAATTCATGATTAAATATGGTTATACTTGTGCTTATTTTTGCATTATGTTTTATGGCAAATTCATGATTAAATATGGTTATACTTGTGCTTATTTTTGCATTATGTTTTATGGCAAATTCATGATTAAATATGGTTATACTTGTGCTTATTTTTGCATTATGTTTTATGGCAAATTCATGATTAAATATGGTTATACTTGTGCTTATTTTTGCATTATGTTTTATGGCAAATTCATGATAAAATATGGTTATACTTGTGCTTATTTTTGCATTATGTTTTATGGCAAATTCATGATTAAATATGGTTATACTTGTGCTTATTTTTGCATTATGTTTTATGGCAAATTCATGATTAAATATGGTTATATTTGTGCTTATTTTTGCATTATGTTTTATGGCAAATTCATGATAAAATATGGTTATACTTGTGCTTATTTTTGCATTATGTTTTATGGCAAATTCATGATAAAATATAGTTATACTTGGGCTTATTTTTGCATTATGTTTTATGGCAAATTCATGATTAAATATGGTTATACTTGTGCTTATTTTTGCATTATGTTTTATGGCAAATTCATGATTAAATATGGTTATACTTGTGCTTATTTTTGCATTATGTTTTATGGCAAATTCATGATAAAATATGGTTATACTTGTGCTTATTTTTGCATTATGTTTTATGGCAAATTCATGATTAAATATGGTTATACTTGTGCTTATTTTTGCATTATGTTTTATGGAAAATTCATGATAAAATATGGTTATATTTGTGCTTATTTTTGCATTATGTTTTATGGCAAATTCATGATAAAATATGGTTATATTTGTGCTTATTTTTGCATTACGTTTTATTGCAAATTCATGTTAAAATATGGTTATACTTGTGCTTATTTTTGCATTATGTTTTATGGCAAATTCATGATAAAATATGGTTATACTTGTGCTTATTTTTGCATTATGTTTTATGGCAAATTCATGATTAAATATAGTTATATTTGTGCTTATTTTTGCATTATGTTTTATGGCAAATTCATGATAAAATATGGTTATACTTTTGCTTATTTTTGCATTATGTTTTATGGCAAATTCATGATAAAATATGGTTATATTTGTGCTTATTTTTGCATTATGTTTTATGGCAAATTCATGATAAAATATGGTTATATTTGTGCTTATTTTTGCATTATGTTTTATGGCAAATTCATGATAAAATATGGTTATACTTGTGCTTATTTTTGCATTATGTTTTATGGCAAATTCATGATTAAATATGGTTATACTTGTGCTTATTTTTGCATTATGTTTTATGGCAAATTCATGATAAAATATGGTTATACTTGTGCTTATTTTTGCATTATGTTTTATGGCAAATTAATGATTAAATATGGTTATACTTGTGCTTATTTTTGCATTATGTTTTATGGCAAATTCATGATTAAATATGGTTATACTTGTGCTTATTTTTGCATTATGTTTTATGGCAAATTAATGATTAAATATGGTTATACTTGTGCTTATTTTTGCATTATGTTTTATGGCAAATTCATGATTAAATATGGTTATACTTGTGCTTATTTTTGCATTATGTTTTATGGCAAATTCATGATTAAATATGGTTATACTTGTGCTTATTTTTGCATTATGTTTTATGGCAAATTCATGATTAAATATGGTTATACTTGTGCTTATTTTTGCATTATGTTTTATGGCAAATTCATGATAAAATATGGTTATACTTGTGCTTATTTTTGCATTATGTTTTATGGCAAATTCATGATTAAATATGGTTATACTTGTGCTTATTTTTGCATTATGTTTTATGGCAAATTCATGATTAAATATGGTTATACTTGTGCTTATTTTTGCATTATGTTTTATGGCAAATTCATGATTAAATATGGTTATACTTGTGCTTATTTTTGCATTATGTTTTATGGCAAATTCATGATTAAATATGGTTATACTTGTGCTTATTTTTGCATTATGTTTTATGGCAAATTCATGATTAAATATGGTTATACTTGTGCTTATTTTTGCATTATGTTTTATGGCAAATTCATGATTGAATATGGTTATACTTGTGCTTATTTTTGCATTATGTTTTATGGCAAATTCATGATTAAATATGGTTATACTTGTGCTTATTTTTGCATTAAGTTTTATGGCAAATTCATGATTAAATATGGTTATACTTGCGCTTATTTTTGCATTATGTTTTATGGAAAATTCATGATTAAATATGGTTATACTTGTGCTTATTTTTGCATTATGTTTTATGGCAAATTCATGATAAAATATAGTTATACTTGTGCTTATTTTTGCATTATGTTTTATGGCAAATTCATGATAAAATATGGTTATACTTGTGCTTATTTTTGCATTATGTTTTATGGCAAATTCATGATTAAATATGGTTATACTTGTGCTTATTTTTGCATTATTTTTTATGGCAAATTCATGATAAAATATGGTTATACTTGTGCTTATTTTTGCATTATGTTTTATGGCAAATTCATGATAAAATATGGTTATACTTGTGCTTATTTTTGCATTATGTTTTATGGCAAATTCATGATTAAATATGGTTATACTTGTGCTTATTTTTGCATTATGTTTTATGGCAAATTCATGATAAAATATGGTTATACTTGTGCTTATTTTTGCATTATGTTTTATGGCAAATTCATGATAAAATATGGTTATACTTGTGCTTATTTTTGCATTATGTTTCATGGCAAATTCATGATAAAATATGGTTATACTTGTGCTTATTTTTGCATTATGTTTTATGGCAAATTCATGATTAAATATGGTTATACTTGTGCTTATTTTTGCATTATGTTTTATGGCAAATTCATGATAAAATATGGTTATACTTTTGCTTATTTTTGCATTATGTTTTATGGCAAATTCATGATTAAATATGGTTATACTTGTGCTTATTTTTGCATTATGTTTTATGGCAAATTCATGATAAAATATGGTTATACTTGTGCTTTTTTTGCATTATGTTTTATGGCAAATTCATGATTAAATATGGTTATACTTGTGCTTATTTTTGCATTATGTTTTATGGCAAATTCATGATAAAATATGGTTATACTTGTGCTTATTTTTGCATTATGTTTTATGGCAAATTCATGATAAAATATGGTTATACTTGTGCTTATTTTTGCATTATGTTTTATGGCAAATTCATGATTAAATATGGTTATACTTGTGCTTATTTTTGCAATATGTTTTATGGCAAATTCATGATAAAATATGGTTATACTTGTGCTTATTTTTGCATTATGTTTTATGGCAAATTCATGATAAAATATGGTTATACTTGTGCTTATTTTTGCATTATGTTTTATGGCAAATTCATGATAAAATATGGTTATACTTGTGCTTATTTTTGCATTATGTTTTATGGCAAATTCATGATAAAATATGGTTATACTTGTGCTTATTTTTGCATTATGTTTTATGGCAAATTCATGATAAAATATGGTTATACTTGTGCTTATTTTTGCATTATGTTTTATGGCAAATTCATGATAAAATATGGTTATACTTGTGCTTATTTTTGCATTATGTTTTATGGCAAATTCATGATAAAATATGGTTATACTTGTGCTTATTTTTGCATTATGTTTTATGGCAAATTCATGATTAAATATGGTTATACTTGTGCTTATTTTTGCATTATGTTTTATGGCAAATTCATGATTAAATATGGTTATACTTGTGCTTATTTTTGCATTATGTTTTATGGCAAATTCATGATTAAATATGGTTATACTTGTGCTTATTTTTGCATTATGTTTTATGGCAAAATACTGATAAAATATGGTTTTACTTGTGCTTATTTTTGCATTATGTTTTATGGCAAATTCATGATTAAATATGGTTGTACTTGTGCTTATTTTTGCATTATGTTTTATGGCAAATTCATGATAAAATATGGTTATACTTGTGCTTATTTTTGCATTATGTTTTATGGCAAATTCATGATTAAATATGGTTATACTTGTACTTATTTTTGCATTATGTTTTATGGCAAATTCATGATTAAATATGGTTATACTTGTGCTTATTTTTGCATTATGTTTTATGGCAAATCAATGATAAAATATGGTTATACTTGTGCTTATTTTTGCATTATGTTTTATGGCAAATTCATGATTAAATATGGTTATACTTGTGCTTATTTTTGCATTATGTTTTATGGCAAATTCATGATTAAATATGGTTATACTTGTGCTTATTTTTGCATTATGTTTTATGGCAAATTCATGATAAAATATGGTTATACTTGTGCTTATTTTTGCATTATGTTTTATGGCAAATTCATGATTAAATATGGTTATACTTGTGCTTATTTTTGCATTATGTTTTATGGCAAATTCATGATTAAATATGGTTATACTTGTGCTTATTTTTGCATTATGTTTTATGGCAAATTCATGATTAAATATGGTTATACTTGTGCTTATTTTTGCATTATGTTTTATGGCAAATTCATGATTAAATATGGTTATACTTGTGCTTATTTTTGCATTATGTTTTATGGCAAATTCATGATAAAATATACTTATACTTGTGCTTATTTTTGCATTATGTTTTATGGCAAATTCATGATTAAATATGGTTATACTTGTGCTTATTTTTGCATTATGTTTTATGGCAAATTCATGATTAAATATGGTTATACTTGTGCTTATTTTTGCATTATGTTTTATGGCAAATTCATGATTAAATATGGTTATACTTGTGCTTATTTTTTCATTATGTTTTATGGCAAATTCATGATAAAATATGGTTATACTTGTGCTTATTTTTGCATTATGTTTTATGGCAAATTCATGATAAAATATGGTTATACTTGTGCTTATTTTTGCATTATGTTTTATAGCAAATTCATGATTAAATATGGTTATACTTGTGCTTATTTTTGCATTATGTTTTATGGCAAATTCATGATAAAATATGGTTATACTTGTGCTTATTTTTGCATTATGTTTTATGGCAAATTCATGATAAAATATGGTTATACTTGTGCTTATTTTTGCATTATGTTTTATGGCAAATTCATGATTAAATATGGTTATACTTGTGCTTATTTTTGCATTATGTTTTATGGCAAATTCATGATAAAATATGGTTATACTTGTGCTTATTTTTGCATTATGTTTTATGGCAAATTCATGATAAAATATGGTTATACTTGTGCTTGTTTTTGCATTATGTTTTATGGCAAATTCATGATTAAATATGGTTATACTTGTGCTTATTTTTGCATTATGTTTTATGGCAAATTCATGATAAAATATGGTTATACTTGTGCTTATTTTTGCATTATGTTTTATGGCAAATTCATGATAAAATATGGTTATACTTGTGCTTATTTTTGCATTATGTTTTATGGCAAATTCATGATAAAATATGGTTATACTTGTGCTTATTTTTGCATTATGTTTTATGGCAAATTCATGATAAAATATGCTTATACTTGTGCTTATTTTTGCATTATGTTTTATGGCAAATTCATGATTAAATATGGTTATACTTGTGCTTATTTTTGCATTATGTTTTATGGCAAATTCATGATTAAATATGGTTATACTTGTGCTTATTTTTGCATTATGTTTTATGGCAAATTCATGATTAAATATGGTTATACTTGTGCTTATTTTTGCATTATGTTTTATGGCAAATTCATGATAAAATATACTTATACTTGTGCTTATTTTTGCATTATGTTTTATGGCAAATTCATGATTAAATATGGTTATATTTGTGCTTATTTTTGCATTATGTTTTATGGCAAATTCATGATTAAATATGGTTATACTTGTGCTTATTTTTGCATTATGTTTTATGGCAAATTCATGATTAAATATGGTTATACTTGTGCTTATTTTTTCATTATGTTTTATGGCAAATTCATGATAAAATATGGTTATACTTGTGCTTATTTTTGCATTATGTTTTATGGCAAATTCATGATAAAATATGGTTATACTTGTGCTTATTTTTGCATTATGTTTTATAGCAAATTCATGATTAAATATGGTTATACTTGTGCTTATTTTTGCATTATGTTTTATGGCAAATTCATGATAAAATATGGTTATACTTGTGCTTATTTTTGCATTATGTTTTATGGCAAATTCATGATAAAATATGGTTATACTTGTGCTTATTTTTGCATTATGTTTTATGGCAAATTCATGATTAAATATGGTTATACTTGTGCTTATTTTTGCATTATGTTTTATGGCAAATTCATGATAAAATATGGTTATACTTGTGCTTATTTTTGCATTATGTTTTATGGCAAATTCATGATAAAATATGGTTATACTTGTGCTTGTTTTTGCATTATGTTTTATGGCAAATTCATGATTAAATATGGTTATACTTGTGCTTATTTTTGCATTATGTTTTATGGCAAATTCATGATAAAATATGGTTATACTTGTGCTTATTTTTGCATTATGTTTTATGGCAAATTCATGATAAAATATGGTTATACTTGTGCTTATTTTTGCATTATGTTTTATGGCAAATTCATGATAAAATATGGTTATACTTGTGCTTATTTTTGCATTATGTTTTATGGCAAATTCATGATAAAATATGGTTATACTTGTGCTTATTTTTGCATTATGTTTTATGGCAAATTCATGATTAAATATGGTTATACTTGTGCTTATTTTTGCATTATGTTTTATGGCAAATTCATGATTAAATATGGTTATACTTGTGCTTATTTTTGCATTATGTTTTATGGCAAATTCATGATTAAATATGGTTATACTTGTGCTTATTTTTGCATTATGTTTTATGGCAAATTCATGATAAAATATGGTTATACTTGTGCTTATTTTTGCATTATGTTTTATGGCAAATTCATGATAAAATATGGTTATACTTGTGCTTATTTTTGCATTATGTTTTATGGCAAATTCATGATTAAATATGGTTATACTTGTGCTTATTTTTGCATTATGTTTTATGGCAAATTCATGATAAAATATTGTTATACTTGTGCTTATTTTTGCATTATGTTTTATGGCAAATTCATGATAAAATATGGTTATACTTGTGCTTATTTTTGCATTATGTTTTATGGCAAATTCATGATAAAATATGGTTATACTTGTGCTTTTTTTTGCATTATGTTTTATGGCAAATTCATGATTAAATATGGTTATACTTGTGCTTATTTTTGCATTATGTTTTATGGCAAATTCATGATAAAATATGGTTATACTTGTGCTTATTTTTGCATTATGTTTTATGGCAAATTCATGATTAAATATGGTTATACTTGTGCTTATTTTTGCATTATGTTTTATGGCACATTCATGATAAAATATGGTTATACTTGTGCTTATTTTTGCATTATGTTTTATGGCAAATTCATGATAAAATATGGTTATACTTGTGCTTATTTTTGCATTATGTTTTATGGCAAATTCATGATAAAATTTGGTTATACTTGTGCTTATTTTTGCATTATGTTTTATGGCAAATTCATGATTAAATATGGTTATACTTGTGCTTATTTTTGCATTATGTTTTTAGGCAAATTCATGATTAAATATGGTTATACTTGTGCTTATTTTTGCATTATGTTTTATGGCAAATTCATGATTAAATATGGTTATACTTGTGCTTATTTTTGCATTATGTTTTATGGCAAATTAATGAGAAAATATGGTTATACTTGTGCTTATTTTTGCATTATGTTTTATGGCAAATTCATGATAAAATATGGTTATACTTGTGCTTATTTTTGCATTATGTTTTATGGCAAATTCATGATAAAATATGGTTATACTTGTGCTTATTTTTGCATTATGTTTTATGGCAAATTCATGATTAAATATGGTTATACTTGTGCTTATTTTTGCATTATGTTTTATGGCAAATTCATGATAAAATATGGTTATACTTGTGCTTATTTTTGCATTATGTTTTATGGCAAATTCATGATTAAATATGGTTATACTTGTGCTTATTTTTGCATTATGTTTTATGGCAAATTCATGATAAAATATGGTTATACTTGTGCTTATTTTTGCATTATGTTTTATGGCAAATTCATGATTAAATATGGTTATACTTGTGCTTATTTTTGCATTATGTTTTATGGCAAATTCATGATTAAATATGGTTATACTTGTGCTTATTTTTGCATTATGTTTTATGGCAAATTCATGATTAAATATGGTTATACTTGTGCTTATTTTTGCATTATGTTTTATGGCAAATTCATGATAAAATATGGTTATACTTGTGCTTATTTTTGCATTATGTTTTATGGCAAATTCATGATAAAATATGGTTATACTTGTGCTTATTTTTGCATTATGTTTTATGGCAAATTCATGATTAAATATGGTTATACTTGTGCTTATTTTTGCATTATGTTTTATGGCAAATTCATGATAAAATATGGTTATACTTGTGCTTATTTTTGCATTATGTTTTATGGCAAATTCATGATAAAATATGGTTATACTTGTGCTTATTTTTGCATTATGTTTTATGGCAAATTCATGATAAAATATGGTTATACTTGTGCTTATTTTTGCATTATGTTTTATGGCAAATTCATGATAAAATATGGTTATACTTGTGCTTATTTTTGCATTATGTTTTATGGCAAATTCATGATAAAATATGGTTATACTTGTGCTTATTTTTTGCATTATGTTTTATGGCAAATTCATGATAAAATATGGTTATACTTGTGCTTATTTTTGCATTATGTTTTATGGCAAATTCATGATTAAATATGGTTATACTTGTGCTTATTTTTGCATTATGTTTTATGGCAAATTCATGATAAAATATGGTTATACTTGTGCTTATTTTTGCATTATTTTTTATGGCAAATTCATGATTAAATATGGTTATACTTGTGCTTATTTTTGCATTATGTTTTATGGCAAATTCATGATTAAATATGGTTAGACTTGTGCTTATTTTGCATTATGTTTTATGGCAAATTCATGATTAAATATGGTTATACTTGTGCTTATTTTTGCATTATGTTTTATGGCAAATTCATGATAAAATATGGTTATACTTGTGCTTATTTTTGCATTATGTTTTATGGCAAATTCATGATTAAATATGGTTATACTTGTGCTTATTTTTGCATTATGTTTTATGGCAAATTCATGATTAAATATGGTTATACTTGTGCTTATTTTTGCATTATGTTTTATGGCAAATTCATGATTAAATATGGTTGTACTTGTGCTTATTTTTGCATTATGTTTTATGGCAAAATCATGATAAAATATGGTTATACTTGTGCTTATTTTTGCATTATGTTTTATGGCAAATTCATGATTAAATATGGTTATACTTGTGCTTATTTTTGCATTATGTTTTATGGCAAATTCATGATTAAATATGGTTATACTTGTGCTTATTTTTGCATTATGTTTTATGGCAAATTCATGATAAAATATGGTTATACTTGTGCTTATTTTTGCATTATGTTTTATGGCAAATTCATGATAAAATATGGTTATACTTGTGCTTATTTTTGCATTATGTTTTATGGCAAATTCATGATAAAATATGGTTATACTTGTGCTTATTTTTGCATTATGTTTTATGGCAAATTCATGATTAAATATGGTTATACTTGTGCTTATTTTTGCATTATGTTTTATGGCAAATTCATGATTAAATATGGTTATACTTGTTCTTATTTTTGCATTATGTTTTATGGCAAATTCATGATTAAATATGGTTATACTTGTGCTTATTTTTGCATTTTGTTTTATGGCAAATTCATGATAAAATATGGTTATACTTGTGCTTATTTTTGCATTATGTTTTATGGCAAATTCATGATTAAATATGGTTATACTTGTGCTTATTTTTGCATTATGTTTTATGGCAAATTCATGATTAAATATGGTTATACTTGTGCTTATTTTTGCATTATGTTTTATGGCAAATTCATGATTAAATATGGTTATATTTGTGCTTATTTTTGCATTATGTTTTATGGCAAATTCATGATAAAATATGGTTATACTTGTGCTTATTTTTGCATTATGTTTTATGGCAAATTCATGATAAAATATGGTTATACTTGTGCTTATTTTTGCATTATGTTTTATGGCAAATTCATGATAAAATATGGTTATACTTGTGCTTATTTTTGCATTATGTTTTATGGCAAATTCATGATTAAATATGGTTATACTTGTGCTTATTTTTGCATTATGTTTTATGGCAAATTCATGATAAAATATGGTTATACTTGTGCTTATTTTTGCATTATGTTTTATGGCAAATTCATGATTAAATATGGTTATACTTGTGCTTATTTTTGCATTATGTTTTATGGCAAATTCATGATAAAATATGGTTATATTTGTGCTTATTTTTGCATTATGTTTTATGGCAAATTCATGATAAAATATGGTTATATTTGTGCTTATTTTTGCATTATGTTTTATGGCAAATTCATGATAAAATATGGTTATACTTGTGCTTATTTTTGCATTATGTTTTATGGCAAATTCATGATAAAATATGGTTATACTTGTGCTTATTTTTGCATTATGTTTTATGGCAAATTCATGATAAAATATGGTTATACTTGTGCTTATTTTTGCATTATGTTTTATGGCAAATTCATGATAAAATATGGTTATACTTGTGCTTATTTTTGCATTATGTTTTATGGCAAATTCATGATAAAATATGGTTATACTTGTGCTTATTTTTGCATTATGTTTTATGGCAAATTCATGATTAAATATGGTTATACTTGTGCTTATTTTTGCATTATGTTTTATGGCAAATTAATGATTAAATATGGTTATACTTGTGCTTATTTTTGCATTATGTTTTATGGCAAATTCATGATAAAATATGGTTATACTTGTGCTTATTTTTGCATTATGTTTTATGGCAAATTCATGATTAAATATGGTTATACTTGTGCTTATTTTTGCATTATGTTTTATGGCAAATTCATGATAAAATATGGTTATACTTGTGCTTATTTTTGCATTATGTTTTATGGCAAATTCATGATTAAATATGGTTATACTTGTGCTTATTTTTGCATTATGTTTTATGGCAAATTCATGATTAAATATGGTTATACTTGTGCTTATTTTTGCATTATGTTTTATGGCAAATTCATGATTAAATATGGTTATATTTGTGCTTATTTTTGCATTATGTTTTATGGCAAATTCATGATAAAATATGGTTATACTTGTGCTTATTTTTGCATTATGTTTTATGGCAAATTCATGATAAAATATGGTTATACTTGTGCTTATTTTTGCATTATGTTTTATGGCAAATTCATGATAAAATATGGTTATACTTGTGCTTATTTTTGCATTATGTTTTATGGCAAATTCATGATTAAATATGGTTATACTTGTGCTTATTTTTGCATTATGTTTTATGGCAAATTCATGATAAAATATGGTTATACTTGTGCTTATTTTTGCATTATGTTTTATGGCAAATTCATGATTAAATATGGTTATACTTGTGCTTATTTTTGCATTATGTTTTATGGCAAATTCATGATAAAATATGGTTATATTTGTGCTTATTTTTGCATTATGTTTTATGGCAAATTCATGATAAAATATGGTTATATTTGTGCTTATTTTTGCATTATGTTTTATGGCAAATTCATGATAAAATATGGTTATACTTGTGCTTATTTTTGCATTATGTTTTATGGCAAATTCATGATAAAATATGGTTATACTTGTGCTTATTTTTGCATTATGTTTTATGGCAAATTCATGATTAAATATGGTTATATTTGTGCTTATTTTTGCATTATGTTTTATGGCAAATTCATGATAAAATATGGTTATACTTTTGCTTATTTTTGCATTATGTTTTATGGCAAATTCATGATAAAATATGGTTATATTTGTGCTTATTTTTGCATTATGTTTTATGGCAAATTCATGATAAAATATGGTTATATTTGTGCTTATTTTTGCATTATGTTTTATGGCAAATTCATGATAAAATATGGTTATACTTGTGCTTATTTTTGCATTATGTTTTATGGCAAATTCATGATTAAATATGGTTATACTTGTGCTTATTTTTGCATTATGTTTTATGGCAAATTCATGATAAAATATGGTTATACTTGTGCTTATTTTTGCATTATGTTTTATGGCAAATTCATGATTAAATATGGTTATACTTGTGCTTATTTTTGCATTATGTTTTATGGCAAATTCATGATTAAATATGGTTATACTTGTGCTTATTTTTGCATTATGTTTTATGGCAAATTCATGATAAAATATGGTTATACTTGTGCTTATTTTTGCATTATGTTTTATGGCAAATTCATGATTAAATATGGTTATACTTGTGCTTATTTTTGCATTATGTTTTATGGCAAATTCATGATTAAATATGGTTATACTTGTGCTTATTTTTGCATTATGTTTTATGGCAAATTCATGATTAAATATGGTTATACTTGTGCTTATTTTTGCATTATGTTTTATGGCAAATTCATGATAAAATATGGTTATACTTGTGCTTATTTTTGCATTATGTTTTATGGCAAATTCATGATAAAATATGGTTATACTTGTGCTTATTTTTGCATTATGTTTTATGGCAAATTCATGATTAAATATGGTTATACTTGTGCTTATTTTTGCATTATGTTTTATGGCAAATTCATGATTAAACATGGTTATACTTGTGCTTATTTTTGCATTATGTTTTATGGCAAATTCATGATTAAATATGGTTATACTTGTGCTTATTTTTGCATTATGTTTTATGGCAAATTCATGATTAAATATGGTTATACTTGTGCTTATTTTTGCATTTTGTTTTATGGCAAATTCATGATTGAATATGGTTATACTTGTGCTTATTTTTGCATTATGTTTTATGGCAAATTCATGATTAAATATGGTTATACTTGTGCTTATTTTTGCATTAAGTTTTATGGCAAATTCATGATTAAATATGGTTATACTTGTGCTTATTTTTGCATTATGTTTTATGGCAAATTCATGATTAAATATGGTTATACTTGTGCTTATTTTTGCATTATGTTTTATGGCAAATTCATGATAAAATATAGTTATACTTGTGCTTATTTTTGCATTATGTTTTATGGCAAATTCATGATAAAATATGGTTATACTTGTGCTTATTTTTGCATTATGTTTTATGGCAAATTCATGATTAAATATGGTTATACTTGTGCTTATTTTTGCATTATGTTTTATGGCAAATTCATGATAAAATATGGTTATACTTGTGCTTATTTTTGCATTATGTTTTATGGCAAATTCATGATTAAATATGGTTATATTTGTGCTTATTTTTGCATTATGTTTTATGGCAAATTCATGATAAAATATGGTTATACTTTTGCTTATTTTTGCATTATGTTTTATGGCAAATTCATGATAAAATATGGTTATATTTGTGCTTATTTTTGCATTATGTTTTATGGCAAATTCATGATAAAATATGGTTATATTTGTGCTTATTTTTGCATTATGTTTTATGGCAAATTCATGATAAAATATGGTTATACTTGTGCTTATTTTTGCATTATGTTTTATGGCAAATTCATGATTAAATATGGTTATACTTGTGCTTATTTTTGCATTATGTTTTATGGCAAATTCATGATTAAACATGGTTATACTTGTGCTTATTTTTGCATTATGTTTTATGGCAAATTCATGATTAAATATGGTTATACTTGTGCTTATTTTTGCATTATGTTTTATGGCAAATTCATGATTAAATATGGTTATACTTGTGCTTATTTTTGCATTTTGTTTTATGGCAAATTCATGATTGAATATGGTTATACTTGTGCTTATTTTTGCATTATGTTTTATGGCAAATTCATGATTAAATATGGTTATACTTGTGCTTATTTTTGCATTAAGTTTTATGGCAAATTCATGATTAAATATGGTTATACTTGTGCTTATTTTTGCATTATGTTTTATGGCAAATTCATGATTAAATATGGTTATACTTGTGCTTATTTTTGCATTATGTTTTATGGCAAATTCATGATAAAATATAGTTATACTTGTGCTTATTTTTGCATTATGTTTTATGGCAAATTCATGATAAAATATGGTTATACTTGTGCTTATTTTTGCATTATGTTTTATGGCAAATTCATGATTAAATATGGTTATACTTGTGCTTATTTTTGCATTATGTTTTATGGCAAATTCATGATAAAATATGGTTATACTTGTGCTTATTTTTGCATTATGTTTTATGGCAAATTCATGATTAAATATGGTTATATTTGTGCTTATTTTTGCATTATGTTTTATGGCAAATTCATGATAAAATATGGTTATACTTTTGCTTATTTTTGCATTATGTTTTATGGCAAATTCATGATAAAATATGGTTATATTTGTGCTTATTTTTGCATTATGTTTTATGGCAAATTCATGATAAAATATGGTTATACTTGTGCTTATTTTTGCATTATGTTTTATGGCAAATTCATGATAAAATATGGTTATACTTGTGCTTATTTTTGCATTATGTTTTATGGCAAATTCATGATTAAATATGGTTATACTTGTGCTTATTTTTGCATTATGTTTTATGGCAAATTCATGATAAAATATGGTTATACTTGTGCTTATTTTTGCATTATGTTTTATGGCAAATTCATGATAAAATATGGTTATACTTGTGCTTATTTTTGCATTATGTTTTATGGCAAATTCATGATTAAATATGGTTATACTTGTGCTTATTTTTGCATTATGTTTTATGGCAAATTCATGATTAAATATGGTTATACTTGTGCTTATTTTTGCATTATGTTTTATGGCAAATTCATGATAAAATATGGTTATATTTGTGCTTATTTTTGCATTATGTTTTATGGCAAATTCATGATAAAATATGGTTATATTTGTGCTTATTTTTGCATTATGTTTTATGGCAAATTCATGATAAAATATGGTTATACTTGTGCTTATTTTTGCATTATGTTTTATGGCAAATTCATGATAAAATATGGTTATACTTGTGCTTATTTTTGCATTATGTTTTATGGCAAATTCATGATAAAATATGGTTATACTTGTGCTTATTTTTGCATTATGTTTTATGGCAAATTCATGATAAAATATGGTTATACTTGTGCTTATTTTTGCATTATGTTTTATGGCAAATTCATGATAAAATATGGTTATACTTGTGCTTATTTTTGCATTATGTTTTATGGCAAATTCATGATTAAATATGGTTATACTTGTGCTTATTTTTGCATTATGTTTTATGGCAAATTCATGATTAAATATGGTTATACTTGTGCTTATTTTTGCATTATGTTTTATGGCAAATTCATGATAAAATATGGTTATACTTTTGCTTATTTTTGCATTATGTTTTATGGCAAATTCATGATAAAATATGGTTATATTTGTGCTTATTTTTGCATTATGTTTTATGGCAAATTCATGATAAAATATGGTTATATTTGTGCTTATTTTTGCATTATGTTTTATGGCAAATTCATGATAAAATATGGTTATACTTGTGCTTATTTTTGCATTATGTTTTCTGGCAAATTCATGATTAAATATGGTTATACTTGTGCTTATTTTTGCATTATGTTTTATGGCAAATTAATGATAAAATATGGTAATACTTGTGCTTATTTTTGCATTATGTTTTATGGCAAATTCATGATTAAATATGGTTATACTTGTGCTTATTTTTGCATTATGTTTTATGGCAAATTCATGATTAAATATGGTTATACTTGTGCTTATTTTTGCATTATGTTTTATGGCAAATTCATGATAAAATATGGTTATACTTGTGCTTATTTTTGCATTATGTTTTATGGCAAATTCATGATTAAATATGGTTATACTTGTGCTTATTTTTGCATTATGTTTTATGGCAAATTCATGATTAAATATGGTTATACTTGTGCTTATTTTTGCATTATGTTTTATGGCAAATTCATGATTAAATATGGTTATACTTGTGCTTATTTTTGCATTATGTTTTATGGCAAATTCATGATAAAATATGGTTATACTTGTGCTTATTTTTGCATTATGTTTTATGGCAAATTCATGATAAAATATGGTTATACTTGTGCTTATTTTTGCATTATGTTTTATGGCAAATTCATGATTAAATATGGTTATACTTGTGCTTATTTTTGCATTATGTTTTATGGCAAATTCATGATTAAACATGGTTATACTTGTGCTTATTTTTGCATTATGTTTTATGGCAAATTCATGATTAAATATGGTTATACTTGTGCTTATTTTTGCATTATGTTTTATGGCAAATTCATGATTAAATATGGTTATACTTGTGCTTATTTTTGCATTTTGTTTTATGGCAAATTCATGATTGAATATGGTTATACTTGTGCTTATTTTTGCATTATGTTTTATGGCAAATTCATGATTAAATATGGTTATACTTGTGCTTATTTTTGCATTAAGTTTTATGGCAAATTCATGATTAAATATGGTTATACTTGTGCTTATTTTTGCATTATGTTTTATGGCAAATTCATGATTAAATATGGTTATACTTGTGCTTATTTTTGCATTATGTTTTATGGCAAATTCATGATAAAATATGGTTATACTTGTGCTTATTTTTGCATTATGTTTTATGGCAAATTCATGATTAAATATGGTTATACTTGTGCTTATTTTTGCATTATGTTTTATGGCAAATTCATGATTAAATATGGTTATACTTGTGCTTATTTTTGCATTATGTTTTATGGCAAATTCATGATAAAATATGGTTATACTTGTGCTTATTTTTGCATTATGTTTTATGGCAAATTCATGATTAAATATGGTTATACTTGTGCTTATTTTTGCATTATGTTTTATGGCAAATTCATGATAAAATATGGTTATACTTGTGCTTATTTTTGCATTATGTTTTATGGCAAATTCATGATTAAATATGGTTATACTTGTGCTTATTTTTGCATTATGTTTTATGGCAAATTCATGATAAAATATGGTTATACTTGTGCTTATTTTTGCATTATGTTTTATGGCAAATTCATGATAAAATATGGTTATACTTGTGCTTATTTTTGCATTATGTTTTATGGCAAATTCATGATTAAATATGGTTATACTTGTGCTTATTTTTGCATTATGTTTTATGGCAAATTCATGATTAAACATGGTTATACTTGTGCTTATTTTTGCATTATGTTTTATGGCAAATTCATGATTAAATATGGTTATACTTGTGCTTATTTTTGCATTATGTTTTATGGCAAATTCATGATTAAATATGGTTATACTTGTGCTTATTTTTGCATTTTGTTTTATGGCAAATTCATGATTGAATATGGTTATACTTGTGCTTATTTTTGCATTATGTTTTATGGCAAATTCATGATTAAATATGGTTATACTTGTGCTTATTTTTGCATTAAGTTTTATGGCAAATTCATGATTAAATATGGTTATACTTGTGCTTATTTTTGCATTATGTTTTATGGCAAATTCATGATTAAATATGGTTATACTTGTGCTTATTTTTGCATTATGTTTTATGGCAAATTCATGATAAAATATAGTTATACTTGTGCTTATTTTTGCATTATGTTTTATGGCAAATTCATGATAAAATATGGTTATACTTGTGCTTATTTTTGCATTATGTTTTATGGCAAATTCATGATTAAATATGGTTATACTTGTGCTTATTTTTGCATTATGTTTTATGGCAAATTCATGATAAAATATGGTTATACTTGTGCTTATTTTTGCATTATGTTTTATGGCAAATTCATGATTAAATATGGTTATATTTGTGCTTATTTTTGCATTATGTTTTATGGCAAATTCATGATAAAATATGGTTATACTTTTGCTTATTTTTGCATTATGTTTTATGGCAAATTCATGATAAAATATGGTTATATTTGTGCTTATTTTTGCATTATGTTTTATGGCAAATTCATGATAAAATATGGTTATATTTGTGCTTATTTTTGCATTATGTTTTATGGCAAATTCATGATAAAATATGGTTATACTTGTGCTTATTTTTGCATTATGTTTTATGGCAAATTCATGATTAAATATGGTTATACTTGTGCTTATTTTTGCATTATGTTTTATGGCAAATTCATGATTAAACATGGTTATACTTGTGCTTATTTTTGCATTATGTTTTATGGCAAATTCATGATTAAATATGGTTATACTTGTGCTTATTTTTGCATTATGTTTTATGGCAAATTCATGATTAAATATGGTTATACTTGTGCTTATTTTTGCATTTTGTTTTATGGCAAATTCATGATTGAATATGGTTATACTTGTGCTTATTTTTGCATTATGTTTTATGGCAAATTCATGATTAAATATGGTTATACTTGTGCTTATTTTTGCATTAAGTTTTATGGCAAATTCATGATTAAATATGGTTATACTTGTGCTTATTTTTGCATTATGTTTTATGGCAAATTCATGATTAAATATGGTTATACTTGTGCTTATTTTTGCATTATGTTTTATGGCAAATTCATGATAAAATATAGTTATACTTGTGCTTATTTTTGCATTATGTTTTATGGCAAATTCATGATAAAATATGGTTATACTTGTGCTTATTTTTGCATTATGTTTTATGGCAAATTCATGAATTAAATATGGTTATACTTGTGCTTATTTTTGCATTATGTTTTATGGCAAATTCATGATAAAATATGGTTATACTTGTGCTTATTTTTGCATTATGTTTTATGGCAAATTCATGATTAAATATGGTTATATTTGTGCTTATTTTTGCATTATGTTTTATGGCAAATTCATGATAAAATATGGTTATACTTTTGCTTATTTTTGCATTATGTTTTATGGCAAATTCATGATAAAATATGGTTATATTTGTGCTTATTTTTGCATTATGTTTTATGGCAAATTCATGATAAAATATGGTTATATTTGTGCTTATTTTTGCATTATGTTTTATGGCAAATTCATGATAAAATATGGTTATACTTGTGCTTATTTTTGCATTATGTTTTATGGCAAATTCATGATTAAATATGGTTATACTTGTGCTTATTTTTGCATTATGTTTTATGGCAAATTCATGATAAAATATGGTTATACTTGTGCTTATTTTTGCATTATGTTTTATGGCAAATTCATGATAAAATATGGTTATACTTGTGCTTATTTTTGCATTATGTTTTATGGCAAATTCATGATTAAATATGGTTATACTTGTGCTTATTTTTGCATTATGTTTTATGGCAAATTCATGATTAAATATGGTTATACTTGTGCTTATTTTTGCATTATGTTTTATGGCAAATTCATGATAAAATATGGTTATATTTGTGCTTATTTTTGCATTATGTTTTATGGCAAATTCATGATAAAATATGGTTATATTTGTGCTTATTTTTGCATTATGTTTTATGGCAAATTCATGATAAAATATGGTTATACTTGTGCTTATTTTTGCATTATGTTTTATGGCAAATTCATGATAAAATATGGTTATACTTGTGCTTATTTTTGCATTATGTTTTATGGCAAATTCATGATAAAATATGGTTATACTTGTGCTTATTTTTGCATTATGTTTTATGGCAAATTCATGATAAAATATGGTTATACTTGTGCTTATTTTTGCATTATGTTTTATGGCAAATTCATGATAAAATATGGTTATACTTGTGCTTATTTTTGCATTATGTTTTATGGCAAATTCATGATTAAATATGGTTATACTTGTGCTTATTTTTGCATTATGTTTTATGGCAAATTCATGATTAAATATGGTTATACTTGTGCTTATTTTTGCATTATGTTTTATGGCAAATTCATGATTAAATATGGTTATACTTGTGCTTATTTTTGCATTATGTTTTATGGCAAATTCATGATTAAATATGGTTATACTTGTGCTTATTTTTGCATTATGTTTTATGGCAAATTCATGATAAAATATGGTTATACTTGTGCTTATTTTTGCATTATGTTTTATGGCAAATTCATGATTAAATATGGTTATACTTGTGCTTATTTTTGCATTATGTTTTATGGCAAATTCATGATTAAATATGGTTATACTTGTGCTTATTTTTGCATTATGTTTTATGGCAAATTCATGATTAAATATGGTTATATTTGTGCTTATTTTTGCATTATGTTTTATGGCAAATTCATGATAAAATATGGTTATACTTGTGCTTATTTTTGCATTATGTTTTATGGCAAATTCATGATAAAATATGGTTATACTTGTGCTTATTTTTGCATTATGTTTTATGGCAAATTCATGATAAAATATGGTTATACTTGTGCTTATTTTTGCATTATGTTTTATGGCAAATTCATGATTAAATATGGTTATACTTGTGCTTATTTTTGCATTATGTTTTATGGCAAATTCATGATAAAATATGGTTATACTTGTGCTTATTTTTGCATTATGTTTTATGGCAAATTCATGATTAAATATGGTTATACTTGTGCTTATTTTTGCATTATGTTTTATGGCAAATTCATGATTAAATATGGTTATACTTGTGCTTATTTTTGCATTAAGTTTTATGGCAAATTCATGATTAAATATGGTTATACTTGTGCTTATTTTTGCATTATGTTTTATGGCAAATTCATGATTAAATATGGTTATACTTGTGCTTATTTTTGCATTATGTTTTATGGCAAATTCATGATAAAATATGGTTATACTTGTGCTTATTTTTGCATTATGTTTTATGGCAAATTCATGATTAAATATGGTTATACTTGTGCTTATTTTTGCATTATGTTTTATGGCAAATTCATGATTAAATATGGTTATACTTGTGCTTATTTTTGCATTATGTTTTATGGCAAATTCATGATAAAATATGGTTATACTTGTGCTTATTTTTGCATTATGTTTTATGGCAAATTCATGATTAAATATGGTTATACTTGTGCTTATTTTTGCATTATGTTTTATGGCAAATTCATGATAAAATATGGTTATACTTGTGCTTATTTTTGCATTATGTTTTATGGCAAATTCATGATTAAATATGGTTATACTTGTGCTTATTTTTGCATTATGTTTTATGGCAAATTCATGATAAAATATGGTTATACTTGTGCTTATTTTTGCATTATGTTTTATGGCAAATTCATGATAAAATATGGTTATACTTGTGCTTATTTTTGCATTATGTTTTATGGCAAATTCATGATTAAATATGGTTATACTTGTGCTTATTTTTGCATTATGTTTTATGGCAAATTCATGATTAAACATGGTTATACTTGTGCTTATTTTTGCATTATGTTTTATGGCAAATTCATGATTAAATATGGTTATACTTGTGCTTATTTTTGCATTAAGTTTTATGGCAAATTCATGATTAAATATGGTTATACTTGTGCTTATTTTTGCATTTTGTTTTATGGCAAATTCATGATTGAATATGGTTATACTTGTGCTTATTTTTGCATTATGTTTTATGGCAAATTCATGATTAAATATGGTTATACTTGTGCTTATTTTTGCATTAAGTTTTATGGCAAATTCATGATTAAATATGGTTATACTTGTGCTTATTTTTGCATTATGTTTTATGGCAAATTCATGATTAAATATGGTTATACTTGTGCTTATTTTTGCATTATGTTTTATGGCAAATTCATGATAAAATATAGTTATACTTGTGCTTATTTTTGCATTATGTTTTATGGCAAATTCATGATAAAATATGGTTATACTTGTGCTTATTTTTGCATTATGTTTTATGGCAAATTCATGATTAAATATGGTTATACTTGTGCTTATTTTTGCATTATGTTTTATGGCAAATTCATGATAAAATATGGTTATACTTGTGCTTATTTTTGCATTATGTTTTATGGCAAATTCATGATTAAATATGGTTATATTTGTGCTTATTTTTGCATTATGTTTTATGGCAAATTCATGATAAAATATGGTTATACTTTTGCTTATTTTTGCATTATGTTTTATGGCAAATTCATGATAAAATATGGTTATATTTGTGCTTATTTTTGCATTATGTTTTATGGCAAATTCATGATAAAATATGGTTATATTTGTGCTTATTTTTGCATTATGTTTTATGGCAAATTCATGATAAAATATGGTTATACTTGTGCTTATTTTTGCATTATGTTTTATGGCAAATTCATGATTAAATATGGTTATACTTGTGCTTATTTTTGCATTATGTTTTATGGCAAATTCATGATTAAACATGGTTATACTTGTGCTTATTTTTGCATTATGTTTTATGGCAAATTCATGATTAAATATGGTTATACTTGTGCTTATTTTTGCATTATGTTTTATGGCAAATTCATGATTAAATATGGTTATACTTGTGCTTATTTTTGCATTTTGTTTTATGGCAAATTCATGATTGAATATGGTTATACTTGTGCTTATTTTTGCATTATGTTTTATGGCAAATTCATGATTAAATATGGTTATACTTGTGCTTATTTTTGCATTAAGTTTTATGGCAAATTCATGATTAAATATGGTTATACTTGTGCTTATTTTTGCATTATGTTTTATGGCAAATTCATGATTAAATATGGTTATACTTGTGCTTATTTTTGCATTATGTTTTATGGCAAATTCATGATAAAATATAGTTATACTTGTGCTTATTTTTGCATTATGTTTTATGGCAAATTCATGATAAAATATGGTTATACTTGTGCTTATTTTTGCATTATGTTTTATGGCAAATTCATGATTAAATATGGTTATACTTGTGCTTATTTTTGCATTATGTTTTATGGCAAATTCATGATAAAATATGGTTATACTTGTGCTTATTTTTGCATTATGTTTTATGGCAAATTCATGATTAAATATGGTTATATTTGTGCTTATTTTTGCATTATGTTTTATGGCAAATTCATGATAAAATATGGTTATACTTTTGCTTATTTTTGCATTATGTTTTATGGCAAATTCATGATAAAATATGGTTATATTTGTGCTTATTTTTGCATTATGTTTTATGGCAAATTCATGATAAAATATGGTTATATTTGTGCTTATTTTTGCATTATGTTTTATGGCAAATTCATGATAAAATATGGTTATACTTGTGCTTATTTTTGCATTATGTTTTATGGCAAATTCATGATTAAATATGGTTATACTTGTGCTTATTTTTGCATTATGTTTTATGGCAAATTCATGATAAAATATGGTTATACTTGTGCTTATTTTTGCATTATGTTTTATGGCAAATTCATGATAAAATATGGTTATACTTGTGCTTATTTTTGCATTATGTTTTATGGCAAATTCATGATTAAATATGGTTATACTTGTGCTTATTTTTGCATTATGTTTTATGGCAAATTCATGATTAAATATGGTTATACTTGTGCTTATTTTTGCATTATGTTTTATGGCAAATTCATGATAAAATATGGTTATATTTGTGCTTATTTTTGCATTATGTTTTATGGCAAATTCATGATAAAATATGGTTATATTTGTGCTTATTTTTGCATTATGTTTTATGGCAAATTCATGATAAAATATGGTTATACTTGTGCTTATTTTTGCATTATGTTTTATGGCAAATTCATGATAAAATATGGTTATACTTGTGCTTATTTTTGCATTATGTTTTATGGCAAATTCATGATAAAATATGGTTATACTTGTGCTTATTTTTGCATTATGTTTTATGGCAAATTCATGATAAAATATGGTTATACTTGTGCTTATTTTTGCATTATGTTTTATGGCAAATTCATGATAAAATATGGTTATACTTGTGCTTATTTTTGCATTATGTTTTATGGCAAATTCATGATTAAATATGGTTATACTTGTGCTTATTTTTGCATTATGTTTTATGGCAAATTCATGATTAAATATGGTTATACTTGTGCTTATTTTTGCATTATGTTTTATGGCAAATTCATGATTAAATATGGTTATACTTGTGCTTATTTTTGCATTATGTTTTATGGCAAATTCATGATTAAATATGGTTATACTTGTGCTTATTTTTGCATTATGTTTTATGGCAAATTCATGATAAAATATGGTTATACTTGTGCTTATTTTTGCATTATGTTTTATGGCAAATTCATGATTAAATATGGTTATACTTGTGCTTATTTTTGCATTATGTTTTATGGCAAATTCATGATTAAATATGGTTATACTTGTGCTTATTTTTGCATTATGTTTTATGGCAAATTCATGATTAAATATGGTTATATTTGTGCTTATTTTTGCATTATGTTTTATGGCAAATTCATGATAAAATATGGTTATACTTGTGCTTATTTTTGCATTATGTTTTATGGCAAATTCATGATAAAATATGGTTATACTTGTGCTTATTTTTGCATTATGTTTTATGGCAAATTCATGATAAAATATGGTTATACTTGTGCTTATTTTTGCATTATGTTTTATGGCAAATTCATGATTAAATATGGTTATACTTGTGCTTATTTTTGCATTATGTTTTATGGCAAATTCATGATAAAATATGGTTATACTTGTGCTTATTTTTGCATTATGTTTTATGGCAAATTCATGATTAAATATGGTTATACTTGTGCTTATTTTTGCATTATGTTTTATGGCAAATTCATGATAAAATATGGTTATATTTGTGCTTATTTTTGCATTATGTTTTATGGCAAATTCATGATAAAATATGGTTATATTTGTGCTTATTTTTGCATTATGTTTTATGGCAAATTCATGATAAAATATGGTTATACTTGTGCTTATTTTTGCATTATGTTTTATGGCAAATTCATGATAAAATATGGTTATACTTGTGCTTATTTTTGCATTATGTTTTATGGCAAATTCATGATTAAATATGGTTATATTTGTGCTTATTTTTGCATTATGTTTTATGGCAAATTCATGATAAAATATGGTTATACTTTTGCTTATTTTTGCATTATGTTTTATGGCAAATTCATGATAAAATATGGTTATATTTGTGCTTATTTTTGCATTATGTTTTATGGCAAATTCATGATAAAATATGGTTATATTTGCGCTTATTTTTGCATTATGTTTTATGGCAAATTCATGATAAAATATGGTTATACTTGTGCTTATTTTTGCATTATGTTTTATGGCAAATTCATGATTAAATATGGTTATACTTGTGCTTATTTTTGCATTATGTTTTATGGCAAATTCATGATAAAATATGGTTATACTTGTGCTTATTTTTGCATTATGTTTTATGGCAAATTCATGATTAAATATGGTTATACTTGTGCTTATTTTTGCATTATGTTTTATGGCAAATTCATGATTAAATATGGTTATACTTGTGCTTATTTTTGCATTATGTTTTATGGCAAATTCATGATTAAATATGGTTATACTTGTGCTTATTTTTGCATTATGTTTTATGGCAAATTCATGATTAAATATGGTTATACTTGTGCTTATTTTTGCATTATGTTTTATGGCAAATTCATGATTAAATATGGTTATACTTGTGCTTATTTTTGCATTATGTTTTATGGCAAATTCATGATTAAATATGGTTATACTTGTGCTTATTTTTGCATTATGTTTTATGGCAAATTCATGATAAAATATGGTTATACTTGTGCTTATTTTTGCATTATGTTTTATGGCAAATTCATGATAAAATATGGTTATACTTGTGCTTATTTTTGCATTATGTTTTATGGCAAATTCATGATTAAATATGGTTATACTTGTGCTTATTTTTGCATTATGTTTTATGGCAAATTCATGATTAAACATGGTTATACTTGTGCTTATGTTTGCATTATGTTTTATGGCAAATTCATGATTAAATATGGTTATACTTGTGCTTATTTTTGCATTATGTTTTATGGCAAATTCATGATTAAATATGGTTATACTTGTGCTTATTTTTGCATTTTGTTTTATGGCAAATTCATGATTGAATATGGTTATACTTGTGCTTATTTTTGCATTATGTTTTATGGCAAATTCATGATTAAATATGGTTATACTTGTGCTTATTTTTGCATTAAGTTTTATGGCAAATTCATGATTAAATATGGTTATGCTTGTGCTTATTTTTGCATTATGTTTTATGGCAAATTCATGATTAAATATGGTTATACTTGTGCTTATTTTTGCATTATGTTTTATGGCAAATTCATGATAAAATATAGTTATACTTGTGCTTATTTTTGCATTATGTTTTATGGCAAATTCATGATAAAATATGGTTATACTTGTGCTTATTTTTGCATTATGTTTTATGGCAAATTCATGATTAAATATGGTTATACTTGTGCTTATTTTTGCATTATGTTTTATGGCAAATTCATGATAAAATATGGTTATACTTGTGCTTATTTTTGCATTATGTTTTATGGCAAATTCATGATTAAATATGGTTATATTTGTGCTTATTTTTGCATTATGTTTTATGGCAAATTCATGATAAAATATGGTTATACTTTTGCTTATTTTTGCATTATGTTTTATGGCAAATTCATGATAAAATATGGTTATATTTGTGCTTATTTTTGCATTATGTTTTATGGCAAATTCATGATAAAATATGGTTATATTTGTGCTTATTTTTGCATTATGTTTTATGGCAAATTCATGATAAAATATGGTTATACTTGTGCTTATTTTTGCATTATGTTTTATGGCAAATTCATGATTAAATATGGTTATACTTGTGCTTATTTTTGCATTATGTTTTATGGCAAATTCATGATAAAATATGGTTATACTTGTACTTATTTTTGCATTATGTTTTATGGCAAATTCATGATAAAATATGGTTATACTTGTGCTTATTTTTGCATTATGTTTTATGGCAAATTCATGATTAAATATGGTTATACTTGTGCTTATTTTTGCATTATGTTTTATGGCAAATTCATGATTAAATATGGTTATACTTGTGCTTTTTTTGCATTATGTTTTATGGCAAATTCATGATTAAATATGGTTATACTTGTGCTTATTTTTGCATTATGTTTTATGGCAAATTCATGATTAAATATGGTTATACTTGTGCTTATTTTTGCATTATGTTTTATGGCAAATTCATGATTAAATATGGTTATACTTGTGCTTATTTTTGCATTATGTTTTATGGCAAATTCATGATAAAATATGGTTATACTTGTGCTTATTTTTGCATTATGTTTTATGGCAAATTCATGATTAAATATGGTTATACTTGTGCTTATTTTTGCATTATGTTTTATGGCAAATTCATGATTAAATATGGTTATACTTGTGCTTATTTTTGCATTATGTTTTATGGCAAATTCATGATTAAATATGGTTATACTTGTGCTTATTTTTGCATTATGTTTTATGGCAAATTCATGATTAAATATGGTTATACTTGTGCTTATTTTTGCATTATGTTTTATGGCAAATTCATGATTAAATATGGTTATACTTGTGCTTATTTTTGCATTTTGTTTTATGGCAAATTCATGATTGAATATGGTTATACTTGTGCTTATTTTTGCATTATGTTTTATGGCAAATTCATGATTAAATATGGTTATACTTGTGCTTATTTTTGCATTAAGTTTTATGGCAAATTCATGATTAAATATGGTTATACTTGTGCTTATTTTTGCATTATGTTTTATGGCAAATTCATGATTAAATATGGTTATACTTGTGCTTATTTTTGCATTATGTTTTATGGCAAATTCATGATAAAATATAGTTATACTTGTGCTTATTTTTGCATTATGTTTTATGGCAAATTAATGATAAAATATGGTTATACTTGTGCTTATTTTTGCATTATGTTTTATGGCAAATTAATGATAAAATATGGTTATACTTGTGCTTATTTTTGCATTATGTTTTATGGCAAATTCATGATAAAATATGGTTATACTTGTGCTTATTTTTGCATTATGTTTTATGGCAAATTCATGATAAAATATGGTTATACTTGTGCTTATTTTTGCATTATGTTTTATGGCAAATTCATGATTAAATATGGTTATACTTGTGCTTATTTTTGCATTATGTTTTATGGCAAAATCATGATAAAATATGGTTATACTTGTGCTTATTTTTGCATTATGTTTTATGGCAAATTCATGATTAAATATGGTTATACTTGTGCTTATTTTTGCATTATGTTTCATGGCAAATTCATGATAAAATATGGTTATACTTGTGCTTATTTTTGCATTATGTTTTATGGCAAATTCATGATTAAATATGGTTATACTTGTGCTTATTTTTGCATTATGTTTTATGGCAAATTCATGATAAAATATGGTTATACTTGTGCTTATTTTTGCATTATGTTTTATGGCAAATTCATGATTAAATATGGTTATACTTGTGCTTATTTTTGCATTATGTTTTATGGCAAATTCATGATAAAATATGGTTATACTTGTGCTTTTTTTTGCATTATGTTTTATGGCAAATTCATGATTAAATATGGTTATACTTGTGCTTATTTTTGCATTATGTTTTATGGCAAATTAATGATAAAATATGGTTATACTTGTGCTTATTTTTGCATTATGTTTTATGGCAAATTCATGATAAAATATGGTTATACTTGTGCTTATTTTTGCATTATGTTTTATGGCAAATTCATGATTAAATATGGTTATACTTGTGCTTATTTTTGCATTATGTTTTATGGCAAATTCATGATAAAATATGGTTATACTTGTGCTTATTTTTGCATTATGTTTTATGGCAAATTCATGATAAAATATGGTTATACTTGTGCTTATTTTTGCATTATGTTTTATGGCAAATTCATGATAAAATATGGTTATACTTGTGCTTACTTTTGCATTATGTTTTATGGCAAATTCATGATAAAATATGGTTATACTTGTGCTTATTTTTGCATTATGTTTTATGGCAAATTCATGATAAAATATGGTTATACTTGTGCTTATTTTTGCATTATGTTTTATGGCAAATTCATGATTAAATATGGTTATACTTGTGCTTATTTTTGCATTATGTTTTATGGCAAATTCATGATAAAATATGGTTATACTTGTGCTTATTTTTGCATTATGTTTTATGGCAAATTCATGATTAAATATGGTTATACTTGTGCTTATTTTTGCATTATGTTTTATGGCAAATTCATGATTAAATATGGTTATACTTGTGCTTATTTTTGCATTATGTTTTATGGCAAATTCATGATTAAATATGGTTATACTTGTGCTTATTTTTGCATTATGTTTTATGGCAAAATACTGATATAATATTGTTTTACTTGTGCTTATTTTTGCATTATGTTTTATGGCAAATTCATGATAAAATATGGTTATACTTGTGCTTATTTTTGCATTATGTTTTATGGCAAATTCATGATTAATATGGTTATACTTGTGCTTATTTTTGCATTATGTTTTATGGCAAATTCATGATAAAATATGCTTATACTTGTGCTTATTTTTGCATTATGTTTTATGGCAAATTCATGATTAAATATGGTTCTACTTGTGCTTATTTTTGCATTATGTTTTATGGCAAATTCATGATTAAATATGGTTATACTGGTGCTTATTTTTGAATTATGTTTTATGGCAAATTCATGATTAAATATGGTTATACTTGTGCTTATTTTTGCATTATGTTTTATGGCAAATTCATGATTAAATATGGTTGTACTTGTGCTTATTTTTGCATTATGTTTTATGGCAAATTCATGATAAAATATGGTTATACTTTTGCTTATTTTTGCATTATGTTTTATGGCAAATTCATGATAAAATATGGTTATATTTGTGCTTATTTTTGCATTATGTTTAATGGCAAATTCATGATAAAATATGGTTATATTTGTGCTTATTTTTGCATTATGTTTTATGGCAAATTCATGATAAAATATGGTTATACTTGTGCTTATTTTTGCATTATGTTTTATGGCAAATTCATGATTAAATATGGTTATACTTGTGCTTATTTTTGCATTATGTTTTATGGCAAATTCATGATAAAATATGGTTATACTTGTGCTTATTTTTGCATTATGTTTTATGGCAAATTCATGATTAAATATGGTTATACTAGTGCTTATTTTTGCATTATGTTTTATGGCAAATTCATGATTAAATATGGTTATACTTGTGCTTATTTTTGCATTATGTTTTATGGCAAATTCATGATAAAATATGGTTATACTTGTGCTTATTTTTGCATTATGTTTTATGGCAAATTCATGATAAAATATGGTTATACTTGTGCTTATTTTTGCATTATGTTTTATGGCAAATTCATGATTAAATATGGTTATACTTGTGCTTATTTTTGCATTATGTTTTATGGCAAATTCATGATTAAATATGGTTGTACTTGTGCTTATTTTTGCATTATGTTTTATGGCAAATTCATGATAAAATATGGTTATACTTGTGCTTATTTTTGCATTATGTTTTATGGCAAATTCATGATTAAATATGGTTGTACTTGTGCTTATTTTTGCATTATGTTTTATGGAAAATTCATGATAAAATATGGTTATACTTGTGCTTATTTTTGCATTATGTTTTATGGCAAATTCATGATTAAATATGGTTATACTTGTACTTATTTTTGCATTATGTTTGATGGCAAATTCATGATTAAATATGGTTATACTTGTGCTTATTTTTGCATTATGTTTTATGGCAAATCAATGATAAAATATGGTTATACTTGTGCTTATTTTTGCATTATGTTTTATGGCAAATTCATGATTAAATATGGTTATACTTGTGCTTATTTTTGCATTATGTTTTATGGCAAATTCATGATTAAATATGGTTATACTTGTGCTTATTTTTGCATTATGTTTTATGGCAAATTCATGATAAAATATAGTTATACTTGTGCTTATTTTTGCATTATGTTTTATGGCAAATTCATGATTAAATATGGTTATACTTGTGCTTATTTTTGCATTATGTTTTATGGCAAATTCATGATTAAATATGGTTATACTTGTGCTTATTTTTGCATTATGTTTTATGGCAAATTCATGATTAAATATGGTTATACTTGTGCTTATTTTTGCATTATGTTTTATGGCAAATTCATGATTAAATATGGTTATACTTGTGCTTATTTTTGCATTATGTTTTATGGCAAATTCATGATAAAATATGGTTATACTTGTGCTTATTTTTGCATTATGTTTTATGGCAAATTCATGATTAAATATGGTTATACTTGTGCTTATTTTTGCATTATGTTTTATGGCAAATTCATGATTAAATATGGTTATACTTGTGCTTATTTTTGCATTATGTTTTATGGCAAATTCATGATTAAATATGGTTATACTTGTGCTTATTTTTGCATTATGTCTTATGGCAAATTCATGATAAAATATTGTTATACTTGTGCTTATTTTTGCATTATGTTTTATGGCAAATTCATGATAAAATATGGTTATACTTGTGCTTATTTTTGCATTATGTTTTATGGCAAATTCATGATTAAATATGGTTATACTTGTGCTGTTTTTGCATTATGTTTTATGGCAAATTCATGATAAAATATGGTTATACTTGTGCTTATTTTTGCATTATGTTTTATGGCAAATTCATGATAAAATATGGTTATACTTGTGCTTGTTTTTGCATTATGTTTTATGGCAAATTCATGATTAAATATTGTTATACTTGTGCTTATTTTTGCATTATGTTTTATGGCAAATTCATGATAAAATATGGTTATACTTGTGCTTATTTTTGCATTATGTTTTATGGCAAATTCATGATAAAATATGGTTATTGTGCTTATTTTTGCATTTTTGTTTTTATGGCAAAATTCATGATAAAATATGGTTATACTTGTGCTTATTTTTGCATTATGTTTTATGGCAAATTCATGATAAAATATGGTTATACTTGTGCTTATTTTTGCATTATGTTTTATGGCAAATTCATGATTAAATATGGTTATACTTGTGCTTATTTTTGCATTATGTTTTATGGCAAATTCATGATAAAATATGGTTATACTTGTGCTTATTTTTGCATTATGTTTTATGGCAAATTCATGATTAAATATGGTTATACTTGTGCTTATTTTTGCATTATGTTTTATGGCAAATTCATGATTAAATATGGTTATACTTGTGCTTATTTTTGCATTATGTTTTATGGCAAATTCATGATAAAATATGGTTATACTTGTGCTTATTTTGCATTATGTTTTATGGCAAATTCATGATAAAATATGGTTATACTTGTGCTTATTTTGCATTATGTTTTATGGCAAATTCATGATAAAATATGGTTATACTTGTGCTTATTTTTGCATTATGTTTTATGGCAAATTCATGATTTAATATGGTTATACTTGTGCTTATTTTTGCATTATGTTTTATGGCAAATTCATGATAAAATATGGTTATACTTTTGCTTATTTTTGCATTATGTTTTATGGCAAATTCATGATTAAATATGGTTATACTTGTGCTTATTTTTGCATTATGTTTTATGGCAAATTCATGATAAAATATGGTTATACTTGTGCTTATTTTTGCATTATGTTTTATGGCAAATTCATGATTAAATATGGTTATACTTGTGCTTATTTTTGCATTATGTTTTATGGCAAATTCATGATTAAATATGGTTATACTTGTGCTTATTTTTGCATTATGTTTTATGGCAAATTCATGATTAAATATGGTTATACTTGTGCTTATTTTTGCATTATGTTTTATGGCAAATTCATGATAAAATATGGTTATACTTGTGCTTATTTTTGCATTATGTTTTATGGCAAATTCATGATAAAATATGGTTATACTTGTGCTTATTTTTGCATTATGTTTTATGGCAAATTCATGATTAAATATGGTTATACTTGTGCTTATTTTTGCATTATGTTTTATGGCAAATTCATGATAAAATATGGTTATACTTGTGCTTATTTTTGCATTATGTTTTATGGCAAATTCATGATAAAATATTGTTATACTTGTGCTTATTTTTTCATTATGTTTTATGGCAAATTCATGATTAAATATTGTTATACTTGTGCTTATTTTTGCATTATGTTTTATGGCAAATTCATGATTAAATATGGTTATACTTGTGCTTATTTTTGCATTATGTTTTTAGGCAAATTCATGATTAAATATGGTTATACTTGTGCTTATTTTTGCATTATGTTTTATGGCAAATTCATGATTAAATATGGTTATACTTGTGCTTATTTTTGCATTATGTTTTATGGCAAATTCATGATTAAATATGGTTATACTTGTGCTTATTTTTGCATTATGTTTTATGGCAAATTCATGATAAAATATGGTTATACTTGTGCTTATTTTTGCATTATGTTTTATGGCAAATTCATGATAAAATATGGTTATACTTGTGCTTATTTTTGCATTATGTTTTATGGCAAATTCATGATTAAATATGGTTATACTTGTGCTTATTTTTGCATTATGTTTTATGGCAAATTCATGATAAAATATGGTTATACTTGTGCTTATTTTTGCATTATGTTTTATGGCAAATTCATGATTAAATATGGTTATACTTGTGCTTATTTTTGCATTATGTTTTATGGCAAATTCATGATAAAATATGGTTATACTTGTGCTTATTTTTGCATTATGTTTTATGGCAAATTCATGATTAAATATGGTTATACTTGTGCTTATTTTTGCATTATGTTTTATGGCAAATTCATGATTAAATATGGTTATACTTGTGCTTATTTTTGCATTATGTTTTATGGCAAATTCATGATTAAATATGGTTATACTTGTGCTTATTTTTGCATTATGTTTTATGGCAAATTCATGATAAAATATGGTTATACTTGTGCTTATTTTTGCATTATGTTTTATGGCAAATTCATGATAAAATATGGTTATACTTGTGCTTATTTTTTCATTATGTTTTATGTCAAATTCATGATAAAATATGGTTATACTTGTGCATTTTTTTGCATTATGTTTTATGGCAAATTCATGATTAAATATGGTTATACTTGTGCTTATTTTTGCATTATGTTTTATGGCAAATTCATGATAAAATATAGTTATACTTGTGCTTATTTTTGCATTATGTTTTATGGCAAATTCATGATAAAATATGGTTATACTTGTGCTTATTTTTGCATTATGTTTTATGGCAAATTCATGATTAAATATGGTTATACTTGTGCTTATTTTTGCATTATGTTTTATGGCAAAATACTGATATAATATTGTTTTACTTGTGCTTATTTTTGCATTATGTTTTATGGCAAATTCATGATAAAATATGGTTATACTTGTGCTTATTTTTGCATTATGTTTTATGGCAAATTCATGATTAATATGGTTATACTTGTGCTTATTTTTGCATTATGTTTTATGGCAAATTCATGATAAAATATGCTTATACTTGTGCTTATTTTTGCATTATGTTTTATGGCAAATTCATGATTAAATATGGTTATACTTGTGCTTATTTTTGCATTATGTTTTATGGCAAATTCATGATTAAATATGGTTATACTGGTGCTTATTTTTGAATTATGTTTTATGGCAAATTCATGATTAAATATGGTTATACTTGTGCTTATTTTTGCATTATGTTTTATGGCAAATTCATGATTAAATATGGTTGTACTTGTGCTTATTTTTGCATTATGTTTTATGGCAAATTCATGATAAAATATGGTTATACTTTTGCTTATTTTTGCATTATGTTTTATGGCAAATTCATGATAAAATATGGTTATATTTGTGCTTATTTTTGCATTATGTTTAATGGCAAATTCATGATAAAATATGGTTATATTTGTGCTTATTTTTGCATTATGTTTTATGGCAAATTCATGATAAAATATGGTTATACTTGTGCTTATTTTTGCATTATGTTTTATGGCAAATTCATGATTAAATATGGTTATACTTGTGCTTATTTTTGCATTATGTTTTATGGCAAATTCATGATAAAATATGGTTATACTTGTGCTTATTTTTGCATTATGTTTTATGGCAAATTCATGATTAAATATGGTTATACTTGTGCTTATTTTTGCATTATGTTTTATGGCAAATTCATGATTAAATATGGTTATACTTGTGCTTATTTTTGCATTATGTTTTATGGCAAATTCATGATAAAATATGGTTATACTTGTGCTTATTTTTGCATTATGTTTTATGGCAAATTCATGATAAAATATGGTTATACTTGTGCTTATTTTTGCATTATGTTTTATGGCAAATTCATGATTAAATATGGTTATACTTGTGCTTATTTTTGCATTATGTTTTATGGCAAATTCATGATTAAATATGGTTGTACTTGTGCTTATTTTTGCATTATGTTTTATGGCAAATTCATGATAAAATATGGTTATACTTGTGCTTATTTTTGCATTATGTTTTATGGCAAATTCATGATTAAATATGGTTGTACTTGTGCTTATTTTTGCATTATGTTTTATGGAAAATTCATGATAAAATATGGTTATACTTGTGCTTATTTTTGCATTATGTTTTATGGCAAATTCATGATTAAATATGGTTATACTTGTACTTATTTTTGCATTATGTTTGATGGCAAATTCATGATTAAATATGGTTATACTTGTGCTTATTTTTGCATTATGTTTTATGGCAAATCAATGATAAAATATGGTTATACTTGTGCTTATTTTTGCATTATGTTTTATGGCAAATTCATGATTAAATATGGTTATACTTGTGCTTATTTTTGCATTATGTTTTATGGCAAATTCATGATTAAATATGGTTATACTTGTGCTTATTTTTGCATTATGTTTTATGGCAAATTCATGATAAAATATGGTTATACTTGTGCTTATTTTTGCATTATGTTTTATGGCAAATTCATGATTAAATATGGTTATACTTGTGCTTATTTTTGCATTATGTTTTATGGCAAATTCATGATTAAATATGGTTATACTTGTGCTTATTTTTGCATTATGTTTTATGGCAAATTCATGATTAAATATGGTTATACTTGTGCTTATTTTTGCATTATGTTTTATGGCAAATTCATGATTAAATATGGTTATACTTGTGCTTATTTTTGCATTATGTTTTATGGCAAATTCATGATAAAATATGGTTATACTTGTGCTTATTTTTGCATTATGTTTTATGGCAAATTCATGATTAAATATGGTTATACTTGTGCTTATTTTTGCATTATGTTTTATGGCAAATTCATGATTAAATATGGTTATACTTGTGCTTATTTTTGCATTATGTTTTATGGCAAATTCATGATTAAATATGGTTATACTTGTGCTTATTTTTGCATTATGTCTTATGGCAAATTCATGATAAAATATTGTTATACTTGTGCTTATTTTTGCATTATGTTTTATGGCAAATTCATGATAAAATATGGTTATACTTGTGCTTATTTTTGCATTATGTTTTATGGCAAATTCATGATTAAATATGGTTATACTTGTGCTGTTTTTGCATTATGTTTTATGGCAAATTCATGATAAAATATGGTTATACTTGTGCTTATTTTTGCATTATGTTTTATGGCAAATTCATGATAAAATATGGTTATACTTGTGCTTGTTTTTGCATTATGTTTTATGGCAAATTCATGATTAAATATTGTTATACTTGTGCTTATTTTTGCATTATGTTTTATGGCAAATTCATGATAAAATATGGTTATACTTGTGCTTATTTTTGCATTATGTTTTATGGCAAATTCATGATAAAATATGGTTATACTTGTGCTTATTTTTGCATTTTGTTTTATGGCAAATTCATGATAAAATATGGTTATACTTGTGCTTATTTTTGCATTATGTTTTATGGCAAATTCATGATAAAATATGGTTATACTTGTGCTTATTTTTGCATTATGTTTTATGGCAAATTCATGATTAAATATGGTTATACTTGTGCTTATTTTTGCATTATGTTTTATGGCAAATTCATGATAAAATATGGTTATACTTGTGCTTATTTTTGCATTATGTTTTATGGCAAATTCATGATTAAATATGGTTATACTTGTGCTTATTTTTGCATTATGTTTTATGGCAAATTCATGATTAAATATGGTTATACTTGTGCTTATTTTTGCATTATGTTTTATGGCAAATTCATGATAAAATATGGTTATACTTGTGCTTATTTTTGCATTATGTTTTATGGCAAATTCATGATAAAATATGGTTATACTTGTGCTTATTTTTGCATTATGTTTTATGGCAAATTCATGATAAAATATGGTTATACTTGTGCTTATTTTTGCATTATGTTTTATGGCAAATTCATGATTTAATATGGTTATACTTGTGCTTATTTTTGCATTATGTTTTATGGCAAATTCATGATAAAATATGGTTATACTTTTGCTTATTTTTGCATTATGTTTTATGGCAAATTCATGATTAAATATGGTTATACTTGTGCTTATTTTTGCATTATGTTTTATGGCAAATTCATGATAAAATATGGTTATACTTGTGCTTATTTTTGCATTATGTTTTATGGCAAATTCATGATTAAATATGGTTATACTTGTGCTTATTTTTGCATTATGTTTTATGGCAAATTCATGATTAAATATGGTAATACTTGTGCTTATTTTTGCATTATGTTTTATGGCAAATTCATGATTAAATATGGTTATACTTGTGCTTATTTTTGCATTATGTTTTATGGCAAATTCATGATAAAATATGGTTATACTTGTGCTTATTTTTGCATTATGTTTTATGGCAAATTCATGATAAAATATGGTTATACTTGTGCTTATTTTTGCATTATGTTTTATGGCAAATTCATGATTAAATATGGTTATACTTGTGCTTATTTTTGCATTATGTTTTATGGCAAATTCATGATAAAATATGGTTATACTTGTGCTTATTTTTGCATTATGTTTTATGGCAAATTCATGATAAAATATTGTTATACTTGTGCTTATTTTTTCATTATGTTTTATGGCAAATTCATGATTAAATATTGTTATACTTGTGCTTATTTTTGCATTATGTTTTATGGCAAATTCATGATTAAATATGGTTATACTTGTGCTTATTTTTGCATTATGTTTTTAGGCAAATTCATGATTAAATATGGTTATACTTGTGCTTATTTTTGCATTATGTTTTATGGCAAATTCATGATTAAATATGGTTATACTTGTGCTTATTTTTGCATTATGTTTTATGGCAAATTCATGATTAAATATGGTTATACTTGTGCTTATTTTTGCATTATGTTTTATGGCAAATTCATGATAAAATATGGTTATACTTGTGCTTATTTTTGCATTATGTTTTATGGCAAATTCATGATAAAATATGGTTATACTTGTGCTTATTTTTGCATTATGTTTTATGGCAAATTCATGATTAAATATGGTTATACTTGTGCTTATTTTTGCATTATGTTTTATGGCAAATTCATGATAAAATATGGTTATACTTGTGCTTATTTTTGCATTATGTTTTATGGCAAATTCATGATTAAATATGGTTATACTTGTGCTTATTTTTGCATTATGTTTTATGGCAAATTCATGATAAAATATGGTTATACTTGTGCTTATTTTTGCATTATGTTTTATGGCAAATTCATGATTAAATATGGTTATACTTGTGCTTATTTTTGCATTATGTTTTATGGCAAATTCATGATTAAATATGGTTATACTTGTGCTTATTTTTGCATTATGTTTTATGGCAAATTCATGATTAAATATGGTTATACTTGTGCTTATTTTTGCATTATGTTTTATGGCAAATTCATGATAAAATATGGTTATACTTGTGCTTATTTTTGCATTATGTTTTATGGCAAATTCATGATAAAATATGGTTATACTTGTGCTTATTTTTTCATTATGTTTTATGTCAAATTCATGATAAAATATGGTTATACTTGTGCATTTTTTTGCATTATGTTTTATGGCAAATTCATGATTAAATATGGTTATACTTGTGCTTATTTTTGCATTATGTTTTATGGCAAATTCATGATAAAATATAGTTATACTTGTGCTTATTTTTGCATTATGTTTTATGGCAAATTCATGATAAAATATGGTTATACTTGTGCTTATTTTTGCATTATGTTTTATGGCAAATTCATGATTAAATATGGTTATACTTGTGCTTATTTTTGCATTATGTTTTATGGCAAATTCATGATAAAATATGGTTATACTTGTGCTTATTTTTGCATTATGTTTTATGGCAAATTCATGATAAAATATGGTTATACTTGTGCTTATTTTTGCATTATGTTTTATGGCAAATTCATGATAAAATATGGTTATACTTGTGCTTATTTTTGCATTATGTTTTATGGCAAATTCATGATTAAATATGGTTATACTTGTGCTTATTTTTGCATTATGTTTTATGGCAAATTCATGATTAAATATGGTTATACTTGTGCTTATTTTTGCATTATGTTTTATGGCAAATTCATGATAAAATATGGTTATACTTGTGCTTATTTTTGCATTATGTTTTATGGCAAATTCATGATTAAATATGGTTATACTTGTGCTTATTTTTGCATTATGTTTTATGGCAAATTCATGATTAAATATGGTTATACTTGTGCTTATTTTTGCATTATGTTTTATGGGAAATTCATGATTAAATATGGTTATACTTGTGCTTATTTTTGCATTATGTTTTATGGCAAATTCATGATAAAATATGGTTATACTTGTGCTTATTTTTGCATTATGTTTTATGGCAAATTCATGATTAAATATGGTTATACTTGTGCTTATTTTTGCATTATGTTTTATGGCAAATTCATGATAAAATATGGTTATACTTGTGCTTATGTTTGCATTATGTTTTATGGCAAATTCATGATTAAATATGGTTATACTTGTGCTTATTTTTGCATTATGTTTTATGGCAAATTCATGATAAAATATGGTTATACTTGTGCTTATTTTTGCATTATGTTTTATGGCAAATTCATGATTAAATATGGTTATACTTGTGCTTATTTTTGCATTATGTTTTATGGCAAATTCATGATTAAATATGGTTATACTTGTGCTTATTTTTGCATTATGTTTTATGGCAAATTCATGATAAAATATGGTTATACTTGTGCTTATTTTTGCATTATGTTTTATGGCAAATTCATGATTAAATATGGTTATACTTGTGCTTATTTTTGCATTATGTTTTATGGCAAATTCATGATTAAATATGGTTATACTTGTGCTTATTTTTGCATTATGTTTTATGGCAAATACATGATTAAATATGGTTATACTTGTACTTATTTTTGCATTATGTTTTATGGCAAATTCATGATAATATATGGTTATACTTTTGCTTATTTTTGCATTATGTTTTATGGCAAATTCATGATTAAATATGGTTATACTTGTGCTTATTTTTGCATTATGTTTTATGGCAAATTCATGATTAAATATGGTTATACTTGTGCTTATTTTTGCATTATGTTTTATGGCAAATTCATGATAAAATATGGTTATACTTGTGCTTATTTTTGCATTATATTTTATGGCAAATTCATGATAAAATATGGTTATACTTGTGCTTATTTTTGCATTATGTTTTATGGCAAATTCATGATAAAATATGGTCATACTTGTGCTTATTTTTGCATTATGTTTTATGGCAAATTCATGATTAAATATGGTTGTACTTGTGCTTATTTTTGCATTATGTTTTATGGCAAATTCATGATTAAATATGGTCCGATTTGTCCTTATTTTTGGCATTAAATTCGAATTTCTATTGCTTTCTTTTTATCCCTAACTCTTTGTATAATAGTTTATTTAACTTTATGATAATAAATATCCATACAAAATTGCAGCCAGATCGATGCAGTAGTTACTGATAAAACTTGCGGGTTTGTGGTGACTTATCCTATTAATCCTCACTAATCTAATCACTGCTATAAAAACACGTACATGCACGGTCCATGGAAGAAGGTGTTTATCTTCCTAACATTTGAAGATTGAAATATAAAAATCGACACTGAAAATAGTTATCTTTAACTAGACATGCGTTATCTATACTTTTACTCTATATATTATCTATAAGACGGATACTTATTAACCGTTGTTTGAACTTATACCTAAAATTATATTAAGTAGAAACTTTATATTTTCTTTCCCTTATATGGGTAAACACACTGGTAATTGTCTCCGCATGAAAACTAAAATCTGAAGTTCGATGCGCATTTTGAATCGTACCCAAACTTCCTACACGATATTTTTATCAATGTGTTTATTAATCCGCAAACCTTATTTAATCGTCGTTTAAGTCTAGTAAATACTAACCTTAAATCTACACCTATTACTCATACATACCCCAAGCCTTTCCATAAGTCATAACGTGTGAAAAACCACATCTTCAATTCTTAATCTTACTTTGAGGAGTATAACTCCATAGCAGATACTAACTACCTTTGATACTAACGATTAACTCTAACTACCATTGCGAGGGCGTAGAAATAACTAGCTTTGAAACCAGGCGCGAGGCAAACCCTCTCGGTGCTGATGGGCCCGTAGATCTCGTCAGATCACCGATATAGGAGAAAAACTTTGATGTCAAACCTGTGTCACTGACCTCGTACGTCTTGGCACCAAACGGGACAGGGAGGCTTCCTCAGTCCTGGTCGACAACCTTCCTAGACCTGGTGACCCGATCAAATCCCCGGTTTGCAAACCTAACCTGATTAAGGAGTAGGTAAGCTCTGCCTTCCGCCTGGCCTCCATACTCCTTGTTTTTCTATTAGCAAAGAGTAGAAGAGCGATCACAGAGACTCATTAGAGATACTCACTTCTTGACCTTGTTTTCTGACTAGGCTATAAACGCCGTTCTCCATACCTGGCTAATTTCCTTCCCCTTAAGTTGGGCGTCTTGGAGTGCTTGTTTACTATGTAGGCTAACACAATTAGACTGGACCACTCTTGTCTGACAGGTTTGAGGATACAGGTGTGACAGTTTGTCTGGCTGCTGTACTTCGACTGACAGTACAGGAAGCCTAACTCCTTGGTAGTGCTTAGGGCGGCTGGTCTTTCATCAGTTTTATAATATCGGATTAATTGTAGTGCCATGTCGCGCATGGAAAAGACCCTGCATTCATCTCCGGTCAGTATTCCCGATGCCCTATTCCTAATGACGAGGAGTCGGCTGATGGTCTGCTTGTGTGGCATTGTGGTAGCAATGTACATCCACTTTTCCTTGCACCACTTAAAATATTAAAATGACAGTTCAATCCAAAATAATAATCAAACCAGACGCACACTCAAACAACGATCCGTATCTTCCCTTGAGGCTTGCATTTACAAAAGTCCAAGAACTTAGAACTAACTTAGAAGAAGTAGAATCATTTCTACTAGCAAACTCCCCATATATTTTAGCGGTAAGTGAAACTAACCTGCACTTCTCCACTTCGTCTAACCATTTTAACATGTCTGGCTATCTTCCACGTTGTCGTAAGGACTCTGACAGACACATGCGCGGAATTTGAGTCTATATTTGTTACACCCTCTGCATGACTAGGGCAGAAGACTAAGTGTAATATAAACTTCCATACTTAGTGCCCCCTACGAATTATGTCCCAGATACTAGCCCTCAACATCAAAGTGGCACTATGGCTTGTTTGGGGTGAAAATGCAAGAAAAATCCTAATTGTGGATCAAGCCGATACCATAAAACTTAGTTCGCTGCACCTTACTATAACAAACCTCTCTACAGAATTAAAGCAAGATATGGCCTGGTATTTTCCGAGAAAAGGTGAAACAGAGAGCTTGACAGACTAAGAGAAATATAATATAGAAAATCTTATGTATGTCTTATAAACTACAAAAAAATAATGTACTTTTAACATATACTTTTTATCTTCAAAACTCGCCAAGAGAACTAAATGTAGACTAATATACAATGTGTCTATCTCGACTCAACGGGTTGTGGCTCGCTCTAGTTATTTATCAAAACATGCCCTTAAGGTTAATACCTTAGATTTGTTCATTAAATTATGGGATGCAGCTTTTGATATTATAGTCGCTTTTTTTGTCTCAGCTTTCGTTTTTTTTTTTTCTTTTTTGCTTGTATATTTAAATGACAATAACGATTAGGGAAAGAATAGACAAATAGTGTCGGTGTAGATAAGCCAGACATCCGGGCATCGCACGGGTGGCCGGTGACTCGATCTCGCCGCCAAAATACATATGTCTGGCCTGGATTAGACGAATAACGCTCTCCGGTTGATGTGATTGACGACTAAAAACTGGGAGATGCGTTTCATTCGCTGGTCTCAACGGATGTAAATTGTCCTCCCAAGGCTTCAATACACATCATATTTGTTATCTAGAAGAAAGACAAATCTGTCTAGATTTACATATGAATAAATAGCACTTATCATATATATATATATATATATATATATATATATATATATATATATATATATATATATATATATATATATAATATAAAGCTGAGTGTGTGTGTATGTGGTCACGAATAGGCTCCTATATGGTTGACTATTTAAAAAAAAACTGATTACATATAATGATAGAAGATGTATCGAGACACAGGAATTGGTATATTTGATCTGCCAGAACGGAGGTTCATTAAAATTGTGGGGTCTGCGTTCGCGCCTGGTCCACAAAGTATGGAAATAAAAAAAATTAAAAATTAAAAAGAACGTGTACAAGTGTTTTTCATAGAGATGTGCATAATAATACTTGGATAAGTATGTTTTAACTTAAATAGGGATGGTATAATAAAATTGTGGGATCTGCGTTCGCGCCTGGCCTCCATAGAATGGAAATAGGCACAAACTTTAATAAAGACTTTTAATATCTATCTGCGTAAGTATACTTTGATCATTATGTTTCAATTTGAAGAAATTTTACATAATAAAATTATGGGGGTGTTCGTTCGCGCCTGACCTCCATAGAATGGAAATATGTCACAAAGTTTAACAAGGAGTTTTAATATAGTTCCACAGAATATTGTGATAAGTGTTTCAGTGTGAACAGGTCTGGTATACTAAATTATGGGGTTTATCTATTTTACTTTTACTTTCATCATATTTTGCTTTGGTTTTGATAACCCCAAATTGGAAGCTATCTCTTTACAACCCTTCCTTTTCATAACCTATTATCATACTTTTATAAATCAGAGTCCATTTTCTGTAGGCTGTTTTTGAACCCAGTCAACGCCGTGTACTTTTGCTAGTATATATATATCTTTAATTCCGTATTCCTTTGGTGTGTAGTGATATTCATATTTTTCTATTTATTTAAATATTTATTTAGAAAGAAAAAATTACAAACTTCACGGAATTTTAAAATTAAAATTACATAAAATGTGCAACAAGTCTTTTTAAATGTGGCATGAGGCCAAAAAGGGTGTGGGGGGGAGAATGGGGGTCGGGGGTCGTCCACTTGGTCTATTCCCTATAACTAGTTGCAGTCACCACAATACCACATGCACTCAAGGGGTTGGATCTACTTAAAACCCCAATGATATGAACAATATATACAATGACTTTTTTTTTTTTTTTTTTTTTTTTTTTGAACAATGATTTATTTTACCATGAAACAATGAGGGTGATGCGTATGATATATGAGGGGTGAAATTGTGATGCGTATGATATATGCGGGTGATGGGTGGGGGTAATGAGAGCCTTAAAACACCCCAAAATAAAGAAAAATAACAGTAATAAAAAATAAATGAACCAAATAAAACGTTAAGCGATGAATGTGTTAATCAGGACACACCCTTACCTATTTAATTTTGAAATGCTTCCTGTTTTCCGGTATCAGCCGAAAACAAGGGAGCACTTCCTAAGAGGGAATGGGCACAACTACGGACAAAATAAAGGGGGGGGAGGGGATATTCGGTGACCTTCAAGAAAAATACCATTGGGACAGGTTTGGACTAAAATAAATAAATCAGGACTGGGCTTCTTTGGAGGTATTCTAACACCTAAAATAAAGACTGGGGACATGGACCTCATTTATACCAACTAGCTAAGGGACTGATCCACTACGGGATTGTCTTAGTTTTGTCTGGGGGTTGCTTATCCGGTCGGCGTGTGCCATGCCTAAGCAGGGAACACGTACTCAAGCCTGTTTCGTACGAACGCACATAAACTAGCGGTGTGAATCCACCTCCTACTAAACTGTGAGCGAGATAACCTCCTTCTATCGCATCTGATTTTGATTTTAAGTTGGTGTTTAAAATACAAAATCAGATCCCGATGAGAAGGCGGCTCCCCCCCACGCCCTATCTCTATGCGTGAAACCCACACTACCAGTCTAGCTACGGCCAAGGTCGCTAGGAACACCATTCGTTCCTCCCTGGGCCACAAGGGATCTACGTTATAGACTACGGATGCTAAATCCAGGATCGTCACCTGATCGGGGACGATGCGAGCCGTGACCTCACTGACATACTCCCAGAATTCACGGAGCTTGGAACAAGTATAAAAAGCATGTTCTACAGTTTCTAAGCTATCTTCCTCGCACCGTGGACAAAAAGGACTAAACGTACTACCAATTCTGAACAATATGTCATTGAGGGGTAAAGCGTTTCTAACCAATCGCCAGGTCAGGGAAAATTCGGAATTATTAAGATATCCCCGGCCTGGCGCCCAATTCCATAGAGAGCGAACCTCCCCCTCCGACAGCTGCAGCCGCTCCCCAAGCGGGTCCGAAGCGGTCCCCACCACTAATCCCCGATATAATGCCCTTCTAGGCTGTGCAAGGTCTAAGGACCCTGGCATCGCTCTAAGCGCATTTCGGCATTCGTTGAGGAATCTTGACTGCCCTCTCGGCCTTCTTTGGCATTCAATTAAGTGATTGGGGATAAGGTTGGGAAAAGCCTCACCAACCGCGGGACCCCAATCACACTCCTCGATCAGAGTTCTACCCAGGAATGCCAACCTTTCGGCGTTTTTATGACTTGCCAGGTCAGGCATCCCCAGGCCCCCATCTTCAAGACGTTGAGTACAGACCTGTCTACGGACAAGCGGCCGTCGCTCATTCCACAACAGTGAGAAGAGTGCACGCGTTAAGGCCGCCATGCGGACCGCAGGCAGAGGAAGTACAGCCAATCGGTAAAGGATCAGCGGAAACACGTAAGTGGCGCATGCTTCCGCCCTGCCTTTAAGGGACAATCCCCTTCGAAGCCAAACCCTCACAGACGCTTCGACCTTGCTCTGTACTTCCGACCAGTTCTTATCTAGACACAGACCGGGTCCAAACCAAACACCCAGAATTCGGACCGGGCCATCCGTCCAGACAAATGCGCCAGGCAAAGCATTCGAGCCCCGCCAAGCGGCCAACCTCAGGCCAACGGATTTGCTGAGATTGACTACAGCCCCTGTAACTTTTTCATAACGCTTGAGAGCCTTAATCACCGTAATAATATCTACCACGCTCGAAACAAATACGGTGACATCATCGGCAAACGCGGAAACCCTGGCTCGCGCACCACCAGGAAGAGCAATTCCGCGCAGGGCCGGTCCAGCCACCCTAGTCCTCACGTTCCTAAGGAATGGTTCCAGCGCGAGGACATACAGCAAGGGCGACAACGGACACCCCTGTCGCACCGACCGAGAAACCGCGAACGGCGCCGACCGCACCCCGTTGACCTGCACAACTGCCGTCGGACGAGCATACAAAATGGAAATCCATCTGCAGAAGCCGGACCCAAAGCCGGCGGTCTCTAAAACAGCCATCAGGAAACGATGATCCACCCTATCGAACGCCTTGGACTGATCTAAGTTGATCAGCGCGGCTTCAGTGTCGTCTTCTATGTTTTCTAGGACTGTACGAATCAAATGCAAATTGTTTTGAATTGATCTCCCCTTCACAGCATAAGTCTGATCCGGTTCGATCAAGTCAGTGATAACAACCTGCAAACGATTCGCCAGCACTCGGGCCAGGATTTTAATATCCGTGTTCAACAACGTGATGGGCCTAAAATCATCCAACCCCCCAACATGTGTGTCCTTCTTCTTCAGAAGTGTGACCACGCCTTTGGTAACCTGACTCGGGATAGATCCCGTGTCAAACCAGTGGTTAAACACACCCGTCAGAATCGGGACAAACATGTGCGACATCCTCAAGTATAGCTCGTAGGGCAGTCCATCGAGTCCTGGTGATCTATTATAGGCGACCTGCTTCATAGCAGCTACGACCTCACACTCTGCAACCCGACCATCGCAACTAGCCGCTCGGGCCGCCTCCAGGCGGGGCGAGCCAGCCAAATAGTTACCAAACTCCTGGACGCGGAGCCTGGACAGCTGTGCAAAACGATCTTCAAAGTGCACCCGAAACCGCTCGCAAATCCCCCGAGCCGACACTAAGGAGTGCCCTTCCGGGCTCTGAATCTTACGAATGTAATTATCCGATTTGCGCCCGAGCGAACGGACACGTTCCGATCTATCCACATTCACAGCTTCGTTGGGCATCTTTTTAATTCTAGCCCTAACTACCTGGCCCTGATATCGTTCGCTAGCCAAACGACTCAGGTCCGCCTTAGCTAGACCTATTTCTAGGGAATCCCCCCCTGCCACCGCCCGGGATAGTCTATCCTCTAGACGCTTCTCTGCCTTGGCCCTATCTAGCGCGAGGCGTTGGCCATATTTGACAGAGAAGTCTCTAATGCTAGATTTGGCGTTTACCCACCACTTATTCCCGGTAACCGCCCCCACTAATCCCTTCTGAATGTGTTTAGTTAGCCTTTCCCGGAAGTCATCTATCTCCAGTAGGGAGGTATTTAACTTCCAGTACCCAGCTAACTTGGGGTTACTATCTAAATCTAATCTGGCCACAAGTAGTTTGTGGTCAGAGTGGCCTAACCAGTGGAACGTGGGACAAGATATGTATTCTATGTTGCCTCTTCTAACTAACAACCGATCCAAGTAAGTACTTGAAACGGAAGGCCTGCTAGAGAGCCACGTCCACATCTCCCGCCCCGGATGATCCACCCGATACCTGTCTACCAGATCGCATCTAGCCATCAGGTCCAACAGACTGGTTTCACACCCATCCGTCCCTCTAGTCCCGCCCACCTTATCTACCCTGGGATCAAGGATGGCATTCCAATCACCCACTAGAACTAACCGTTCCGACCCCCCGAGAAACACCTCCAACCGCCGGAAAAAGGAAACCCGCTCCCGTACGCAATTGGGCGCATAAACCACGACGACTCGAAACGCTCTATTTGCCACGGCAACATCGGCCACGATCAGTCTACCATCAGTATCCGCGTGAACAACGCTAACCGTTGCAGAAAGGGTGCGCCTAACTAACAAAGAAACCCCCCTACTTTGACTATCACCGTATGTTGAAAAGACATCATAATGCCCCTCCAGCACCCGATGATCGTCAACGGAATTGAAGTGAGTCTCTTGTAACGTAGCCACATCTATATTCATGGACATGAGGTCCCTCAGTACCCTAGCGGCTTTGCTTCGGCACCTCATGCCCCTTACGTTCAAACTACACAGGCTCAAGGACGTGGCCATTGTGCCTAGATATCCGCAACCACCGGCCTAAAGTCTTTTGGTCCAAGGGTGCCGCAGGATTGGGCGAGGTTGCCCGAAAGCAACTCGGACGTTACTCGTCCATCTCGCGCAATACCTCCGACATCCAGGGGAAAGGTTAATTTCAGGGCCCTATAAAAACAAGGGTGGACGTAAATAGGGACCCTCCCTTCGCACCTAGATGCCAGCTGTTTGAGGGAGTCGTGCTCCTCTTCCACCAACTTTAAATTCGGAATCGCCCCCTTCGCTTCCTCGATCATGTTCCACATGGCCTTCGTGCGTCCAGTTCTTGTTTGACGCACAAAGGTCATGACTAAGGGGGCGTCTGGAAAGTTTTTGGGATTGGAAACCTTTTTCCCATCAATGTTCTTCATCTCCCTCAGCGGCTTTATTAGGCCCCTATGACGCTGAGTTATGTATGTGTCAGCGTGCAAGGGGTCTACATCGCAGATCCGGTCTCCAGGAAGGTAGGGGAGCTTTCTCGTTTTTTCTCTCCTTACCGGAGATGCAGATTTGGCTCTTCTGTTGTTGTTGTTTTGCATCTCTGGCCTTTCTCGTGATAGTGACCGAGCACCGGTTGGAGGGGTATCAAATAGGGATGGGGATTTTGGTTCAGCCGAAGGGGTTTGGGTGGGGGTTTTGGGTGGCTGAACCGTAGAGACAGTATTCTCTACGTTCATAGGGGACGGGGAACGGGACCCAGCCTCCTTATTCTTTCGAGCCTTTTTCTTTATTTCTTTTTTCGGCACTTGGCCCTCTGCCACAGTAGCCGGTGTTTCTCCTTGCTCCCCTTCTGAGTCGGACGAGGAGACCGGATGGTTTCTTTTTTGGCCGCTGGCGACTTCCTTGGTGGTGACTTTGGTGGTGGTGACGTTGGTGGAAGAACTCGTGGACGACCCTGTGGGAGCTGACCGACCTTGTACTTCAGGGGGCTGCTCTCTTGTGGAGGGGGTCTTCGTGATCTTCCCATTTCTCTTCTTGACCACGGTGCTCCAGCCTTCTGATGTTGTTTCTGTGCCCCCTCCGGCTGGCTTCTCAGGGGCTGCTGGTGCCACACCCTTCTGTTGTTCCGCAGCTGGTTTTGGGGGGACTCTCTTAGGGCAATCTCTTGCCATATGGCCTACTTGTTGGCAATGCCAACAGTGCGGTCTCCGCCCCTCGACGATGACGCTCATGGTCCAGACATCACTTCTGAGCAGGGCTGGTATACTCTGAAAGCCCTCCCGGTCACAGCGCATTTTTACTGTGTAGTCCCCTACCATAAGGCTACGGGGGCCACGGGCCGGGAGGACCGCTTCGACGTCCCCATACTGGCTCATAATTGCGCCTATCTGCACAGAGTCCAGAAACCAGGGGACGCCTAAAATATTCACCGTTGTTTGACTCCTGCTCAGATACACTGGCTTAAAACGGATCTCTCTCCACTTCCAGTCACATTTGGAGAGCTTTATTGCGTCGTCGACGGTCGGCAGCAGCAGATCCCACATGGCATAACTGCGACGACAAATGTACGTCGCAGGTATTTGGAGATCCCCCAGCATCTCCGCCATGATGTCTTTAGAGACCCCTGCCAGAGTTTTCTTTTTCCAGTCAGTGGTGACTAATGAAATGATTCTTGTTGCTAGTCTTTCCACGACACCTGGCAGGGGTTTGATGATATTACCGTCAGTATACTCCTTATATTTGGAGATGAACAGCTGACGGTATTCCTCAGGAGTAAGCTGGGACTGGGGTCCCCACACCTTCTCTGCTGCCGAGGGCGTTGGTGTTACTATCGCTGGAGAAATTGGAGGGGGCGGCGTTCTCTGCCCCGGCGGGATTGTTGAGCACGTAGAGATTGTTGCCTGCGTGCTGGTTCCTGGCAGTGAGGGCCAATCTGCTGGGCTTTCCGCCGGGGACGATGGTATTGGTACTGGTATGGCACCAACTGCCCCACTTTTTTGGTCCGTTCGAACAGCCCCCTTCTTCTTCTTGGGACGGGATGCTCTCGCTTCTCCTGGTCTTGCTTTTACACTCCCTTCTTGGCCGCTCTCGTCGCTGCTACACTGGAGATCCTGGCCCACTGTCCCGTTCAACTGGGAGTCGAAAAGCGAGAGCATATTAATGGCCTCCTCCCGGTCGTCCGGCACGTCGCTTGTAAACGCCTGATCCAGCCCGGTGGTTCTCAATGTGGAGAAATCAGCAGAGGTGGAAGGTCTTAATCCCGACCCTAGGAGTTCTGTCCTCCTATGGGCGGGAGGGCTGACAGTTAAAGCCCTCTTCCTCTGCTGATCCCACCGAGATGGATCACCTCTCGCAGCTGGCCTATGCCTACCACTGCCGGGGACAGCAGTGTCAGAGATACTCCAGGAGCCGCCGCCTAGTGCAACGGACTCCTCTACAGTGATGGTGCGGGGGACAGCACCAACTGCACCTCTACGTCTATCTACCGGGCCTGAACCGGCGGGCGTGTCAGGGACACGCCCACCAGAACCCGGGCTAGGCAAAGAAGCGGAGCCCGGACCGCGTGGTGTAACCCTTTCTGGGCCTGATCCGGCCCCCAGATTGGGCCGAAGCCCCCTCTGGGAACTGGACCCCGGGCTAGGCATTTGTGCCCTGGAGCCCGGACCAGCTACCCTCCCCCTCTGCGTCCTCTCCCTGGCTCAGACCCGCCGATTTGGCCTGGCTGAGGATTATGTTGGATGTGACTCCGAACCACCTCAGACGCAGACCGGCCAGCTATTTAAGTCGAGCCCGGGGAGAGAGACAAACCTGAAAGAAATAGAAAAAACAGTTAATGGCCTCAACAGGAGGCGAGCAAAAGAATAAAACAAAGCTTTAACCAGCCCAAGAGGGGCTGGTAGCTGGTCTTTGGATGTCGGGGACAGCCAAAGGTAAATAGAAAAGACAGGAGAACTCTCTTTTCTATTTATTTAAATATTTATTCAAAAAAGAAATATTTCAGACTTTACAAAATTTTAAGATTAAAATGATATAAAATATGAAAAGATACTCTTTCCGAATGTGGCATGAGGCCAAAAGGGTGTGGGGGGAGAATGGGGGTCGGGGGTCGTCCACTTGGTCTATTCCCTATAACTAGTTGCAGTCACCACAATACCACATACACTCTAGGGGTTGGATCTACTTAAAACCCCAGATGATATGAACAATATTTCAATGACTTTTTTTTTTTTTTTTTTTTTTTTTTTTATATTATTGATTTATTTTATAATGAAACAATGAGGGTGATGCGTATGATATATGAGGGGTGAAATTGTGATGCGTATGATATATGCGGGTGATGGGCGGGGGTAATGAGAGCCTTAAAACACCCCAAAATAAAGAAAAATAACAGTAATAGAAAATAAATGAACCAAATAAAACGTTAAGCGATGAATGTGTTAATCAGGACACACCCTTACCTATTTAATTTTGAAATGCTTCCTGTTTTCCGGTATCAGCCGAAAACAAGGGAGCACTTCCTAAGAGGGAATGGGCACAACTACGGACAAAATAAAGGGGGGGGGAGGGGATATTCGGTGACCTCCAAGAAAAATACCATTGGGACAGGTTTGGACTAAAATAAATAAATCAGGACTGGGCTTCTTTGGAGGTATTCTAACACCTAAAATAAAGGTTGGGGACATGGAGCTCATTTATACCAACTAGCTAAGGGACTGATCCACTACGGGATTGTCTTATTTTTGTCTGGGGGTTGCTTATCCGGTCGGCGTGTGCCATGCCTAAGCAGGGAACACGTACTCAAGCCTGTTTCGTACGAACGCACATAAACTAGCGGTGTGAATCCACCTCCTACTAAACTGTGAGCGAGATAACCTCCTTCTATCGCATCTGATTTTGATTTTAAGTTGGTGTTTAAAATACAAAATCAGATCCCGATAAGAAGGCGGCTCCCCCCCACGCCCTATCTCTATGCGTGAAACCCACACTACCAGTCTAGCTACGGCCAAGGTCGCTAGGAACACCATTCGTTCCTCCCTAGGCCACAAGGGATCTACGTTGTAGACTACGGATGCTAAATCCAGGATCGTCACCTGATCGGGGACGATGCGAGCCGTGACCTCACTGACATACTCCCAGAATTCACGGAGCTTGGAACAAGTATAAAAAGCATGTTCTACAGTTTCTAAGCTATCTTCCTCGCACCGTGGACAAAAAGGACTAAACGTACTACCAATTCTGAACAATATGTCATTGAGGGGTAAAGCGTTTCTAACCAATCGCCAGGTCAGGGAAAATTCGGAATTATTAAGATATCCCCGGCCTGGCGCCCAATTCCATAGAGAGCGAACCTCCCCCTCCGACAGCTGCAGCCGCTCCCCAAGCGGGTCCGAAGCGGTCCCCACCACTAATCCCCGATATAATGCCCTTCTAGGCTGTGCAAGGTCTAAGGACCCTGGCATCGCTCTAAGCGCATTTCGGCATTCGTTGAGGAATCTTGACTGCCCTCTCGGCCTTCTTTGGCATTCAATTAAGTGATTGGGGATAAGGTTGGGAAAAGCCTCACCAACCGCGGGACCCCAATCACACTCCTCGATCAGAGTTCTACCCAGGAATGCCAACCTTTCGGCGTTTTTATGACTTGCCAGGTCAGGCATCCCCAGGCCCCCATCTTCAAGACGTTGAGTACAGACCTGTCTACGGACAAGCGGCCGTCGCTCATTCCACAACAGTGAGAAGAGCGCACGCGTTAAGGCCGCCATGCGGACCGCAGGCAGAGGAAGTACAGCCAATCGGTAAAGGATCAGCGGAAACACGTAAGTGGCGCATGCTTCCGCCCTGCCTTTAAGGGACAATCCCCTTCGAAGCCAAACCCTCACAGACGCTTCGACCTTGCTCTGTACTTCCGACCAGTTCTTATCTAGACACAGACCGGGTCCAAACCAAACACCCAGAATTCGGACCGGGCCATCCGTCCAGACAAATGCGCCAGGCAAAGCATTCGAGCCCCGCCAAGCGGCCAACCTCAGGCCAACGGATTTGCTGAGATTGACTACAGCCCCTGTAACTTTTTCATAACGCTTGAGAGCCTTAATCACCGTAATAATATCTACCACGCTCGAAACAAATACGGTGACATCATCGGCAAACGCGGAAACCCTGGCTCGCGCACCACCAGGAAGAGCAATTCCGCGCAGGGCCGGTCCAGCCACCCTAGTCCTCACGTTCCTAAGGAATGGTTCCAGCGCGAGGACATACAGCAAGGGCGACAACGGACACCCCTGTCGCACCGACCGAGAAACCGCGAACGGCGCCGACCGCACCCCGTTGACCTGCACAACTGCCGTCGGACGAGCATACAAAATGGAAATCCATCTGCAGAAGCCGGACCCAAAGCCGGCGGTCTCTAAAACAGCCATCAGGAAACGATGATCCACCCTATCGAACGCCTTGGACTGATCTAAATTGATCAGCGCGGCTTCAGTGTCGTCTTCTAGGTTTTCTAGGACTGTACGAATCAAATGCAAATTGTTTTGAATTGATCTCCCCTTCACAGCATAAGTCTGATCCGGTTCGATCAAGTCAGTGATAACAACCTGCAAACGATTCGCCAGCACTCGGGCCAGGATTTTAATATCCGTGTTCAACAATGTGATGGGCCTAAAATCATCCAACCCCCCAACATGTGTGTCCTTCTTCTTCAGAAGTGTGACCACGCCTTTGGTAACCTGACTCGGGATAGATCCCGTGTCAAACCAGTGGTTAAACACACCCGTCAGAATCGGGACAAACATGTGCGACATCCTCAAGTATAGCTCGTAGGGCAGTCCATCGAGTCCTGGTGATCTATTATAGGCGACCTGCTTCATAGCAGCTACGACCTCACACTCTGCAACCCGACCATCGCAACTAGCCGCTCGGGCCGCCTCCAGGCGGGGCGAGCCAGCCAAATAGTTACCAAACTACTGGACGCGGAGCCTGGACAGCTGTGCAAAACGATCTTCAAAGTGCACCCGAAACCGCTCGCAAATCCCCCGAGCCGACACTAAGGAGTGCCCTTCCGGGCTCTGAATCTTACGAATGTAATTATCCGATTTGCGCCCGAGCGAACGGACACGTTCCGATCTATCCACATTCACAGCTTCGTTGGGCATCTTTTTAATTCTAGCCCTAACTACCTGGCCCTGATATCGTTCGCTAGCCAAACGACTCAGGTCCGCCTTAGCTAGGCCTATTTCTAGGGAATCCCCCCCTGCCACCGCCCGGGATAGTCTATCCTCTAGACGCTTCTCTGCCTTGGCCCTATCTAGCGCGAGGCGTTGGCCATATTTGACAGAGAAGTCTCTAATGCTAGATTTGGCGTTTACCCACCACTTATTCCCGGTAACCGCCCCCACTAATCCCTTCTGAATGTGTTTAGTTAGCCTTTCCCGGAAGTCATCTATCTCCAGTAGGGAGGTATTTAACTTCCAGTACCCAGCTAACTTGGGGTTACTATCTAAATCTAATCTGGCCACAAGTAGTTTGTGGTCAGAGTGGCCTAACCAGTGGAACGTGGGACAAGATATGTATTCTATGTTGCCTCTTCTAACTAACAACCGATCCAAGTAAGTACTTGAAACGGAAGGCCTGCTAGAGAGCCACGTCCACATCTCCCGCCCCGGATGATCCACCCGATACCTGTCTACCAGATCGCATCTAGCCATCAGGTCCAACAGACTGGTTTCACACCCATCCGTCCCTCTAGTCCCGCCCACCTTATCTACCCTGGGATCAAGGATGGCATTCCAATCACCCACTAAAACTAACCGTTCCGAACCCCCGAGAAACACCTCCAACCGCCGGAAAAAGGAAACCCGCTCCCGTACGCAATTGGGCGCATAAACCACGACGACTCGAAACGCTCTATTTGCCACGGCAACATCGGCCACGATCAGTCTACCATCAGTATCCGCGTGAACAACGCTAACCGTTGCAGAAAGGGTGCGCCTAACTAACAAAGAAACCCCCCTACTTTGACTATCACCGTATGTTGAAAAGACATCATAATGCCCCTCCAGCACCCGATGATCGTCAACGGAATTGAAGTGAGTCTCTTGTAACGTAGCCACATCTATGTTCATGGACATGAGGTCCCTCAGTACCCTAGCGGCTTTGCTTCGGCACCTCATGCCCCTTACGTTCAAACTACCCAGGCTCAAGGACGTGGCCATTGTGCCTAGATATCCGCAACCACCGGCCTAAAGTCTTTTGGTCCAAGGGTGCCGCAGGATTGGGCGAGGTTGCCCGAAAGCAACTCGGACGTTACTCGTCCATCTCGCGCAATACCTCCGACATCCAGGGGAAAGGTTAATTTCAGGGCCCTATAAAAACAAGGGTGGACGTAAATAGGGACCCGTCCTTCACATCTTGACGCCAGCTGGTTAAGGGAGTCGTGCCCATCTTCCACCAGTTTAATATTTGGGATCGCCCCCTTCGCTTCCTCTATCATATTCCACATGGCCTTTGTGCGACCAACTTTTGTGTGGCGCACAAAGGTCATGACTAAGGGGGCGTCTGGGAAATTCTTTGGGTTGGAAATTTTCTTTCCCTCAATTTTATCTAAGTTTCGGAGCGGCCTAAGTAGACCCCTATGACGCTGCGTGATATAACTATCAGCGTGAAGGGGGTCTACGTCGCATATCCGATCTCCTGGAAGATAGGGGAGCTTCCTGGTCTTATCTCTCCGTATAGGAGAAGCAGAGGCAGCTCTTCTGCTGCAGGGTGTCTCCGGCCTCTCCCGGGACAATGATCTAGCGACCGCTGGGGAATCAAAAAGGGGTGGGGATTTTGGTTCAGCCGATGGGGTTTGGGTTGGGGTTTTAGGTGACTGAACCGTAGAGACAGTCTTCTCTACATTCATGGGGGATGGGGAACGGGACCCAGCCTCCTTGGTCTTTTTGGCTTTTTGCAGCTTCTTATTATTCTTGCGGCCTTGGCACTCTGCCACACAAGCCTCACTGCTGCCGTCGTTGTTTTCTGCTGCAACGTCGTCTTTTTCCTGCTCCCCGTCCGACTCAGATGAGGAGACCGGATTTTTTCTCTTTAGGCCGCTCACAGTCTCTCCTTTTGTTTTGCTGGTGGAAGGACTCGTGGACGACCCTGTGGGAACTGGCTGACCTTGTTCATCAGGGGGCTGCTCTCTTGTGGAGGGGGTCTTCACGGTCTTCCCTTTTCTTCCGACCACGGTGTTCCAGCCCTCAAGTGTTGTTGTTGTTGTTGTTGTGCCCCCTCCGGCTGGCTTCTCAGGGGCTGCTGGTGTCACACTCTTTGGTTTTTCTACTGCTGTTGTTATATTGACCCGCTTAGGGCACTCCCTCATCATGTGTCCTATTTGTTGGCAATGCCAACATTGCGGTTTCCGCCCCTCGACGATGACACTCATTGTCCAAGTGTCACTTCTGAGCAGGGACGGGATGTTTCTAAAGCCCTCCTTGTCGACACGCATCTTGATCGTATAGTCCCCTACCATAAGGCTACGGGGACCACGTGCCGGGAGGACAGCTTCGACGTCCCCATATTGACTCATGATGGCTCCTAGTTGCATCGAGTCAAGGAACCAGGGGACGCCTAAAATACTAACTTTTGTTTGCCTCCTGCTCAGATATTCCGGCTTGAAGCGCAGATTTTTCCATGTTAATTCTGACTTGGACAATTTGACTGCGTCATCTTCGGTCGGCAGCAGCAGGTCCCACATGGCATAGCTGCGACGACAAATGTACGTCGCAGGTATCTGGAGGTCCCCCAGCACCTCCGCCATGGTATCTTTCGGAACCCCTGTCAGGCCTTTTTTCTTCCAGTCCGTGGTTACTACGGACACTATTCGTTTTGACAACTTTTCAACCACGCCTGGCAGGGGTTTAATAATATTACCGGCAGTGTATTCCTTATATTTTGAGTCAAACAACTGCCGATAATCGTCTGGTGTCAGTTGGGACTGAGGACCCCACTCCTTCACTGCTGCCGAGGGCGTTGGTGTTGGTGTTGTTGGCATCGGCGATTTTGGTGATGGTGGTGTTCTTTGCCCCGGCGGGATTGTTGAGCAAGTTGACTGCGTGCTGGTTCCCGGCAGTGTAGGCCAATCTGCCGGGCTCTCAGCCGGGGACGATGGTTTTGGGGTTGGTGTGACACCAACCGCCCCACTTTTTTGGTCTGAACGAGCGGTCCCCTTCTTCCTCCTGGGACGGGATACTCTCGCTACTGCCACTGGACCTTCTTCCTGGCTGCTCTCATCACTGCTGCACTGCAGATCCTGGCTCACCGTGAAATTAAGCTGAGAGTCCAGCATTGATAGCATGTTGATAGCCTCTTCCCGGTCGTCCGGCACGTCGTTTCTAAACGCCTGATCCAGCCCGGTGGTTCTCAATGTGGAGAAATCAGCAGAGGTGGAAGGTCTTAATCCCGTCCCTAGGAGTTCTGTCCTCCTATGGGCGGGAGGGCTAACAGTTAAAGCCCTCTTCCTCTGCTGATCCCACCGAGATGGATCACCTCTCCCAGCTGGCCTATGCCTACCACTGCCGGGGACAGCAGTGTCGGTACTACTCCAGGAGCCGCCGCCTAGTGCGACGGACCCCTCTACAGTGATGGTACGGGGGACAGCACCGACCGCACCTCTACGTCTATCGACTGGGCCTGAACCGGCGGGCGTGTCAGGGACACGCCCACCAGAACCCGGGCTAGGCAAAGAAGCGGAGCCCGGACCGCGTGGTGGAACCTTTTCTGGGCCTGATCCGGCCCCCAGATTGGGCCGAAGCCCCCTCTGGGAACTGGACCCCGGGCTAGGCATTTGTGCCCTGGAGCCCGGACCAGCTACCCTCCCCCTCTGCGTCTTCTCCCTGGCTCAGACCCGCCGATTTGGCCTGGCTGAGGATTATGTTGGATGTGACTCCGAACCACCTCAGACGCAGACCGGCCAGCTATTTAAGTCGAGCCCGGGGAGAGAGACAAACCTGAAAGAAATAGAAAAAACAGTTAATGGCCTCAACAGGAGGCGAGCAAAAGAATAAAACAAAGCTTTAACCAGCCCAAGAGGGGCTGGTAGCTGGTCTTTGGATGTCGGGGACAGCCAAAGGTAAATAGAAAAGACAGGAGAACTCTCTTTTCTATTTATTTAAATATTTATTCAAAAAAGAAATATTTCAGACCTTACAAAATTTTAAGATTAAAATTATATAAAATATGAAAGATACTCTTTCCGAATGTGGCATGAGGCCAAAAGGGTGTGGGGGGGAGAATGGGGGTCGGGGGTCGTCCACTTGGTCTATTCCCTATAACTAGTTGCAGTCACCACAATACCACATACACTCTAGGGGTTGGATCTACTTAAAACCCCAGATGATATGAACAATATTTACAATGACTTTTTTTTTTTTTTTTTTTTTTTTTTTTTTTTTTTTTATAACAATGATTTATTTTATAATGAAACAATGAGGGTGATGCGTACGATATATGAGGGGTGAAATTGTGATGCGTATGATATATGCGGGTGATGGGCGGGGATAATGAGAGCCTTAAAACACCCCAAAATAAAGAAAAATAACAGTAATAGAAAATAAATGAACCAAATAAAACGTTAAGCGATGAATGTGTTAATCAGGACACACCCTTACCTATTTAATTTTGAAATGCTTCCTGTTTTCCGGTATCAGCCGAAAACAAGGGAGCACTTCCTAAGAGGGAATGGGCACAACTACGGACAAAATAAAGGGGGGGGAAGGGATATTCGGTGACCTCCAAGAAAAATACCATTGGGACAGGTTTGGACTAAAATAAATAAATCAGGACTGGGCTTCTTTGGAGGTATTCTAACACCTAAAATAAAGGTTGGGGACATGGAGCTCATTTATACCAACTAGCTAAGGGACTGATCCACTACGGGATTGTCTTATTTTTGTCTGGGGGTTGCTTATCCGGTCGGCGTGTGCCATGCCTAAGCAGGGAACACGTACTCAAGCCTGTTTCGTACGAACGCACATAAACTAGCGGTGTGAATCCACCTCCTACTAAACTGTGAGCGAGATAACCTCCTTCTATCGCATCTGATTTTGATTTTAAGTTGGTGTTTAAAATACAAAATCAGATCCCGATGAGAAGGCGGCTCCCCCCCACGCCCTATCTCTATGCGTGAAACCCACACTACCAGTCTAGCTACGGCCAAGGTCGCTAGGAACACCATTCGTTCCTCCCTAGGCCACAAGGGATCTACGTTATAGACTACGGATGCTAAATCCAGGATCGTCACCTGATCGGGGACGATGCGGGCCGTGACCTCACTGACATACTCCCAGAATTCACGGAGCTTGGAACAAGTATAAAAAGCATGTTCTACAGTTTCTAAGCTATCTTCCTCGCACCGTGGACAAAAAGGACTAAACGTACTACCAATTCTGAACAATATGTCATTGAGGGGTAAAGCGTTTCTAACCAATCGCCAGGTCAGGGAAAATTCGGAATTATTAAGATATCCCCGGCCTGGCGCCCAATTCCATAGAGAGCGAACCTCCCCCTCCGACAGCTGCAGCCGCTCCCCAAGCGGGTCCGAAGCGGTCCCCACCACTAATCCCCGATATAATGCCCTTCTAGGCTGTGCAAGGTCTAAGGACCCTGGCATCGCTCTAAGCGCATTTCGGCATTCGTTGAGGAATCTTGACTGCCCTCTCGGCCTTCTTTGGCATTCAATTAAGTGATTGGGGATAAGGTTGGGAAAAGCCTCACCAACCGCGGGACCCCAATCACACTCCTCGATCAGAGTTCTACCCAGGAATGCCAACCTTTCGGCGTTTTTATGACTTGCCAGGTCAGGCATCCCCAGGCCCCCATCTTCAAGACGTTGAGTACAGACCTGTCTACGGACAAGCGGCCGTCGCTCATTCCACAACAGTGAGAAGAGCGCACGCGTTAAGGCCGCCATGCGGACCGCAGGCAGAGGAAGTACAGCCAATCGGTAAAGGATCAGCGGAAACACGTAAGTGGCGCATGCTTCCGCCCTGCCTTTAAGGGACAATCCCCTTCGAAGCCAAACCCTCACAGACGCTTCGACCTTGCTCTGTACTTCCGACCAGTTCTTATCTAGACACAGACCGGGTCCAAACCAAACACCCAGAATTCGGACCGGGCCATCCGTCCAGACAAATGCGCCAGGCAAAGCATTCGAGCCCCGCCAAGCGGCCAACCTCAGGCCAACGGATTTGCTGAGATTGACTACAGCCCCTGTAACTTTTTCATAACGCTTGAGAGCCTTAATCACCGTAATAATATCTACCACGCTCGAAACAAATACGGTGACATCATCGGCAAACGCGGAAACCCTGGCTCGCGCACCACCAGGAAGAGCAATTCCGCGCAGGGCCGGTCCAGCCACCCTAGTCCTCACGTTCCTAAGGAATGGTTCCAGCGCGAGGACATACAGCAAGGGCGACAACGGACACCCCTGTCGCACCGACCGAGAAACCGCGAACGGCGCCGACCGCACCCCGTTAACCTGCACAACTGCCGTCGGACGAGCATACAAAATGGAAATCCATCTGCAGAAGCCGGACCCAAAGCCGGCGGTCTCTAAAACAGCCATCAGGAAACGATGATCCACCCTATCGAACGCCTTGGACTGATCTAAATTGATCAGCGCGGCTTCAGTGTCGTCTTCTAGGTTTTCTAGGACTGTACGAATCAAATGCAAATTGTTTTGAATTGATCTCCCCTTCACAGCATAAGTCTGATCCGGTTCGATCAAGTCAGTGATAACAACCTGCAAACGATTCGCCAGCACTCGGGCCAGGATTTTAATATCCGTGTTCAACAACGTGATGGGCCTAAAATCATCCAACCCCCCAACATGTGTGTCCTTCTTCTTCAGAAGTGTGACCACGCCTTTGGTAACCTGACTCGGGATAGATCCCGTGTCAAACCAGTGGTTAAACACACCCGTCAGAATCGGGACAAACATGTGCGACATCCTCAAGTATAGCTCGTAGGGCAGTCCATCGAGTCCTGGTGATCTATTATAGGCGACCTGCTTCATAGCAGCTACGACCTCACACTCTGCAACCCGACCATCGCAACTAGCCGCTCGGGCCGCCTCCAGGCGGGGCGAGCCAGCCAAATAGTTACCAAACTCCTGGACGCGGAGCCTGGACAGCTGTGCAAAACGATCTTCAAAGTGCACCCGAAACCGCTCGCAAATCCCCCGAGCCGACACTAAGGAGTGCCCTTCCGGGCTCTGAATCTTACGAATGTAATTATCCGATTTGCGCCCGAGCGAACGGACACGTTCCGATCTATCCACATTCACAGCTTCGTTGGGCATCTTTTTAATTCTAGCCCTAACTACCTGGCCCTGATATCGTTCGCTAGCCAAACGACTCAGGTCCGCCTTAGCTAGGCCTATTTCTAGGGAATCCCCCCCTGCCACCGCCCGGGATAGTCTATCCTCTAGACGCTTCTCTGCCTTGGCCCTATCTAGCGCGAGGCGTTGGCCATATTTGACAGAGAAGTCTCTAATGCTAGATTTGGCGTTTACCCACCACTTATTCCCGGTAACCGCCCCCACTAATCCCTTCTGAATGTGTTTAGTTAGCCTTTCCCGGAAGTCATCTATCTCCAGTAGGGAGGTATTTAACTTCCAGTACCCAGCTAACTTGGGGTTACTATCTAGATCTAATCTGGCCACAAGTAGTTTGTGGTCAGAGTGGCCTAACCAGTGGAACGTGGGACAAGATATGTATTCTATGTTGCCTCTTCTAACTAACAACCGATCCAAGTAAGTACTTGAAACGGAAGGCCTGCTAGAGAGCCACGTCCACATCTCCCGCCCCGGATGATCCACCCGATACCTGTCTACCAGATCGCGTCTAGCCATCAGGTCCAACAGACTGGTTTCACACCCATCCGTCCCTCTAGTCCCGCCCACCTTATCTACCCTGGGATCAAGGATGGCATTCCAATCACCCACTAAAACTAACCGTTCCGAACCCCCGAGAAACACCTCCAACCGCCGGAAAAAGGAAACCCGCTCCCGTACGCAATTGGGCGCATAAACCACGACGACTCGAAACGCTCTATTTGCCACGGCAACATCGGCCACGATCAGTCTACCATCAGTATCCGCGTGAACAACGCTAACCGTTGCAGAAAGGGTGCGCCTAACTAACAAAGAAACCCCCCTACTTTGACTATCACCGTATGTTGAAAAGACATCATAATGCCCCTCCAGCACCCGATGATCGTCAACGGAATTGAAGTGAGTCTCTTGTAACGTAGCCACATCTATATTCATGGACATGAGGTCCCTCAGTACCCTAGCGGCTTTGCTTCGGCACCTCATGCCCCTTACGTTCAAACTACACAGGCTCAAGGACGTGGCCATTGTGCCTAGATATCCGCAACCACCGGCCTAAAGTCTTTTGGTCCAAGGGTGCCGCAGGATTGGGCGAGGTTGCCCGAAAGCAACTCGGACGTTACTCGTCCGTCCCGCGCAATACCTCCGACATCCAATGGGAAGGTTAATTTAAGGGCCCTATAAAAACAAGGGTGGACGTAAATAGGGACCCTCCCTTCGCACCTAGATGCCAGCTGTTTGAGGGAGTCGTGCTCCTCTTCCACCAACTTTAAATTCGGAATCGCCCCCTTCGCTTCCTCGATCATGTTCCACATGGCCTTCGTGCGTCCAGTTCTTGTTTGACGCACAAAGGTCATGACTAAGGGGGCGCCTGGAAAGTTTTTGGGATTGGAAACCTTTTTCCCATCAATGTTCTTCATCTCCCTCAGCGGCTTTATTAGGCCCCTATGGCGCTGAGTTATGTATGTGTCAGCGTGCAAGGGGTCTACATCGCAGATCCGGTCTCCAGGAAGGTAGGGGAGCTTTCTCGTTTTTTCTCTCCTTACCGGAGATGCAGATTTGGCTCTTCTGTTGTTGTTGTTTTGCATCTCTGGCCTTTCTCGTGATAGTGACCGAGCACCGGTTGGAGGGGTATCAAATAGGGATGGGGATTTTGGTTCAGCCGAAGGGGTTTGGGTAGGGGTTTTGGGTGGCTGAACCGTAGAGACAGTATTCTCTACGTTCATAGGGGACGGGGAACGGGACCCAGCCTCCTTATTCTTTCGAGCCTTTTTCTTTATTTCTTTTGTCGGCACTTGGCCCTCTGCCACAGTAGCCGGTTTTTCTCCTTGCTCCCCTTCTGAGTCGGACGAGGAGACCGGATGGTTTCTCTTTTGGCCGCTGGCGACTTCCTTGGTGGTGACTTTGGTGGTGGTGACGTTGGTGGAAGAACTCGTGGACGACCCTGTGGGAGCTGACCGACCTTGTACTTCAGGGGGCTGCTCTCTTGTGGAGGGGGTCTTCGTGATCTTCCCATTTCTCTTCTTGACCACTGTGCTCCAGCCTTCTGATGTTGTTTCTGTGCCCCCTCCGGCTGGCTTCTCAGGGGCTGCTGGTGCCACACCCTTCTGTTGTTCCGCAGCTGGTTTTGGGGGGACTCTCTTAGGGCAATCTCTTGCCATATGGCCTACTTGTTGGCAATGCCAACAGTGCGGTCTCCGCCCCTCGACGATGACGCTCATGGTCCAGACATCACTTCTGAGCAGGGCTGGTATACTCTGAAAGCCCTCCCGGTCACAGCGCATTTTTACTGTGTAGTCCCCTACCATAAGGCTACGGGGGCCACGGGCCGGGAGGACCGCTTCGACGTCCCCATACTGGCTCATAATTGCGCCTATCTGCACAGAGTCCAGAAACCAGGGGACGCCTAAAATATTCACCGTTGTTTGACTCCTGCTCAGATACACTGGCTTAAAACGGATCTCTCTCCACTTCCAGTCACATTTGGAGAGCTTTATTGCGTCATCGACGGTCGGCAGCAGCAGATCCCACATGGCATAACTGCGACGACAAATGTACGTCGCAGGTATTTGGAGATCCCCCAGCATCTCCGCCATGATGTCTTTAGAGACCCCTGCCAGAGTTTTCTTTTTCCAGTCAGTGGTGACTAACGAAATAATCCTTGTTGCTAGTCTTTCCACGACACCTGGCAGGGGTTTGATGATATTACCGTCAGTATACTCCTTATATTTGGAGATGAACAGCTGACGGTATTCCTCAGGAGTAAGCTGGGACTGGGGTCCCCACACCTTCTCTGCTGCCGAGGGCGTTGGTGTTACTATTGCTGGAGAAATTGGAGGGGGCGGCGTTCTCTGCCCCGGCGGGATTGTTGAACACGTAGAGATTGTTGCCTGCGTGCTGGTTCCTGGCAGTGAGGGCCAATCTGCTGGGCTTTCCGCCGGGGACGATGGTATTGGTACTGGTATGGCACCAACTGCCCCACTTTTTTGGTCCGTTCGAACAGCCCCCTTCTTCTTCTTGGGACGGGATGCTCTCGCTTCTCCTGGTCTTGCTTCTACACTCCCTTCTTGGCCGCTCTCGTCGCTGCTACACTGGAGATCCTGGCCCACTGTCCCGTTCAACTGGGAGTCGAAAAGCGAGAGCATATTAATGGCCTCCTCCCGGTCGTCCGGCACGTCGCTTGTAAACGCCTGATCCAGCCCGGTGGTTCTCAATGTGGAGAAATCAGCAGAGGTGGAAGGTCTTAATCCCGACCCTAGGAGTTCTGTCCTCCTATGGGCGGGAGGGCTGACAGTTAAAGCCCTCTTCCTCTGCTGATCCCACCGAGATGGATCACCTCTCGCAGCTGGCCTATGCCTACCACTGCCGGGGACAGCAGTGTCAGAGATACTCCAGGAGCCGCCGCCTAGTGCAACGGACTCCTCTACAGTGATGGTGCGGGGGACAGCACCAACTGCACCTCTACGTCTATCTACCGGGCCTGAACCGGCGGGCGTGTCAGAGACACGCCCACCAGAACCCGGGCTAGGCAAAGAAGCGGAGCCCGGACCGCGTGGTGGAACCTTTTCTGGGCCTGATCCGGCCCCCAGATTGGGCCGAAGCCCCCTCTGGGAACTGGACCCCGGGCTAGGCATTTGTGCCCTGGAGCCCGGACCAGCTACCCTCCCCCTCTGCGTCTTCTCCCTGGCTCAGACCCGCCGATTTGGCCTGGCTGAGGATTATGTTGGATGTGACTCCGAACCACCTCAGACGCAGACCGGCCAGCTATTTAAGTCGAGCCCGGGGAGAGAGACAAACCTGGAAAAAATAGAAAAACAGTTAATGGCCTCAACAGGAGGCGAAAAAACAATAAAACAAAGCTTTAACCAGCCCAAGAGGGGCTGGTAGCTGGTCTTTGGATGTCGGGGACAGCCAAAGCAACAAACAGAAAAGACAGGAGACCGGGCTTTTCTATTTATTTAAATATTTATTTAGAAAGAAAAAATTACAAACTTCACGGAATTTTAAAATTAAAATTACATAAAATGTGCAACAAGTCTTTTTAAATGTGGCATGAGGCCAAAAAGGGTGTGGGGGGAGAATGGGGGTCGGGGGTCGTCCACTTGGTCTATTCCCTATAACTAGTTGCAGTCACCACAATACCACATGCACTCAAGGGGTTGGATCTACTTAAAACCCCGATGATATGAACAATATATACAATGACTTTTTTTTTTTTTTTTTTTTTTTTTTTTTTTTTGGACAATGATTTATTTTACCATGAAACAATGAGGGTGATGCGTATGATATATGAGGGGTGAAATTGTGATGCGTATGATATATGCGGGTGATGGGCGGGGGTAATGAGAGCCTTAAAACACCCCGAAATAAAGAAAAATAACAGTAATGAAAAATAAATGAACCAAATAAAACGTTAAGCGATGAATGTGTTAATCCGGACACACCCTTACCTATTTAATTTTGAAATGCTTCCTGTTTTCCGGTATCAGCCGAAAACAAGGGAGCACTTCCTAAGAGGGAATGGGCACAACTACGGACAAAATAAAGGGGGGGGGAAGGGGATATTCGGTGACCTCCAAGAAAAATACCATTGGGACAGGTTTGGACTAAAATAAATAAATCAGGACTGGGCTTCTTTGGAGGTATTCTAACACCTAAAATAAAGGTTGGGGACATGGAGCTCATTTATACCAACTAGCTAAGGGACTGATCCACTACGGGATTGTCTTATTTTTGTCTGGGGGTTGCTTATCCGGTCGGCGTGTGCCATGCCTAAGCAGGGAACACGTACTCAAGCCTGTTTCGTACGAACGCACATAAACTAGCGGTGTGAATCCACCTCCTACTAAACTGTGAGCGAGATAACCTCCTTCTATCGCATCTGATTTTGATTTTAAGTTGGTGTTTAAAATACAAAATCAGATCCCGATGAGAAGGCGGCTCCCCCCCACGCCCTATCTCTATGCGTGAAACCCACACTACTAGTCTAGCTACGGCCAAGGTCGCTAGGAACACCATTCGTTCCTCCCTAGGCCACAAGGGATCTACGTTATAGACTACGGATGCTAAATCCAGGATCGTCACCTGATCGGGGACGATGCGGGCCGTGACCTCACTGACATACTCCCAGAATTCACGGAGCTTGGAACAAGTATAAAAAGCATGTTCTACAGTTTCTAAGCTATCTTCCTCGCACCGTGGACAAAAAGGACTAAGCGTACTACCAATTCTGAACAATATGTCATTGAGGGGTAAAGCGTTTCTAACCAATCGCCAGGTCAGGGAAAATTCGGAATTATTAAGATATCCCCGGCCTGGCGCCCAATTCCATAGAGAGCGAACCTCCCCCTCCGACAGCTGCAGCCGCTCCCCAAGCGGGTCCGAAGCGGTCCCCACCACTAATCCCCGATATAATGCCCTTCTAGGCTGTGCAAGGTCTAAGGACCCTGGCATCGCTCTAAGCGCATTTCGGCATTCGTTGAGGAATCTTGACTGCCCTCTCGGCCTTCTTTGGCATTCAATTAAGTGATTGGGGATAAGGTTGGGAAAAGCCTCACCAACCGCGGGACCCCAATCACACTCCTCGATCAGAGTTCTACCCAGGAATGCCAACCTTTCGGCGTTTTTATGACTTGCCAGGTCAGGCATCCCCAGGCCCCCATCTTCAAGACGTTGAGTACAGACCTGTCTACGGACAAGCGGCCGTCGCTCATTCCACAACAGTGAGAAGAGCGCACGCGTTAAGGCCGCCATTCGGACCGCAGGCAGAGGAAGTACAGCCAATCGGTAAAGGATCAGCGGAAACACGTAAGTGGCGCATGCTTCCGCCCTGCCTTTAAGGGACAATCCCCTTCGAAGCCAAACCCTCACAGACGCTTCGACCTTGCTCTGTACTTCCGACCAGTTCTTATCTAGACACAGACCGGGTCCAAACCAAACACCCAGAATTCGGACCGGGCCATCCGTCCAGACAAATGCGCCAGGCAAAGCATTCGAGCCCCGCCAAGCGGCCAACCTCAGGCCAACGGATTTGCTGAGATTGACTACAGCCCCTGTAACTTTTTCATAACGCTTGAGAGCCTTAATCACCGTAATAATATCTACCACGCTCGAAACAAATACGGTGACATCATCGGCAAACGCGGAAACCCTGGCTCGCGCACCACCAGGAAGAGCAATTCCGCGCAGGGCCGGTCCAGCCACCCTAGTCCTCACGTTCCTAAGGAATGGTTCCAGCGCGAGGACATACAGCAAGGGCGACAACGGACACCCCTGTCGCACCGACCGAGAAACCGCGAACGGCGCCGACCGCACCCCGTTAACCTGCACAACTGCCGTCGGACGAGCATACAAAATGGAAATCCATCTGCAGAAGCCGGACCCAAAGCCGGCGGTCTCTAAAACAGCCATCAGGAAACGATGATCCACCCTATCGAACGCCTTGGACTGATCTAAATTGATCAGCGCGGCTTCAGTGTCGTCTTCTAGGTTTTCTAGGACTGTACGAATCAAATGCAAATTGTTTTGAATTGATCTCCCCTTCACAGCATAAGTCTGATCCGGTTCGATCAAGTCAGTGATAACAACCTGCAAACGATTCGCCAGCACTCGGGCCAGGATTTTAATATCCGTGTTCAACAACGTGATGGGCCTAAAATCATCCAACCCCCCAACATGTGTGTCCTTCTTCTTCAGAAGTGTGACCACGCCTTTGGTAACCTGACTCGGGATAGATCCCGTGTCAAACCAGTGGTTAAACACACCCGTCAGAATCGGGACAAACATGTGCGACATCCTCAAGTATAGCTCGTAGGGCAGTCCATCGAGTCCTGGTGATCTATTATAGGCGACCTGCTTCATAGCAGCTACGACCTCACACTCTGCAACCCGACCATCGCAACTAGCCGCTCGGGCCGCCTCCAGGCGGGGCGAGCCAGCCAAATAGTTACCAAACTCCTGGACGCGGAGCCTGGACAGCTGTGCAAAACGATCTTCAAAGTGCACCCGAAACCGCTCGCAAATCCCCCGAGCCGACACTAAGGAGTGCCCTTCCGGGCTCTGAATCTTACGAATGTAATTATCCGATTTGCGCCCGAGCGAACGGACACGTTCCGATCTATCCACATTCACAGCTTCGTTGGGCATCTTTTTAATTCTAGCCCTAACTACCTGGCCCTGATATCGTTCGCTAGCCAAACGACTCAGGTCCGCCTTAGCTAGACCTATTTCTAGGGAATCCCCCCCTGCCACCGCCCGGGATAGTCTATCCTCTAGACGCTTCTCTGCCTTGGCCCTATCTAGCGCGAGGCGTTGGCCATATTTGACAGAGAAGTCTCTAATGCTAGATTTGGCGTTTACCCACCACTTATTCCCGGTAACCGCCCCCACTAATCCCTTCTGAATGTGTTTAGTTAGCCTTTCCCGGAAGTCATCTATCTCCAGTAGGGAGGTATTTAACTTCCAGTACCCAGCTAACTTGGGGTTACTATCTAAATCTAATCTGGCCACAAGTAGTTTGTGGTCAGAGTGGCCTAACCAGTGGAACGTGGGACAAGATATGTATTCTATGTTGCCTCTTCTAACTAACAACCGATCCAAGTAAGTACTTGAAACGGAAGGCCTGCTAGAGAGCCACGTCCACATCTCCCGCCCCGGATGATCCACCCGATACCTGTCTACCAGATCGCATCTAGCCATCAGGTCCAACAGACTGGTTTCACACCCATCCGTCCCTCTAGTCCCGCCCACCTTATCTACCCTGGGATCAAGGATGGCATTCCAATCACCCACTAAAACTAACCGTTCCGAACCCCCGAGAAACACCTCCAACCGCCGGAAAAAGGAAACCCGCTCCCGTACGCAATTGGGCGCATAAACCACGACGACTCGAAACGCTCTATTTGCCACGGCAACATCGGCCACGATCAGTCTACCATCAGTATCCGCGTGAACAACGCTAACCGTTGCAGAAAGGGTGCGCCTAACTAACAAAGAAACCCCCCTACTTTGACTATCACCGTATGTTGAAAAGACATCATAATGCCCCTCCAGCACCCGATGATCGTCAACGGAATTGAAGTGAGTCTCTTGTAACGTAGCCACATCTATATTCATGGACATGAGGTCCCTCAGTACCCTAGCGGCTTTGCTTCGGCACCTCATGCCCCTTACGTTCAAACTACACAGGCTCAAGGACGTGGCCATTGTGCCTAGATATCCGCAACCACCGGCCTAAAGTCTTTTGGTCCAAGGGTGCCGCAGGATTGGGCGAGGTTGCCCGAAAGCAACTCGGACGTTACTCGTCCGTCCCGCGCAATACCTCCGACATCCAATGGGAAGGTTAATTTAAGGGCCCTATAAAAACAAGGGTGGACGTAAATAGGGACCCTCCCTTCGCACCTAGATGCCAGCTGTTTGAGGGAGTCGTGCTCCTCTTCCACCAACTTTAAATTCGGAATCGCCCCCTTCGCTTCCTCGATCATGTTCCACATGGCCTTCGTGCGTCCAGTTCTTGTTTGACGCACAAAGGTCATGACTAAGGGGGCGCCTGGAAAGTTTTTGGGATTGGAAACCTTTTTCCCATCAATGTTCCTCATCTCCCTCAGCGGCTTTATTAGGCCCCTATGGCGCTGAGTTATGTATGTGTCAGCGTGCAAGGGGTCTACATCGCAGATCCGGTCTCCAGGAAGGTAGGGGAGCTTTCTCGTTTTTTCTCTCCTTACCGGAGATGCAGATTTGGCTCTTCTGTTGTTGTTTTGCATCTCTGGCCTTTCTCGTGATAGTGACCGAGCACCGGTTGGAGGGGTATCAAATAGGGATGGGGATTTTGGTTCAGCCGAAGGGGTTTGGGTGGGGGTTTTGGGTGGCTGAACCGTAGAGACAGTATTCTCTACGTTCATAGGGGACGGGGAACGGGACCCAGCCTCCTTATTCTTTCGAGCCTTTTTCTTTATTTCTTTTGTCGGCACTTGGCCCTCTGCCACAGTAGCCGGTTTTTCTCCTTGCTCCCCTTCTGAGTCGGACGAGGAGACCGGATGGTTTCTCTTTTGGCCGCTGGCGACTTCCTTGGTGGTGACTTTGGTGGTGGTGACGTTGGTGGAAGAACTCGTGGACGACCCTGTGGGAGCTGACCGACCTTGTACTTCAGGGGGCTGCTCTCTTGTGGAGGGGGTCTTCGTGATCTTCCCATTTTTCTTCTTGACCACGGTGCTCCAGCCTTCTGATGTTGTTTCTGTGCCCCCTCCGGCTGGCTTCTCAGGGGCTGCTGGTGCCACACCCTTCTGTTGTTCCGCAGCTGGTTTTGGGGGGACTCTCTTAGGGCAATCTCTTGCCATATGGCCTACTTGTTGGCAATGCCAACAGTGCGGTCTCCGCCCCTCAACGATGACGCTCATGGTCCAGACATCACTTCTGAGCAGGGCTGGTATACTCTGAAAGCCCTCCCGGTCACAGCGCATTTTTACTGTGTAGTCCCCTACCATAAGGCTACGGGGGCCACGGGCCGGGAGGACCGCTTCGACGTCCCCATACTGGCTCATAATTGCGCCTATCTGCACAGAGTCCAGAAACCAGGGGACGCCTAAAATGTTCACCGTTGTTTGACTCCTGCTCAGATACACTGGCTTAAAACGGATCTCTCTCCACTTCCAGTCACATTTGGAGAGCTTTATTGCGTCATCGACGGTCGGCAGCAGCAGATCCCACATGGCATAACTGCGACGACAAATGTACGTCGCAGGTATTTGGAGATCCCCCAGCATCTCCGCCATGATGTCTTTAGAGACCCCTGCCAGAGTTTTCTTTTTCCAGTCAGTGGTGACTAACGAAATAATCCTTGTTGCTAGTCTTTCCACGACACCTGGCAGGGGTTTGATGATATTACCGTCAGTATACTCCTTATATTTGGAGATGAACAGCTGACGGTATTCCTCAGGAGTAAGCTGGGACTGGGGTCCCCACACCTTCTCTGCTGCCGAGGGCGTTGGTGTTACTATTGCTGGAGAAATTGGAGGGGGCGGCGTTCTCTGCCCCGGCGGGATTGTTGAACACGTAGAGATTGTTGCCTGCGTGCTGGTTCCTGGCAGTGAGGGCCAATCTGCTGGGCTTTCCGCCGGGGACGATGGTATTGTTACTGGTATGGCACCAACTGCCCCACTTTTTTGGTCCGTTCGAACAGCCCCCTTCTTCTTCTTGGGACGGGATGCTCTCGCTTCTCCTGGTCTTCCTTCTACACTCCCTTCTTGGCCGCTCTCGTCGCTGCTACACTGGAGATCCTGGCCCACTGTCCCGTTCAACTGGGAGTCGAAAAGCGAGAGCATATTAATGGCCTCCTCCCGGTCGTCCGGCACGTCGCTTGTAAACGCCTGATCCAGCCCGGTGGTTCTCAATGTGGAGAAATCAGCAGAGGTGGAAGGTCTTAATCCCGACCCTAGGAGTTCTGTCCTCCTATGGGCGGGAGGGCTGACAGTTAAAGCCCTCTTCCTCTGCTGATCCCACCGAGATGGATCACCTCTCGCAGCTGGCCTATGCCTACCACTGCCGGGGACAGCAGTGTCAGAGATACTCCAGGAGCCGCCGCCTAGTGCAACGGACTCCTCTACAGTGATGGTGCGGGGGACAGCACCAACTGCACCTCTACGTCTATCTACCGGGCCTGAACCGACGGGCGTGTCAGGGACACGCCCACCAGAACCCGGGCTAGGCAAAGAAGCGGAGCCCGGACCGCGTGGTGGAACCTTTTCTGGGCCTGATCCGGCCCCCAGATTGGGCCGAAGCCCCCTCTGGGAACTGGACCCCGGGCTAGGCATTTCTGCACTGGAGCCCGGACCAGCTACCCTCCCCCTCTGCGTCTTCTCCCTGGCTCAGACCCGCCGATTTGGCCTGGCTGAGGATTATGTTGGATGTGACTCCGAACCACCTCAGACGCAGACCGGCCAGCTATTTAAGTCGAGCCCGGGGAGAGAGACAAACCTGAAAAAGATAGAAAAATGAAACAATTAATGGCCTCAACAGGAGGCGAAAAAAACAATAAAACAAAAGCTTTAACCAGCCCAAGAGGGGCTGGTAGCTGGTCTTTGGATGTCGGGGACAGCCAAAGCAACAAACAGAAAAGACAGGAGACCGGGCTTTTCTATTTATTTAAATATTTATTCAAAAAGAAATATTTCAGACCTTACAAAATTTTAAGATTAAAATTATATAAAATATGAAAGATACTCTTTCCGAATGTGGCATGAGGCCAAAAGGGTGTGGGGGGGGAGAATGGGGGTCGGGGGTCGTCCACTTGGTCTATTCCCTATAACTAGTTGCAGTCACCACAATACCACATACACTCTAGGGGTTGGATCTACTTAAAACCCCAGATGATATGAACAATATTTACAATGACCTTTTTTTTTTTTTTTTTTTTTTTTTTTTTTTTTTTTTTTTTTTTTTTTTTTTTTTATAACAATGATTTATTTTATAATGAAACAATGAGGGTGATGCGTATGATATATGAGGGGTGAAATTGTGATGCGTATGATATATGCGGGTGATGGGTGGGGGTAATGAGAGCCTTAAAACACCCTAAAATAAAGAAAAATAACAGTAATGAAAAATAAATGAACCAAATAAAACGTTAAGCGATGAATGTGTTAATCAGGACACACCCTTACCTATTTAATTTTGAAATGCTTCCTGTTTTCCGGTATCAGCCGAAAACAAGGGAGCACTTCCTAAGAGGGAATGGGCACAACTACGGACAAAATAAAGGGGGGGGGGGAGGGGATATTCGGTGACCTCCAAGAAAAATACCATTGGGACAGGTTTGGACTAAAATAAATAAATCAGGACTGGGCTTCTTTGGAGGTATTCTAACACCTAAAATAAAGACTGGGGACATGGACCTCATTTATACCAACTAGCTAAGGGACTGATCCACTACGGGATTGTCTTAGTTTTGTCTGGGGGTTGCTTATCCGGTCGGCGTGTGCCATGCCTAAGCAGGGAACACGTACTCAAGCCTGTTTCGTACGAACGCACATAAACTAGCGGTGTGAATCCACCTCCTACTAAACTGTGAGCGAGATAACCTCCTTCTATCGCATCTGATTTTGATTTTAAGTTGGTGTTTAAAATACAAAATCAGATCCCGATGAGAAGGTGGCTCCCCCCCACGCCCTATCTCTATGCGTGAAACCCACACTACCAGTCTAGCTACGGCCAAGGTCGCTAGGAACACCATTCGTTCCTCCCTGGGCCACAAGGGATCTACGTTATAGACTACGGATGCTAAATCCAGGATCGTCACCTGATCGGGGACGATGCGAGCCGTGACCTCACTGACATACTCCCAGAATTCACGGAGCTTGGAACAAGTATAAAAAGCATGTTCTACAGTTTCTAAGCTATCTTCCTCGCACCGTGGACAAAAAGGACTAAACGTACTACCAATTCTGAACAATATGTCATTGAGGGGTAAAGCGTTTCTAACCAATCGCCAGGTCAGGGAAAATTCGGAATTATTAAGATATCCCCGGCCTGGCGCCCAATTCCATAGAGAGCGAACCTCCCCCTCCGACAGCTGCAGCCGCTCCCCAAGCGGGTCCGAAGCGGTCCCCACCACTAATCCCCGATATAATGCCCTTCTAGGCTGTGCAAGGTCTAAGGACCCTGGCATCGCTCTAAGCGCATTTCGGCATTCGTTGAGGAATCTTGACTGCCCTCTCGGCCTTCTTTGGCATTCAATTAAGTGATTGGGGATAAGGTTGGGAAAAGCCTCACCAACCGCGGGACCCCAATCACACTCCTCGATCAGAGTTCTACCCAGGAATGCCAACCTTTCGGCGTTTTTATGACTTGCCAGGTCAGGCATCCCCAGGCCCCCATCTTCAAGACGTTGAGTACAGACCTGTCTACGGACAAGCGGCCGTCGCTCATTCCACAACAGTGAGAAGAGCGCACGCGTTAAGGCCGCCATGCGGACCGCAGGCAGAGGAAGTACAGCCAATCGGTAAAGGATCAGCGGAAACACGTAAGTGGCGCATGCTTCCGCCCTGCCTTTAAGGGACAATCCCCTTCGAAGCCAAACCCTCACAGACGCTTCGACCTTGCTCTGTACTTCCGACCAGTTCTTATCTAGACACAGACCGGGTCCAAACCAAACACCCAGAATTCGGACCGGGCCATCCGTCCAGACAAATGCGCCAGGCAAAGCATTCGAGCCCCGCCAAGCGGCCAACCTCAGGCCAACGGATTTGCTGAGATTGACTACAGCCCCTGTAACTTTTTCATAACGCTTGAGAGCCTTAATCACCGTAATAATATCTACCACGCTCGAAACAAATACGGTGACATCATCGGCAAACGCGGAAACCCTGGCTCGCGCACCACCAGGAAGAGCAATTCCGCGCAGGGCCGGTCCAGCCACCCTAGTCCTCACGTTCCTAAGGAATGGTTCCAGCGCGAGGACATACAGCAAGGGCGACAACGGACACCCCTGTCGCACCGACCGAGAAACCGCGAACGGCGCCGACCGCACCCCGTTGACCTGCACAACTGCCGTCGGACGAGCATACAAAATGGAAATCCATCTGCAGAAGCCGGACCCAAAGCCGGCGGTCTCTAAAACAGCCATCAGGAAACGATGATCCACCCTATCGAACGCCTTGGACTGATCTAAATTGATCAGCGCGGCTTCAGTGTCGTCTTCTAGGTTTTCTAGGACTGTACGAATCAAATGCAAATTGTTTTGAATTGATCTCCCCTTCACAGCATAAGTCTGATCCGGTTCGATCAAGTCAGTGATAACAACCTGCAAACGATTCGCCAGCACTCGGGCCAGGATTTTAATATCCGTGTTCAACAACGTGATGGGCCTAAAATCATCCAACCCCCCAACATGTGTGTCCTTCTTCTTCAGAAGTGTGACCACGCCTTTGGTAACCTGACTCGGGATAGATCCCGTGTCAAACCAGTGGTTAAACACACCCGTCAGAATCGGGACAAACATGTGCGACATCCTCAAGTATAGCTCGTAGGGCAGTCCATCGAGTCCTGGTGATCTATTATAGGCGACCTGCTTCATAGCAGCTACGACCTCACACTCTGCAACCCGACCATCGCAACTAGCCGCTCGGGCCGCCTCCAGGCGGGGCGAGCCAGCCAAATAGTTACCAAACTCCTGGACGCGGAGCCTGGACAGCTGTGCAAAACGATCTTCAAAGTGCACCCGAAACCGCTCGCAAATCCCCCGAGCCGACACTAAGGAGTGCCCTTCCGGGCTCTGAATCTTACGAATGTAATTATCCGATTTGCGCCCGAGCGAACGGACACGTTCCGATCTATCCACATTCACAGCTTCGTTGGGCATCTTTTTAATTCTAGCCCTAACTACCTGGCCCTGATATCGTTCGCTAGCCAAACGACTCAGGTCCGCCTTAGCTAGACCTATTTCTAGGGAATCCCCCCCTGCCACCGCCCGGGATAGTCTATCCTCTAGACGCTTCTCTGCCTTGGCCCTATCTAGCGCGAGGCGTTGGCCATATTTGACAGAGAAGTCTCTAATGCTAGATTTGGCGTTTACCCACCACTTATTCCCGGTAACCGCCCCCACTAATCCCTTCTGAATGTGTTTAGTTAGCCTTTCCCGGAAGTCATCTATCTCCAGTAGGGAGGTATTTAACTTCCAGTACCCAGCTAACTTGGGGTTACTATCTAAATCTAATCTGGCCACAAGTAGTTTGTGGTCAGAGTGGCCTAACCAGTGGAACGTGGGACAAGATATGTATTCTATGTTGCCTCTTCTAACTAACAACCGATCCAAGTAAGTACTTGAAACGGAAGGCCTGCTAGAGAGCCACGTCCACATCTCCCGCCCCGGATGATCCACCCGATACCTGTCTACCAGATCGCATCTAGCCATCAGGTCCAACAGACTGGTTTCACACCCATCCGTCCCTCTAGTCCCGCCCACCTTATCTACCCTGGGATCAAGGATGGCATTCCAATCACCCACTAGAACTAACCGTTCCGAACCCCCGAGAAACACCTCCAACCGCCGGAAAAAGGAAACCCGCTCCCGTACGCAATTGGGCGCATAAACCACGACGACTCGAAACGCTCTATTTGCCACGGCAACATCGGCCACGATCAGTCTACCATCAGTATCCGCGTGAACAACGCTAACCGTTGCAGAAAGGGTGCGCCTAACTAACAAAGAAACCCCCCTACTTTGACTATCACCGTATGTTGAAAAGACATCATAATGCCCCTCCAGCACCCGATGATCGTCAACGGAATTGAAGTGAGTCTCTTGTAACGTAGCCACATCTATATTCATGGACATGAGGTCCCTCAGTACCCTAGCGGCTTTGCTTCGGCACCTCATGCCCCTTACGTTCAAGCTAGCTAGGCTTAAGGACGTGGCCATTGTACCTATTCATCGTCAACCACCGGCCTAAAGTCTTTAGTTCCCAGGGTGCCGCAAGATTGGGCGAGGTTGCCCGAAAGCAACTCGGACGTTACTCGTCCGTCCCGCGCAATACCTCCGACATCCAACGGGAAGGTTAATTTCAGGGCCCTATAAAAACAAGGGTGGACGTATATAGGGACCCGTCCTTCGCATCTAGGTGCCAGCTGATTGAGGGAGTCGTGCCCCTCTTCCACCAGTTTAATGTTTTCGAACACCCCCTTCGCCTCCTCAATCATATTCCACATGGCCTTCGTGCGACCAACTTTTGTGTGGCGCACAAAGGTCATGACTAAGGGGGCGTTTGGGAAGTTCTTCGGGTTGCTGGTCTTTTTCCCCTCAATCTTTTCCAAGTTTCTCAGCGGCTTAAGTAGACCCCTATGACGCTGCGTGATGTAAGTATCAGCGTGAAGGGGGTCTACATCGCATATCCGGTCTCCTGGAAGAAAGGGGAGCTTCCTTGATTTTTCTCTCCGTATTGGAGAAGCAGAGGCAGCTCTTCTGTTGCAGGGTGTCTCCGGCCTCTCCCGGGACAAGGATCTCGCAACTGCTGGGGGGGAATCAAAAAGGGGTGGGGATTTTGGTTCAGCCGAAGGGGTTGGGGATTTGGGTGGCTGAACCGTAGAGACAGTATTCTCTACGTTCATGGGGGATGGGGAACGGGACCCAGCCTCCTTGGTCTTTTTCGCTTTTTGTTTTCTTTTAGATTTCTGTTGGCCTTGGCACTCTGCCACATAAGCCTGACTGCTGCTGTCGTCTTTCTCTGCTTTCTCCTGCTCCCCTTCAGAGTCTGATGATGAGACCGGGTTTTTCCTTTTCTGGCCGCTGAGTCCTTCTTTTTCCGGTTTACTGGTGGAAGGTTTCTCACATAGCGACCTTGTGGGAACGGACCGACCTTGTTCGTCAGGGGGCTGCTCTCTTGTGGAGGGGGTCTTCGCTGTTTTTGAAGACTTCTTCACCACTGTACTCCAGCCATCAGTTGTTGTAGATGCTGGGGCGCCCCCTCCCGCTGGCTTCTCAGGGGCTGCTGGTACCACACTTTTTGGTTTGGGTGTCACTGGTTGAGGGTTCCGCTTGGGACAATCCCTAACCATATGGCCTTGCTGTTGGCAATGCCAACAATGTGGCCTTCGCCCCTCGACGATGACGGTCATGGACCAGGTGTCGCACCTGAGCAAGGGGGGAATCTTCTGAATGCCCTCCCGGTCGAGGCGCATTTTAATAGAGTAGTCCCCTACCATAAGGTTACGGGGACCACGGACCGGGAGAACAGATTCCACGTCACCGTACTGACTCATAACAGCCCCCAACTGTTTTGAGTCTATGTAACATGGAACTCCTAATATTGTAACATTTGTACGCGTCTTGCTCAGGTACTCCGGCTTGAAGCGCAGATGTTTCCACTTCAAGTCGGAATGGAAGAGTTTCAAAGCGTCATCGTCGGTTGGCAGCAGCAGGTCCCACATGGCGTAACTGCGGCGGCAAATATATGTCGCCGGGATTTTAAGATGACCGAGAATCTCCGCCATGTGATCCTTATTAATTCCGGTCAGTGACTTCTTAGTGGAGTCTATTGTGACTAGCGATATTATACGTTTCGCTAGTCTCTCCACGGCTCCCGGCAGGGCTTTTATCACATTACCGTCGGTCAACTCCTTATAAGTAGAATCAAATAACCGACGGTAATCTTCTGGAGCTAACTGAGTTTGGGGACCCCATACTTTTGCTGCTGCCGAGGGCATCTGTGTTTCTGCAGGCGTCTCCGGTGGTGATGGCGGCGTCCTCTGCCCTGGTGGGATTGTAGAACATGAGGAGTCCAGCGCCTGTGAACTCCCCGGCAGTGATGGCCAATCTGCCGGGTTTTCCTTTGGGGTCGAGGGCTTAGGGGCTGTCTTCCTACTTGGTGCGGTACCAACGGCCCCGCTTTTTCGTTCAGGTTGAGCGGCCCCCATCTTCCTGGGGCGAGACATCCTACCAATTCCGTCGTGGATTCTTTGGGACTGGTTCTCGTCCTCGCTGCTACTGTCGCCGTCACTGCAGCACAGGTCTTCCTTGAGTGTCCGGCTCAAGTCCGAATCCATCATGACTAACAGATCCATGGCCTGTTCCCGGTCGCTTGGCACCGCGTCCTGTGACGCCTGATCCAGCTCGGTGGTTCTCAATGTGGAGAAATCAGCAGAGGTGGAAGGTCTTAATCCCGACCCTAGGAGTTCTGTCCTCCTATGGGCGGGAGGGCTGACAGTTAAAGCCCTCTTCCTCTGCTGATCCCACCGAGATGGATCACCTCTCGCAGCTGGCCTATGCCTACCACTGCCGGGGACAGCAGTGTCAGAGATACTCCAGGAGCCGCCGCCTAGTGCAACGGACTCCTCTACAGTGATGGTGCGGGGGACAGCACCAACTGCACCTCTACGTCTATCTACCGGGCCTGAACCGACGGGCGTGTCAGGGACACGCCCACCAGAACCCGGGCTAGGCAAAGAAGCGGAGCCCGGACCGCGTGGTGGAACCTTTTCTGGGCCTGATCCGGCCCCCAGATTGGGCCGAAGCCCCCTCTGGGAACTGGACCCCGGGCTAGGCATTTCTGCACTGGAGCCCGGACCAGCTACCCTCCCCCTCTGCGTCTTCTCCCTGGCTCAGACCCGCCGATTTGGCCTGGCTGAGGATTATGTTGGATGTGACTCCGAACCACCTCAGACGCAGACCGGCCAGCTATTTAAGTCGAGCCCGGGGAGAGAGACAAACCTGAAAAAGATAGAAAAATGAAACAATTAATGGCCTCAACAGGAGGCGAAAAAACAATAAAACAAAAGCTTTAACCAGCCCAAGAGGGGCTGGTAGCTGGTCTTTGGATGTCGGGGACAGCCAAAGCAACAAACAGAAAAGACAGGAGACCGGGCTTTTCTATTTATTTAAAAAGAAAATACAATTTTCTTATATATGAGTTATCGAATTGCATTCATTAGCAAAAGATCTAACTAATTTGCATATTCTTTTAAACATTCATTTTTAATTAATTCCCTATTAGTTTTTTCAGTTTTCTTATAGGGTGATCACCTTTAGTTAACTATTACGGGTAATTATATTCATGCAGATATTCTACATGATTTATACTTGCGAAATATTTGCGTAAAAAGCTTACAATGAACAGAAAATCGTTTCCATATATATTTATGTATACGTATATATTTTTGTTTCATCTATCTGTCTATCTATCTATATATCTATAAAAGTGAACGTGTCTGTCTGTCTGTCTGTCTGTGTACATTTCCCTACGCAATAACTCTGTCAATTTTTAGTCTATAGACTCGAAATTTGAAATACCGGGTACTGAGATTTGGGAAAATCGATGTGACGGGTGTCAGCCAGAAATTTGGCTGTTAAGGGGTAAAATTTCAACGATTTGACCTTTAAGGACTCTACCAAACTCCTCCGACAATTTTGGGTCTAGACACTTAAAATTTTAGATATAGGTTCCTTGAACCTGGATCTAATTTAATAAAGTGATTTGAGCCCGAAACTATAAATTTTAAGGGGTCATAATAGGGGTCAAATTAAAAACAAATTTACTCATTTTTTTTTTTTTTGCTCAGCATACACCTCCAAACACCCGGGCAACGCCGGGCTGAAATGCTAGTATATATATATAATTCTAAGTTGATATATACTAGAGGTGAAGCAAGCAATGAAGTTTTAACAAGGTTGATGTAAGAGAAGAGTATTCAATGCCGAAGTAGGGCAATATTTACGTTTTATATGTTTTATATATATATATATTTTTTTTTTATTACATTTTCACCCCAAACAAGGCAAATTGCCACTTTGGTGTAGGGGACTACTGTCAGGGGCAACAACTACTGGGGTACTATGTAGGGATTTGGGCAGCAAGGTGTCGGTTCACGTTACACTTGAACTTCTGCACGTCAGTACTGTTGGGGAAGCAGGGACCTGGAATGGAATTCCAGAGTCTTGCGGTTATGGGGAAGAAACTATTGGAGTAAAAAGATCTTTTACATCTAGGGATCTCTACAGTGTGGGGGTGGGATTTAGCAGCCTGTCGGGTTTGTCGAGGGGGCTCACGTCGTGGGGGCACAAGTGATTGCAGTTCGTCAGAGCATTCACCACTAAAATACTTGTAGAAAAGGCAGAGGGAGGCAACATTTCGTCGATGGGACAGAGGCTGAAGCTTAGATGCCAGTTCAGGGCCTATCAGGTTTGCGACTCTCTTTTGAACCTTGTCAAGGAGCGAGAGACTAGTAGCAGATGCACCAGCCCAGATGTGGCAGCAATACTCCATACATGGGCGAATGGTGGCCTTATAGAGGTACAGGATACTTTCGGGTGTTAGTAGTTTTCTAGCACGGTAGAGAGAGCCCACCTTTCTTGCAGCGGCCCTGGCAATGCCTTCAATGTAATTGTTCCAACTCATGTTTCCTGTGAACGTTAGGCCAAGGAGTTTGAAAGATGGACTCTCAGATAAAGAGTCGTTGGGCATTGCTATGGGTGGTAGAGAGGGTTTCTTGTAATTATTGAATGAAACTAGTTTAGTCTTGGCAGCATTGAACGCGACCAACCACTTTTGTCCCCATTCCACTACAGATTGGAAGTCTTCCTCTAGTGTTTCTGCCATTTCTTTAGAAATGTGTTCATTCGTCTTCCTGTCGTGCCTGCCATAGAGTGTAGTGTCATCAGCATATATACCCATCTCAGAGGCAATGTTGTCGGGGAGGTCATTTATGAATATCAGGAACAATAGAGGTCCAAGAATAGAACCCTGGGGTACCCCCGCATTTATATCATATTGTTTAGATGTTCGACCGTCGAGGACAACCTGGATTTTTCTCTTATCTAAGAAGGATTTAATTATGTTAAGTATTCTACCAGTGAAACCGTATGATCTAATTTTACTGAGGAGACCCTCATGCCATACCCTGTCAAAAGCCTTAGATATATCTAGAGCTACCGCTCTGCCCTCCCCCGCTTTGTCCAGTGAATGGTATATACGTTCAGAGATCACAGTTAGGATGTCTGCTGTGGAACGGGCTTGTCTAAATCCATATTGTTTGTCAGTCAGTAGTTTAGCATCTGTAAGATGATGGACTAGAGCATGGTTATACTAGCAGAAGTACCCGACGTTGACTGGGTTCAAAAGCAGCCTACAGAAAATAGACTGTGATTGATGAAATTATGATAAAGAGATAGGTTTTAATACTAAAAAATTTTACCCTAAGCAAAATATGATGAAAATAAAGATAATTTTCGCGAAAATATATTTTTGTATATAAACTTTGTTTCCATTCGTAGCCAAGAGTGACCAACAAAATGATGTTTCTTTACAAAGAGAAAATGTTATATATATGATAATATAAATATACAAGAAATAAATGTTATCATAGTCAATAAAAGTTACTTTCATTTTGTGCTTGAGGAATATTCGATTATGGCATGTGTAGTTCATATAAAAATTAATTTAAGTAGTTATCGCCTCAAATTTCGTTTTAATTTCGGTTCGCTGAAATTATTTCAAGTAAAGAGCATTAAAAACTATTTCAAAACAAAAAAAATCATAAACTGAACTTTTATTGACTATGGTAACATTTATTTCTTGTATATTTATTTTTTCGGGTAGTCGATTGTTGGTTTTTCTGCTAAACACTCTTACTAAACAATATCGACGAAATGTCGAAAAATAAAGAAACAAAAACAGTTTTGAAAAATAATGAAGCTTTACTTACTTTAGTAAAATAATCCGAAACAGCAAAATCGGATATTAAAAAAGTAAACACGTAATTACTTTAGTTTTTAAAAGCAAAGAATCGATATAAATATGAATAAGAAGAAAATGGCGCCCTTTTCAAGCAGAACAGCTTCGTCAGTTTCACAGTATTGAATGGTGTAGTATTGTGCCGTCGGATTCAGGGTGGTACTATTGTAATGTAAAGAACACGCAGAAAGGGTTGTAATCAACTGAATTCCTTCTAGTACACTTACAAAAAAAGCTTAAACAGATATATAAATAAAAATAAAAAGGTTATGTAAATGTTTTTAAAAAGACACGTAATCACGTGAGCAATATTTTTCCTTCTTTTGACACGATAACAAGTGACGTTCTTATTTTTATCATTTATCTATTTATTTATTTTTGAAAGAGTGCCACGTGCAAGTGGAGAAAGAAAAAACAGAGTTTTGCAAAATTTGTGTCGAGAATTGTCTAAAGTTCCGACTTTTTTTTTTTTGCTTTCATTTTAATAAGAACGTGCATTTATGAGGTGAATTTATTCGACACAATATGATTCAACTAAAAAAATCAAATAAAAGCTAACGTGAATTAAGATTAAAGTTAAGATGTTATTGTGGACCCTTACCCCTTTTAAAAAACCTTTTAAACTTTGTGACATATTTACATTCTATCGTCTATTCTAGGTCAGACGCGAACGAACACCCGATAACTTTATTATACCATTTTTTTCACACTGAAACATAATTATCAAATAGATATTACAAGTCTTTGTTACAGTTTGTGCCATATTTCTATGGAGTACAAGAGCGAAAACAGACCACACATTTTTATTATACCATCCCTATTTAAGTTGAAACATACTTATCTTATGTACATCTATATCAAAAACCCTTGTAAACGTTTTTTTTTTTTCATTTTTTATTTCCATACTTTGGGAGCCAGGCGCGAACGCAGACCCCACAATTTTTATGAACCGCCGTTCTGCCAGATCAAATATACCCATTCCTGATCCTCGATACATCTTCTATCATTATATGTAATCAGTTTTTTTAAAATAGTCAACCATATAGGAGCCTATTCGTGACCAGACACACACAGAGACGTTCAGCTTTATATATATATATATATATATATATATGCATACTCATAATTTGGTGGTTTAATTCCTACAAAGGTGAACTGTTTATTTTTTTCTCAATGGTAATCTTGTCTGTGCGTCTTCCTATGTTTTGATGCTATGACGACGTTTTCTATTTTGATTTTTTATATGAATTTTTTTAATATACTCAGTCATGGATATTCGGGTGACTTCATAAGATAAAGTCATTTGTATATCACTGAAAACCAGCTTTCATTAATTAATTATTCATTTTTTTTATTGTTTCTTAGACTATTACGCTTTCTTCTATTCATGCATAGTTTTTACATTGTGCATAATCCCGTAAAATTTAAGATGGAAACGTTCTACAACAATATATATATATATATATATATATATATATATATATATATATATATATATATATATATATATATATATATATATATATATACACAATGATATTTTTATGCTGTTGCATTCGATGTTCAACTCTTTACAAATCGTCCAGTGAAAATATTAAAACATTCCATAGTATCGCATCCTGTAGACGTCTCCCATAAGAACTTTACAACTGGATGTCAGGTGGCTCACACTCTCTACTTCTGTGTGGCAAAACCTGTACTTATCCTTGCTGAGACCACTATTCATAAAATGTCTGCCTTTGTTTTTGCTGAAGTGTATTTAATATTTTGAACAAACAACTTGGACAACCTGCCATCGTGTATATATATATATATATATATATATATATATATATATATATATATTTATATTTATATATATATATTTAAATATATATATTTATATATATATACATATTTATGTATATGGATATGTATATATATATATATGTATAAATGTGTATGTATATATGTATGTGTATGTGTACATATATATACATGTATATGCATGTATATACATGTGTGTACCTCAGTATATATATGAGTATATATATATATGCAAATATATACACGAGTGTATATATATATATATATATATATATATATATATATATATATATATAAAATTGTAGAATACTTGCGGTGGTATAAATAGGTTTCTGTCACCTGTCGTTAAAATCACAGCTCAAATACATTAATAAAATGTCCTTCTTTGTCCGATATAACTATCGTTAATCAACGATTTCTTTATTTTTGTTCCTAGCATGGCCATTAATTTTCTCTAGAGCCTCAAAACCCTTGTCTTAACGTTATTGTTACTTAAGCCATTGTTGCCTGGGTACCTCCTCGTCCACAACACGGCCTCTAATTACAATACTTTTCCTACCTACCACCTCAAACGTGTCTTTATGCCATTAGAAATTAATTAATCATTATATAATTGTAGTTTGGTAACTTTGGAAGCATGCTGTGCGCAACCTCGAGGATCGGCTACGATTCGAGGCTTCTCATAAACTCATATTTTATTTCAGCTCAATAGACTTATAAATGGATCCATTGTTCTTGGACAAAATGGAGCTTTTAAAAAAAGGGGGGCGTTTGTTTACTATTTATTAATAACAATACAACAGTAATATACATACTTATAAATGACGGCAGCATTGTTGTCTAGTTGTGACTTTTACTTACAACTTTTTCTCATTTATATACGAATTTCTATTTCACTAATGAGTAAGCACTTATTAAGGGGAAAAGCAACTCGAGCATCTAAATATTAATTTACTTGTTCGTACGTACAGTTTCACATAAAAACATCATCATCACAAACATTAATTAATGGTAAACGAATTACCCCCTTTATAGTCGCTCTTTATCATGTTTTTTTTACATGGAGGTCACCACTTATCAAGACCCGGAAGCCACTCGTGGATAACGATTATCATCTAAAACTTATTAAAAAATAGTTCCTCCCCAAAAGTTTTTAAAAAAACATGACTGTCTGTTTACGGTTCCAAATTGGCTATTTTATTTTATTATTCAAAAAAATGTCCTGTTGAGAGGAGACTGTAAGTTTTTCTTATTTTTTTTAGTTGAAAAAATGTGCATTTTACATGACATCTGTTTCTTTATAATTTATATAAAAATATAAAAAATTATACAAAACAAAACAATGTGTTGTGTGTTGAATTTTCATGGAAAAAATGTATTTTTTTTAATCAATTCTTTTTAGCTTTAGAAGGTTAAAAAAATTTGCTAATGTTATTTAATAATGTTTATAATGTGTTTAAATTTTTTTCAATTACCGTGAAATTTCCACGTGTTCTTCTAATCTATATATTAATACCGTATGTGCGTGTATCAATGTTTCTTGATTATGAATCATTTGATCAGGGTATTCTATTTATTCAAAAGGAAGGAAGAAAGTAAGAACATGCAACAAGCATTAAATTTGTATATAGATATGCTAATTTAATGTTAGTATTATATTACCACTTTCTACCTTCCTTTATAAATAAATAGGATCTCCCGATCACCGAAGACGCAATATGAAATAAAATAAAATAAAATTTTACAAAGTGATGTCGCTTTTGGACCGTAAGTGGAACTAAAATATATCTTCTTGGTGTTCTGGCTCGGATTTAAGGATAGTCTTTGCTCTGTCGAAAGATGGTGTAATGATATCGGGGTACTTCTGTTCGCACAAGGCGTCCATACAATGAAAATATATCACACACTTCTATAAGGATATTGGCTATAAACCGTAATAATCAGATAAACATGCATTTACAATATTACTTAGATAAATACTTTTACAGGTTAAGGAAAAAGCTACAATTACCGCTCATCGTGCACAGAATACCTAGTAGCAATATATTATATACTAGCTGTACCCAGCCACGCGTTGCTGTGGCTTAGTGGAAATTGAAAAAAAATGCTGACGATTGCGGAAATGCCTATCCCCATTTGAAATCCACACAGGACACCTGGTTTTTTATCACGTTAATCTCATTTATTACAAATTTAACACTCATGAGTTTTATTTAAATATTATTATTAGGATTTATCGTTGAGTCTCATTTTTTATTTTAATGTGACATACCCTTACTTAATCGCCGCCAATACGTACCACCCATCACTTTTAAGAATGTGTTCAGTCTAAATGCTACGCAACATTATAATGATAGAATTCAATATAATAATCACTTTTTCATTCCCTGCCATCTTTATTATTAAACGTGAATGTTATCGGGTAGTCCATGACGATTCCACTGATTCGAAACTTGTGAAATGCCATGCGGTTGTGATATTATTACGGCCGGCAAAATTCCACACTTTTTCTTTTTCTTACGACGTGTATTTGGGTATAGAATTTCTTGCGAAATTCCTAACCCCTCGGCTAGACTCGGGACACGTCACGTTATAATGGTAGAGTTCAATATAATATAACATTATAGTGTATAAACGGGTGAGATCAGGGTGACTTTATATATGTAAAATAAAGCCATACGTGTAATCTTTATAAAATGACAGAATGGACTAGAATTTAATCACGTTAAATCTTAAAAGATACTCTTCCTATTTACTCTTCGGATTCAACAGAATGGAGTCCAAAGTAATCAAATGCATGTTTGAATGAGCACTTTTATTTAAAAGTTCTTCAAAAATAAACAAGGCCGATAGCCATTAGTCGCGTGCTCTCGTGTAATGAATGAATGCGTGAATGTAGGATTGACATGAAATTCTTAAAGATAAACTAAAATGACCGAAAAATGGGCTGAAATGAAATAAATAAAACGTAAATGACTTAGAATGACTTTAGCGAATTTAAGGGTGAATTGAATGACCTTTAATACTTCTGTATATAAAAACCAACGAGCATAAACTCCAGCCTCCTGAACTTTAAAAGTGAGTTCCCACAAAGGTACAGAATAGCCATAATAAAAAATTTATTAAATCGCGCTAAAATTATATCATCCACAAAACAAGCATTAATAATTATAAAAAAAACATTAAACAATTACTTAGCAATAATCAGTTTCCTAATTACATTGTTGATGAACAGAAAAAAACGAATGCCTTCAAACCCCTGATAATAATATTAGCCAACACTGCAATGCAAACTCCATTAATATATTTTATCAAAATCAAATGACACTTAACTTCAGAATCGAAGAAAATACAATTAAAAACATCATACGTAGATAATTGACGCCTTTGGACAGTAATTCTAAAATTAGATTTATTATCTACTACAAGAAGTTTAGAACACAATATCTTGTGGTTAGAAACAACTCCTCACCCGCTATAAAAACGTTGGAACAAACCAATGTAGTGTATAAATTCAAAGGCTCTATAGGAGAATGTAACTCTGAAAATAATACATACATTGGGCAGACAACATCAACGTTGTCCCGGCGAATAACCATGCATCTAAATAATACTAGTGCTATATGTAAACATTTGATAAAATAACATAACTGCCTCCCTACAATCTTAGAAAGGTTCTCGTTGACAATATAAAAATTATACAACATTAAAATAATATTAAAAAATTACAAATTCTTGAAACGTCATATAGTAGAACTCTTCAACCCACTATAAATGATATCGCATTCGAGAAAAGCAGTAACGTTCTAAAATCTAGCGCAGTTCGTATCGAACAGACTTTATTAACAGTGTCCACGAACATGCGGATTTTAACACTCGAATTTTTAATCGACTTTTCATTGACTCTATACATTTTAACTTATCGTCATTTACTGTAGATTTTATATTTCACTTTTAATTCTTAATTTTGCTCCTTCGTGCTTTTACTTCAACATCTGATGATGATTCGTGGACGAATCGAAAGCGCTCGTGACAATACCAACTATGGAACTTTTATTAATATTTTTGATTGTGATACAAAAAAGGTGATACAAAAATCGAAAAATTAAAAAAAAAAGAATCATAAAGGAAAGTGTCTCCGTTCATTAAATATTTGCTTGAAAAAAAAAAAAAAAAATATATATATATATATATATATATATATATATATATATATATATAAGCAACATTCTATTAATTTTCGAGATAGTACGGAGGCCAGTGGACTGTACAGTATATATGCATATATATATATATATATATATATATATATATATGTGTGTGTGTGTGTGTGTGTGTATAAATATATAAATTCGCGACAGAACAAAGGTCAGTGCAGTGTACAGTGTATATATATATATATATATATATATATATATATATTATGTATGTCTGTCTGTGTGTGCATGCATACATGTGTATACATATGTTTGTCAGTAACTTAACTAACTCGCAGTAATTTTATACAGACATGCATGTATATGTTATTATGTATTGGGGTGGCTTAAATGTTAATTTTTGTCAGATTGCCCCATGAGTCATGTGTTTCATACGCTAACTGTAGTTTCAATATATGTCAGTCTTTTGTAAAAGAATACAATGCTACAAATTCATGTTCAATCGAATGCATAGACCTTTGCCCTAATAAAATATTTTGTTAGTGAATGAATTAATTCATTAAATTTCAAGCCCCACCCTTTCAAAATGGCGCAGTTAAGCCATATAACAATTTATGAGTTTATCAAAGGAAATGATGCGAAAAAAACCGCCCGAATTATTCATGCTGTTTCACGGGGCAGGAGTTGTGTAAGCGAAACAGATTGTAACGCATGTGTTCAAACATTTTTTTACTTAAAATATGTCCCACAAGAAAGTAGACCCGCTGGGTTTTAATGGTAATTATAATCTACAAACGATAGATCGGAATACTAATATAATAGAAGAGACGTTGCGAGCCTGTCTTTCTTTTATCGTTACTTCCAGGGTAAGTGCTCGTCTGCGCTCCAATCTGTGGTCCCCCTTGCCAATCTTTCACGATAAACACCCATCTAGCTGAAACCATTGTCAAATATGTTCCCCTCTCTTTATTTGTGCCAAAACCAAAACGTAGATTCCATGAACAAAGCTTCTTTCTTAGAAGTGCACGCCAGTGGAACTCTCTTCCGTCTGCCTGTTTCCCACCTGACTACAACTTGGATGTCTTCAAGTCAAACATAAATAAATTCCTAATGAACCACTTCCTTAATTAAGACACTTTATCAAATCTCCAATACTACCGATTACAGCGATACTATCCCACTGAGACTATACACGCATTGACCCTCATCCCTGAGTGGCTTCCTGGCCTTGATAAGCGGTGACTACCATGTAAAGAAAAAAGTATTGATGCAGAAGTAGAATTCCAAGACTACAACAAGCCATCGAGATCATAAAAACATCTCGAATTTCGAAACACGAGTCACTTGTTTTCGATAGAAATTAGTGCTCATATACGCCAAGTCGATATCATGCAAAACATTTTACCATACTATTCATTTATTTATTTTGCTTGGCAGTCATCAGTTATTAAGGCCCAAAGGCAAATCGAGAATAAGGATTAATGAATGTAAGTTTTTAGTTTAGTAATTGTTAATAGTGCAAATTGGGTAGAATTTGATTATTTATGGGGGCGGTTCAACAAGAACTTTATAGTGTATTTGACTGCTACTATGTTGTATTCAACCGGGAAGCAGGCAATTGGAACCGTGTTCGACAGACTGGAAATTCTGGAAAAGAATCTTTGTTCATGGAATCTGCGATTTTGATTACTCTTTAAAAATATTATTATGTCATATATGAAAATATAAATCATTCTTACTTATAAACAAATGAGCGCTTATTGCTTAACGGGTAGGTGGGGGGCTTGATTCCTCAAAACTTATAAACAAATGATTTATTCTACCACTAATCTCAAGCTCGAGTTGAACTCCCACATTTAGAGTTAATGGCAGTCATATATTTTTTATACTATTTTTCAAGAATGAAATCCCCAATGGTTAAGCGATAAAAAAACCTGTTAATTGTTGGAAAGACAACTGAAAGAAATGAAATATAAACTTAAAATAACTTAAACACAATTTCAGCACGTATAAAAGATACTTGGATTTAACTGCATTTGGTATCAGGTACGAAGGGCGTGCAATAAGTAATGCCCCTGATCCACGTCCAGTTGTCTGATCTAGCTGAAATTTTGCATGTGCAATGATTTATACCTCCGCGGGTTATGTGGCAAATTATAGATCTGAACTAATTGTGGTTTCTGTTTTACAGGTGTTTGAACTGAGTCAGATGTGAAATGTTGAGTGTCGAGCGGTGATCCGGTTTTTGTATTTGAAAGGACGCACACCACAGGAGACTTTTGATCAAATGAAAGAAACTTATGGCGACAATGCCCCATCATATGACCTTGTAAAACTCTGGTATTGTGAATTCAAACATAGCCAGAAGGCTGTGGAAACAGTTCCCAGACCTGGTCGCCCCCCTTCTGCCATTGATGAGGCATCTGTGTGTCAAGTTGAGGTTGCTATTTTAGAAGATTGGCGCATTACTATTCGCCAAATAGCCCAAGATGTCAAGATTAGCACAGGGTCTGTGGAAACTATCATTCATAACCATTCGCACATGCATAAGGTGTCTGCCAGATTGATTCCCAGGTTGGTCACACCATTCCAGAAGCGAGAACGCGTCGAGTGCTGGAGGATGAATTTGGAGGATGAAACCTGGGTCCATCACTATGATCCAGAGACCAAAGCCCAGTCAATGCAGTGGAAGCACTTGGACTCACCACCTTCAAAGAAGGCAAGGGTGCAGCCCTCCGCTGGCAAGGTAATGCTCACAGTCTTTTGGGATCAGGACGAAGTAGTGATGACAATTACAGGATCTTATTATGCTTCACTTTTGAGGAAATTTAAGCAAGCTATCAAAATCAAGAGGCGGGGCAAGATCAGCAAAGGTACCCTCCTCCTGCAGGACAACGCTCCGGTCTACAACTCGCGTGTCGCCAGATCAGAAGCACGGGAGTGTGGTTATGAAATCCTTCCTCATCCTCCCTACTCTATTGACCTTTGACCCATCTGACTTTCACCTCTTCCTAGCCATGAAGTTGTTTTTGAAAGGAAAGCATTTCCCAGATGATGCAGTCTTTATTTCTGAAGTCATGTCGTGGTTGGAGGACCAACCTGGGGTGTTTTACAAAAACGGTCTCCAGAGCTGCATCAAACGATGGGAGAAATGCATAACTCTGGGTGTTTCCTAAGTAGAGAAAGACTAATAATTGTGCAAAGTTTTGTTGCGCTACTGCTATGGACAGTGGGCCAGGGGCATTGCTTATTGCATGCCCCTCGTATTGTTACAGAAGAGAGAGAGAGAGAGAGAGGGGGTGAGTAAACGTGGAGTGTAGACACGTTTACCAGAACCGAAGGTCAGCTGACCAGATTACGTATGAGTGACGTGGTCAGGTTGGCTAGATCTGTGAGATTTGATTTGGACACAGAAGACAACGGACGGCTTCCCGTTGTCTCCTCCTCTCCACGGGGGGACGAACGCTGACGTGTGTAGAAGAACCCACACAGGCCGATTTAACTTCCACCTTCTGCAGGACATCTGGAGAAAGTGAAATAAAAACTATAAAACTAATTCCTTGTCTTGGAGTGATTGAATCTTCATCCAAAAACAGGTATCAAGTCTCCCTCCAGGATGAGAAATTTCCAGATGGTCCAACATCGAAGAAGCAGAGGTAGGTTCTGAAAATACATGTCACACACACGATTCCCTTTATGATAATCAAACACACAACCCTTTATATTAGAGACAATCATACGCACACGGAATCCTTTTATGTTATACACCAAACGTCAATTTGGTGCCCTTCTATGATAACCCTAGTGAGAACTTCAATGATAACTCTATGTAACAAACGTTCAATTTGGTGCCGTAACTGACCAGACCACCTAGCAAGGGTGGGTTTAAAATAGAAAAAGAAGAAAAAAAAGAACTTCGGTTACCGCTGGGAAAAAAAGGAAAAAAAAAGGACAAGAAAAACAATAAAATGTCTGGAAGAAAAAGGAAAAAAAAAGAAAGAACAGTAGAAAAAAATACAAATTAACACACACACAACGTAGGGTCCATTAAAACACTAGGCGAATTAGAAAAATAATTTAAAAAAAAGAAAAGAAATACACATTTACACATGAAGCACCTCTTATAAAGAAATAAAGAAATGGTTCTGAAGAAAAAACAGACACATTAAAATTATATATAGATAGATTTATATGATAAATTAATAAGAAGAATTAAGGGTAGAACGCTACGTTAAAAAGAAAAGAAAAGAAAAAAAGACCGTTTCTGTGTAGAAAAAACAGTAGAAGAAATTGAAAAAAAAACTAGCTATGACGATAGACATACAGATAATAAATTGTAAAGTTTTAATGCACAGCCAGTGAGTAAACCAGAAAGAAAAAAAAGAAATAGAACATATGACTTTAGTAACAGTGTGGGTCGGGAATGAGCCTTTCAGCTTACCAAAAGATAAACACGTCAATTCTAAATATGTGTTATGAATATTTTGTTGCATTTTTAAACTGTGAAACTAAGTGTAACTTTTAATGAAAAACAATATGTACTTTTAATGAAAAACAATGGATAGGTTCTGAAAATGCGATTTTTCCCCCTTTTTCACTAATTGTACGATTTTTTTTCTTATGAATTTTTTTCTGACATGGACAATTTTAGCTCCATCGATGTGTTAGGATTGTCTGAGACTTTATAAGTGAGTCGTTTTATTTTATTTTAGAAACGACTATGTATTTTAATTGTAAATGTCTAGGTATTTTTTGTAAACGACTGTGATTTTTCTTTAATTTTGAATTACTGTGGAATGGTAAAAGATGATGCACTATGCAGCCGACCTCAGGAGTTGATGACGTGGTCAATTTTGGGTTTCCACGAATCTGTGTTTTGTTATTTGGAATTTTGTTATTAGTGAGATGGGACTTTGTGATTGCTTATAGGATATTTTTGTATTTTTTAATTTATTATTTTTATGTAATTGATGTGTTGTGAAACGGTATTGTGCAGAATTTTCTTGTTCTTTGACATGTATTTTTTTTTTCGCAGAATGGGGAAGTGGAATATTTGCTTGTGGGGTCTATTGAAAGAATGATTAATAAAAGAAAGAACGTGTTGTTAATTAATTAATTAATAATCATAATAGTAATAATAAAATTGGGAAAAAGAGAAAGAAATAAGATTTAAACAGTGTAATAAATAATAATAAAAAAAAACACTACTGGGTTATGTATAAGGGATCAACTAGTTCTTAAGTTTCGGAAGAGTCAAAGGTTCAGTCGGTATTAATTTTAATTTTCGAAATGTAGAATAAATGTTATATTCGACATGAGTGACGTTTTGGCCACATAACTAAGGTAGAAAAAAAGGATGAATATAGGGTTAAATAAACTAGATGAAGAAATGAAAGAAAAAGTGGGGCGTGAATGGAATTTAATTTCTGTGGCAAGCATGTTAGAATTTTGGAGAGGTGTTGAATGACATGGGTAATTATTAATTTCATTATTCTCGAGAAGTGATTCGAATTTTATTTTTTTATCGTGATTTCTATTGATTTCGAGTAGAATCAACATGGAGCAACTTTGAGTACTTCATGTGTGGAAATCCGATGTTTTCCGTGAAGCTATGTGTCTTCAAGGCAGGTTGCGCTTACCGACTTTGGAAAAAAAAAAGTTTTTTTCTGACATAGCAGTAAACGGAATGTATTCTGTCCAGCGTGAGCGGATCTAGTTGTAATCAACTTCAGAGAGCAAATAAAATGCCCTCTGACATGGCGTAAGGGGCAGAGGGGGTGCAATGGCTGACGTGGCCGTTATGTTACGAATCGCTCAAGAGAAGATGAATGAAATATGTATGCAAGTACTTAGGAAAATAGAAGGCTACCCACCATAAGGAATGTTAAGAGGTTTTGTTTCCCACAAAATACTAGTAATAAGAGTAGGCTTATGATGAATAGGATAAAGCTTGGGAGGGGAATTTTTTTTGTATGCTACCTATGGGAAGAAAAGCTGATCTGTAAAGCCAAGGACGATAATAGTCTGTTTTAAAGAGGCAGATGGACCTCGATTTTATTATTCGGTTGATTGCCGAGAATTTATCGATCACGCGTAGTGTCGACGGGAGTAAATGATGCTCCTGAAATTCTGATTTAAATTATGAAGAGACCATGGGGTCACAGGGAGTTGTTGACCTTCGAGGGCGCAAGGATTAGCGCCACATGGTATTATTTGTTGATATTATTTTACTTAGTATATGTTATTAATTATTAAATAAAGATATGAGAGTTTTCTTTGCCAGTGGGGTGAGCATATATATCCCATTCTTAGTAAATGTGGGAAGTAGAAAATGTATGCCTTCGCCATACATTTTGATAAAAAGGGGGGAAGGAATGTTACAGAAGAGAGAGAGAGAGAGAGAGAGAGAGAGATAGGTGAGTAAACGCAGAGTGTAGACACGTTTACCAGAACCGAAGGTCAGCTGACCAGATTACGCATGAGTGACGTGGTCAGGTTGGCTAGATCGGGGAAATTTGATTTGGACACAGAAGACAACGGACAGCTTCCCGTTGTCTCCTCCTCTCCACGGGGGGACGAACGCTGACGTGTGTAGAAGAACCCACACAGGCCGATTTAACTTCCACCTTCTGCAGGACATCTGGAGAAAGTGAAATAAAAACTATAAAACTAATTCCTTGTCTTGGAGTGATTGAATCTTCATCCAAAAACAGGTATCAAGTCTCCCTCCAGGATGAGAAATTTCCAGATGGTCCAACATCGAAGAAGCAGAGGTAGGTTCTGAAAATACATGTCACACACACGATTCCCTTTATGATAATCAAACACACAACCCTTTATATTAGAGACAATCATACGCACACGGAATCCTTTTATGTTATACACCAAACGTCAATTTGGTGCCCCTCTATGATAACCCTAGTGAGAACTTCAATGATAACCAATATGCAACAGTATGTGTTGATTTTTGTTCTTGTTTACAATTTCTTGACTGTTAATTATTCTACACTTTAACAAATGACTGTGTTGTTCCTACTTACTTGCCTCCCCAAAGAGCCAACATTCATTATTTTACTTATTTTTACTAATTTTTTCGACGTTTATTATTCTATTTGATTGTCGGCGTGAACCACCTTTTTTAAAATGCAGCATACGTTAACACTTCAGCGAAGTTTATGGCGTTTATTTTTGAGAAAATATTAACAACAGAAAGTTTTCCACCTTTGAAAAAATATTTCCTACGGTTGCAAAGGTCGGTTATTTATGTAGTGAAATTCCTCTACCCGTCCCACACAAAAAAGGCACTCTGGATTGGGCAACATCTTTATTTTTAATCTTCAATCTTAAAAAATTTCTCCTTCATTGACCAAGGACAGAAAAATAAATTATAGATTCAGAATAGGTATTATACTTTAACGTTAATTCATTTGGAAAAATAAAAATAATACAAATAATGCGAAAATAAAAGGATATTGTAAAATTGGCAAATATTTAAATTTTGCTTTTTTTTTCATTTTAAAAATATCCAGAACAGATAAAAAATACACGCGATTGTGAATGGTTGGCATGAAAAGTGCTGTCCAATATAATGTGAAGTAACACCTTTATTTCTAAGGTTTTTAACTGTTTAGGACTCAAGACTGTTAAGGCTTTTTTGCTATGGAGATAAATTCTGCATGTTTTACTTTTTAAAGGGGTTTAATTTAATTTTATTACATTACGAGTCAGGCTTAAGGTTAGGCATATATTAAAGATTAGTTACCTCTCCCCAAAAGTTAGAATTTCCTCGAAATGGGGGATCATTTTTAATAAATTTATTAAAAAATGATCACCCACTTTAAATTCTAAACTATTTTTCGAAATATTTACATGTAATCGCCTAAAAAAGCAGAATCTCATTTTTATGGCAGTTGCTAAGAGTCCTCATCAGCTTTTTAATATAGATATAATTTATTTTTAAAATTGACAAACTTAATGTTTTCCCTTTATATATATCCTCAAAGATTTTCATCTTGTGCTTTTCCCCATTTATCCATTTGTGCCACCTTTACCTACCCCCCCATCTCTCCTTATGAATGGTTAAAAATTCTATCCATTAATTCACATACACATTTGGTGCCTATGTATAGCGGATTTTTTAAAAAATGTTATATTTTGCCATTATTTTTCCTCCGATATTTATGGACAATTTATTCGGCAATATTCAATGTTTAGGTACATTACTGTGATGTTTAATTTGTAATATACTTCAACTTAACTTTTATTTAAACACTGTTTGATTTTTTCATGTATCTCTTGCAAAAAAAAAAATATACACTCTCCAAAAAAACAGATACAATTAGCTCATAAAATTAGGAAGCGTTTTGGGGTGCTAACTGCTTCAATATAATTCCTAAACTATATAGTGAGAAAACACGGAATATTTTGTATATTCATAATATTTTTATGTAGGGTAGAAAATTAAAATATAGTGTTTTTCTTTTTTGGAGATTTTTTTTGTTGCAAATTAGCGGTTTTTAAAAATTTCAGATGAAAAATGTTAAAAATCTAGCAATTTTCTGAAGATTTCTTTACCTTGATTTAGCGTTTTTTTTTGTTTTTTTTTTAATTTCCGTTGGAAACACTGTGAAATTGTTTGAAATTCGAAAGTTACTTTTTGCTCACCCTCTGAGAGTTTAATTATCTCGATGTTATTAAATGCCCGTTTTAATAGATTTCTTTTAATTTAGAAATATTCTTTAAAGCTGATTTTATTATTTTGCGTTTAAAACCGAAGGTAACTTTTTAAAATTTGTTTTCAATTATTTTAATTTAAAAAAAAAAAAAACGTTTTTTTTTCTTTGTGTGTGGTGATCCGTTCCTTTCTGTTTGCATTAAGTAATTTTCTTTTATTAAAGGAATCTAGAGTTGTCTTTCTTTAGGAAAAAAGATTATATGTTAGAAGCAAAAATAAACTATTTCCTAATATTTTTTTACATAAATTCTTCATAAACAGAAATTTGCTACGACAATGTACTTCATAAGTTTTTTAAACATGCTTTACGAAAAAGTGATTAACAAACTTAAAACTGCGTATATGACTTAAACAAATACAAATGATGTCATAAATTGATAAATTGATGAATTCTACTCCAAAATAAATCATATATTTATATTTTAAACGGCGCTGTCCGGGGTGATATGGAGACAGAGAAAATTATTTTTTAATAATGTCCTCATTTACTTGCATCCTCAGGAGAGCAGAGTTAGTCAGACACACGGTCGGTTTTTAATATGAGTAAAATCCAGCTTTACAAATGAGAATACTCTGGATTGGGACAATAATTTAAAGTCTCTCAGTCTGGAAGATTTATCATTTACTGACCGAGAATAGAACAGCAGAAGTGTAGTCTCAGCAAAGGTACTACACTTTTCAATATATGGTCTGTTTATGGAAACACGCACGATAACGACCAGAAAATATTTTACTGATGATATCTACAACAAAACATTTCACTTCATTGAAGAAAAATTTTCTTATGTGCGGTCAGCCATTGGCAAGCTATGGATTACCTTCATCGAGGCAAGGAGAAGATGAAAGACTTGCAAGAGAGTAAATTAAGAATATTGAGTAATCATCCCTAAGAACAGAACATGTGCAAGAAAAACTGACAGATTATCAATTCATTCATGGCAACGTTGAAAGCACAAAGTGAGATGAACAAAAACATGTTTCTTGATGTACACAGGCAAGACTTTTGTAATCAATTTGATCCTTGCAAAGATTAGATTCATGGGAAGGATTGTGCTTCCAACAACATACACCGGCATTGCTGCCACTCTACCTCAAGGTGTCCGCACTCTTCACATCACTTTTAAACTACCCTTGGATACTCAGCGAATGGATAAGCGAGTTTGCAAAATTATTGGTACTTCAATCTAGGTAAATGTCATTCGAGACACCTCAGCAATCATTGTAGACGAAGCCCGGATAACACACAAGAGTGTTTATGACGGAATTGACCGAGCATTGTAAAACATCACAGGAAATAAGTATCTCATGGGTGGCATTCCAACCTTAATTTACGGTGATTTTCGTCAAATCCTCTTAATGGTTTAAACTGGCACAAGAGCAAGCATTGTCAATGCAAGTTTTAAGCAGTCCTATCTCTGGGGGCACGGTATATTGAAGAGATTGACTATTAATATAAGAGCTCATATGTCTGGAAACACAGCCGCAGTCGACTTCTCAAAATTGCTTCTCCAATTTGGTAATGGTCAGTTTCCAATCACTTCTTCACCTGACACACTTAAAATTCCGACCGAGCTTGGTAAATGTTTCGGTAATCAATTTTTTTTTTCATTCAATTTTCACCCCAAACAAGACACAGTGCCACTTTGAAGTAGGGGGCTACTATCGGGGGCATAAGTTGCGGGGTTATTATGAAGGGAGATGAGTAGCAAGACGTTTGTTCACATTACATTTGAACTTCTGCATATCATTGCAGTTGAGAAAGCAGAATCCCGGGAGGGAGTTCCAAAGACTTGCAGTTCTGGGGAAGAAACTATTGGAGTAAAAGGCTTTCTTACACCTAGGGATCTCTACTGTAAAGGTTGGGACTTAGTTGCTTGTCGGGTTTGTCGGGGGTAGTCACGTCGAGGAGGTACAAGTGCTTGCAGTTCGTCAAGCATTCACCATTAAAGTATTTGTAGAACAGGCAAAGGGACGCAACACTTCATCGATGGGACAGAGGCTGAAGGCTAGATGACAGTTCAAGACATATCAGGTTGGCAACTCTTTTTTAACCCTGTCCCGGAGTGAGAGACAAGCAGCAGATACACCAGCCCAAATGTGACAACACTACTCCATACATGGGCGATTGGTGGCCTTATAGAGGTAAAGGATACTTTCAGGCCTAAGTAATTTTCTAGCACGGTAGAGAGAGCCTACCTTCTTTGCAGCAGCCTTGGCAATGCTCTCAATGTTCCATGTAAACGTTAGGCCGAGGAGTTTAAAAGAAATACTGTCAGGGAATGTGTCCTTGGCCATTGCTATTGGTGATAGAAAAGGTTTCTTGTAGTTATTGAAGGAAACAAGCTTAGTCTTGGAAGCATTGAATGTGACCATCCATTTTTGTTCCCATTCCACTACAGATTGGACATTATCCTCTAGTATTTCTGTCATTTCCTTAGATATGTGTTCATTTGTTTTCTCCTTATGCCTGTTATAGAGAGTGGTGTCATCGGCAAATATACCCATCCCCGAAAAAAATTTATCAGGGAGGTCATTTATGAATATCATAATAATAAAGGTCCAAGGGGAGACCCCTGAGGCACTCCCGAATTTATATGATATTGTTTAGATGTACGACCATCGAGGACAACTTGGATTTTTCTCTTACTTAAGAAGGATTTAATTACATCATGTATTCTTTCAGTGATACCATATGATCTAATTTTTCTTAGAAGAGCATCATACGATACCATACCAAAAACCTTAGATATCTCACGGGCTACCGCTCTATCCTCCTCTGTTTTGTTCAGTGAATGGTATATACGTTCAGAGACTACAGTTAAGATATCTGCTGTGGAACGGGTTTGCCTAAATCCATATTATTTGTCGGTCAGGAGTTTAACAGCTGTTAGGTGTTGGACTAGGGTTTGATTAACTAAGGACTCAAATATTTTGGCGAAAAGTGGGAGGAGGCTAATGGGGCGATAATTTAGTGGGTCAGTTCTGTCACCAGAATTCTTGAAGACTGGTACCACAGAAGCGGTTCTCCAGCAATCGGGAAAGCAAGATACGTTAAGGCATTTATTGTAAAGTTAGGAGAGAACTGGAGCAACCTCAGCAGAGTATTTTTTTTAATAGCACAATGGGATGAGATCTGGTCCACATGCTTTTGTAGGTGTCTAGGTTTTTATGATATCATTTACCTGAGAAGGGGTGATTTTCAAATCGTCTAGTGTAGTGTCTGTCCGCAAAGGAAAGTCGAGAAATGAGTGGTGTGCCGGGTCTAGTGTGGAGTTTGAGGCAAACCAACTGGCAAGCAGATTAGCCTTGTTGGTTGCTGTGCAAGCAATCCCATGATTGTTTGATAGTGGGGGAATCGTTGACTTCCCATTATTTAGAACACTGTTGTAGATTTTCCAAAAATCACGGATTCCTAACTTCTGTGCTTCGATGCGTTTCCTGATGGTTTCAGTGTAATCTGTCTTAGCCGTCACTATTACTCTCTTACAGTTATTTCTAGCTTCTATATACTTCTGTCTGTTTGAACTGGACTTATGTCAGATAAATTTGCGGGAGGCATGCTTCCTTTGAGAAATGGCAGATGCACAAGCAGAAGTAAACCATTGGGGGGAGTGGGGCTTGCTATAGAATTTACGTGTGGGAACATGTGCTTCAATTGCAGTTTTGGACCATTCAGTGGTCTCATTTGCACACTGTTCCACTGGAAGAGAAAAGATATTTCGCCATGGGGCATCACATATGAGTTCCCTGATGACTTCCCAGTCAGCCTTTTTGTAATACCTCGTTGTTTTGAGTAGTGGGTCTTCAGTTTTAGGGCGAGAATCTAGGGTGATTTCTACCATTGTCACAACATGATCAGCATTACAGAGTGGGGTGTGGGCACTTGTTGTACAATCATCGGGAACCGTTGTCAGAAATATATCTAGAAGTGAGGCATGTTGATCTTACTGCTCTGGGAAACGTGTCGGAAATATAACCGTCTAAGATACGGCATGGGATATAGAGAAGCTATGTTTTGTGCTACTAGTTACGTCTGTGTAATTAGAGAATCCAAGCCAGTTACTCTGTTGAAAATTGAAGTCACCAACTGCATGTACTTGTGCGCTAGTATCCAGGGAGAGTGCTATATGTATGCTGTCAGAGACTTTGTTTATTAGGGTACAGTCCTGGGTTGAAGGAGAGCGGTAGAGAAAATACAAGTAGCTAATATTATGTTGCATATTTAGTCTGAAGCACATAAAGGCCTGGTCGTCTAATTCTAGTTTTATTTCTCTAATCAAGGGGAGGGTGTTACGAATATAGACTCCAAGTCCATGCATATATCTGTCCGAGTCCTTACGGTAGAGTGGGAGATAACCAGGCATGTTTAAGTGGTAAGAGGGAATGGAGGAGTGAAGGTTAGTTTTACTTAATGCTAAGATATCCGGGGTGTTTACAAGAAGAAATGATTCAAGATAATCTAAGTTAGTTCTAAGCCCGAAAGAGAAAATTTACCCGGATCTGCAAAACAACGAAAAATTACCGGAGTGGCTTGCTAAGATAGTTATCATTTCGCATTTAAACAGCAATGTGAATCGCTTGAACAACTGGATAATGGGCTCAAAGGAATACAAGTCAGTTGATTCGGCTACTAATGAAGGTGAAACTGTTTACTACCCCGTGGAGATTTCTATTTACACTCTTTGGAACAATCTGGAGTGCTTTCTCACATTTTAAATCTCAAAATCTATTGAAGAGGATGTGATGAAAAATGATATGGTCTTGATTGTGATAAGTTTTAAGTATTCAATGTGTCAGATAAAAATTAAGCAATGAGTTCGAATTTACTTCAATGAAAAATTTACTATGTGATATGATGAAGTAATCTTCATCTTTGATAAAAATGTGTTTGTGATAATAAACAAATTTTAACCTTTGTGTTTCTTTGTAATTGTTTCAATTTTTATGTGTGATGATATAAGTGTCAACTTTGATATAATCTACTTGCTTTAAAGTTCTTAGTTGGATTTCAGTCACTTCAAGAGGTAGTTAAAAAATTTTAAACACCTTAGGCAATAGTTGCTCTTTCAAAATCCACTTACTGGAAAGATGCCCTCAAAGCAGATACCCGACTATATAGCCAAGTCCTTCGCGGGGCGCGGGTATTTTTGCTAATATACATACACACACACATACACACACACGCATATATATATATATTTATATATATATTTATATATAAAGCAGCGATGGTTAACTTGTGTTGTTCTCATGTGTGTGTGTGTGTGTGTGTGTGTGTGTGTGTGTTTAAAAATGGCAACATAATTACATAAACCTTTGTTTCAGATACACAATTTTTCAACTACCAACCGTGCTACGATTGCTAATTAAGGTAGTTTCCAAAGGCACAACAGTGGAATGTGTAGTAAAACGTGCCGAAAAAGCAAAACGAAAAACCACTTCTCAACTATATACTAGATTTACGTCCAATATATAAAGGGTAAACTGCTAATTGTGATTAAATAATAAACTGCTAACTATGCTGTACTGTCGCAAATAAATTGTTAAACATTTTATACTTTTAACTAACAATTTCTGGGGTTTAATTCGATAAACCGTGTTTCAAAGCATCTGACTTCAAATGCTTTTAAGGGTTAATGTTCAAAATTCGATACACTGCTCTCGGAGTTCACTTTTCCAAAATGCGACATACTACTATCGAATCTCACTTCTTCAAATTCAACACACTGCTGTCAAAGCTTACTTCTCAAACTTCAACACAATGCTGTCAATGATCGCTTCTCCAACTTCAATACAATGTTGTCAAAGTTCAACATGATGCTATCGAAACCCACTTTTCCAACTTCAACACAATGTTGTCAAAGATTTTTCCAACTTCAACATGATGCTATCGAAACCCACTTTTCCAACTTAAGCACACTGCTGTCAAAACTCACTAGTTTATATTCACTCAGTCCATGAAAAAAACAGTCTTTTTGTGCAAACACGCTGCATTTCATTTACCTATGAGATGACGAGAAACTCATTTATCTACATGATCGCCAGTATATACATAGAAGCAGTAACTATTTTCCCTGTTTCGTCCGCCATTGACACCTCATGCTGCAAAGAAGAGGTTTGTATCTGCTTTTGAGGTACGCACTTAAACCATTCACCTAAAAAATTAATATAACAATAGCAGAACCTATGAGAATTTCACAGTGGACTCATTCATATGTAATATATTGATGTTGGCATTCTGTGGATGTTCAGCGTAAATGAAGACGCCCTGATATTATTGAAGCTCTTTTGTTAAAACTACAAAAGTATTTATCTAAGCTAGCAGGGACTCCCGGCGTAGCCCAGTCATAAAATATGCTTAAATATGATAGTTTAATTTATGCGGATTTCGTATATATTACATAGTTTTTGTTTTTTTTTTGTTTTTTTTACAAAGGCATCACCACATTATCAAGGCCCAGAGGCCACTCAAGGATAAGGGTTAAAGAGTGTACAGTAGAAATTGGTCAATATAGTAATCATTAGTAATGAAAATTTGGTAAATTTAATAACTTATATGGAACGGCTCATCAAGAACTTATTTACTTTAGACTTGAACACAACCATATTGTAGTCAGCCGGAAAGCAGGAAAACGGAAGACAATTCCACAGGCGTGCAGTTCTAAGAAAGAAGCTTTGTTCATGGAATCTACGTTTAGGTTTAGGCACAGATAAAGAGTGGGGGAAATTATTGATAGTGTTTACAGCTAGACGAGTGTTTCTTGTGAAAGTTTGGCGAGGGGGGACCATAGATTTAAGCTCAGTTGAACACTTTCCATGAAAATAACGATACATCAGAGACAAACTCGCAACATCTCTTCTGTGAGATAGAGGTTGCAAGGAGGAGAAAAGGACATCTCCTACGAGGCTACGAAGTCTATTTTGAACTCTATCAAGGCAGGACAAGTCCTTTCTAGCAGCTCCTGCCCAGATGTGGCAACAGTATTCCATCCTTGGACGTACCTGGCTCTTATATAGATAGTGAATAGCATCAGCAGTGAGATATCTACTGGATCGATAGAAAGATCCCACCATTTTTCCAGCGGCCTTGGCAACAGATTTGATATACGTGTTCCATTTAAGATCAGGAGTAATGGTCAAGCCCAGAAGCTTGTCAAAACATGAGGCCTCCTGAAGACGAGAGCCATTCATTTCAATTGATGACAAATGTGGATTAGAATGTTGATGATGTAAAGAGAGAAGCTTGGTTTTAGATGCATTAAAAGTAACCAGCCACTCCTTTCCCCATTGTACTACGTGCTCAAGATCAGAGGAGAGAGAATTGGAGAGAACTTGCTCGTTTACTGTCTTAGATGTGGTACCATAAATGGTAGTGTCGTCAGCATAAATGTCTACAAATCATGTAAGGATATGATTTGGATATCATTAATGTAGATCAGGAAAAGAGTTGGGCCCAGGATGGATCCCTGAGGGACACCGGTATTAATACTGTGAGCTTCTGATTTTTGCCCCTCAACTACTACTCTTATGAACCTGTCAGAAAGAAATGATTTAATAATTGAGAAGACTTTTCCAGCTATACCATAGCTAGCGATCTTATGAAGTAAACCTTTATGCCATACCCTATCAAAGGCTTTAGATATGTCAAGAGCAATTGCCCTAGAAAGATTGCCACCGTCGAGAGATTTGCTAATCCTATGCGATATAACTGTAAGGACATCTGCTGTAGATCTAGCAGAACGGAAACCATATTGAGTGTAACTAAGAAGGTTATTTTTGTTGAGATGTTTGATTACTTCTGTATTTAACACAGATTCTAGCAACTTACTCATGACGCACAGGAGACTTATTGGCCTGTACTGAGTGGGGGATGAGCGATCACCTGAATTCTTAAATACAGGGCATACTGATGAAATTTTCCAGGGAGATGGGAAACTATTCTCCTTAAGACAACGTTTAAACAGTTTTGTAAGTATGGGCGCTAGTTCAGGTTGAAGTTTTTTGAGTACTATAATTGGAATACCATCAGGGCCAGTTGCTTTACTGGAATCAAGGTTTTTGATTAGCTTGGCAACATCACGTACAGATATACGTATATCACATAGCGTGTTTTCTGATACAGGAGGAAATATTGGGGGTTGGCGGTCTTGGTCGCAAAGGGTAGAATTAGCTGCAAAGTTCTTGACAAAGAGTTTGGCTTTGTCTGATGCTGACGAGATTACCTCAGGTCCATTGATAATAGTTGGGATGGAGCACACGCTTCTGTTCAGGATTCTGTTTGCTATTTGCCAAAACTGGTGGGAGCCAAGCCGCTGCTCAGCTACTTTGGACTTAACAGATTGAGCATACAACTCTCTTGCGTTCCTTATTACTTTCTTACAATGGTTGCTGGCAGTCCTGAAAACGGCTTTAGTTTCCATACATCTATTACGTTTGAAGCAGTGGAAAAAGTGATTTCTGTGCGCAATGGCAGCAGCACATTCTGGAGAGAACCATGGCTGGCTGTTAGGTTTTTGCTGAAACTTTTTAGAGGGTATGAAATGGTCAATACCTACAATTAACCATTCAGTTAGGTCTAATACTATAGAGGACACATCCTTTTTAAACATGGAATGCAGAGGTAGATCAGATATAAATGTACGGAAGCTATCCCAGTCAGCCTTAGTGTATCGATATACTGTACGATGAAGAGGTACGTCTGGGGACTTATTACATTTCATTTTTATCTTAATTGATACAACAGAGTGGTCGGAAGATTTAATAGGCGACAGAACAGCAACTGAACATAGTTCAGGGCAAGTTGTGAGAAAAAGGTCTAGTAGGCTCGCATACTGGCCGTCATTATCGGGCACACGGGTAGGTTCCTGAACAATCTGAGTGAGGTCATAGGCAATGGAGAAATCATGACAGAACCTCCCCTCATCATCGGTCTTGTTTGAGTGGGTCAACCATTCGACGTTGTGAACATTGAAGTCCCCGCATACGTGGAGTTAATTTTCTATCGATTTTTATATATTATAAAGTTGTGATTTCAAAAAGATACTCATATGACGTTGATGCATCAGCTTGAAGCGATCTAATAATCAAAACATGACGAATATATATATATATATATATATATATATATATATATATATATATATGCAACCCCCTTTTTTAAATTTCCAACTTTTTTTTTTTCGTTTCTGAAATGGAACAGCGTCACACTTTTTACAAGAAAATTTTCAAATATTTGTACTGGTGTTTTTGTTTCCTTGATTTTATTCATCCAAGGGAAGTTTCGAAATAAAGACGAAACGTTAATGAACACATAACTCGGTTTGTTCCTTTTTATTTTTCTCTCTCACTATCTTTCTCTCTCTGTCTCTCTCTGTGTCTCTCCGCATATATATATATATATATATATATATATATATATATATATATATATATATAAACAAGAGTTTGAGTTTCCTCAGCTATAAACGAAACCGAAATCCAAACTTATGAACAATTCTAGGTAAAATTATTTATAAAAATAGATGACTTGAATGCCATCAACTATAATCGAAACCGAAATCAAAACATATAAAGAATTTTTGGTAAAAAACAATTACAAAAAATTGTAGGTCATAAGAATTAAACGATTTACATTCAGAAAATAAGAGATGCAAAAATACACAAACTTACACACATATTTATAGATGTTGAATTTGAGTGAATGAATCATAAATCATCTTCACCGTTTTCTTATTAAGTATATAAATTATTCGTTGTATTGATACAAGTAGATGTCACAATAATTATTAAAGTGTAAGAATTAATGTAGATCTGATTCACGTTGTATAAAAATGAATACTAGAATTTATGTGGGAATCAGGTTCAAAAGGAAAAGTGAAGAGAAAAAGTGAAACGAAACGAAATTTCTGAATTGAATTCCTTGGGTGTAATTAAAAGGAATCGTTTTTCGTTTCTTTGTAAAGAACAATGCAAAAAAAGGAAATGTGTAATGACGAACAAACGACAGTCTGTATTCTTTCTTCTGGCTCGTAGAACGATGGATGAAAAGGGATAATAAGGGTAATGTTAAAATGCGGGGGAGTGGAACGAAACGAAACGAACTAAGTAATCTTGTTAGAAAGAGACGAAAAAGAAAAAAAAAGAAAATGTAAGAAATGAAAAATAAACTCAGAACATGGGGAAATAACAATAGGTACTTTTCATATAGTGTACTTTCAATAATCGCGAAATTCTATTTCAGATATAATAATGACAGACGAACAGAAATATAATTTTTAACCATTGGAGGACAAAGAGAGGGGAAACGTGACGAACAAACTGGCCGAGGAATTATCATATATATATATTTTTCATTATTATTTTCACACCAAACAAGGCATGGTGCCACTTTGATATAAAGGGCTACTGTCTGGGACACAAATGCAGGGATACTGTGTAGGGAGTTGAGCAGCAAGATGTTTATATTGCACTTGAACTTCTGCATGTCAGTACAGTCGGGGAAGCAGGAGCCCGGAAGGGAATTCCAAAGTTTAGCATTTCTGGGGAAGGAACTGTTAAAGTAGAACGCTTTCTAGCATATGGGGATCTCTACTGTGCAGAGGTAGGATATTTCTGCTTTCGGGTTTGGATAACTGTGGACGCAAAAAAAATAAATTCGAAAAATATTTAAGTTTCAAATTTAATTGTGACAGACAAAGAAAATCTAGTATGAACACAGGTTTCTGAATTCTTGTCCAGTCCAGCTCTGTCAGTTTTACAATAAAAAAATTCCTCTACAAAACAAAAACCACAAGCCCAATTTTTAATCCAAAAATAATGTTTATTTATAAACTAGCGAAGCCTGTGGATATTCCACTGCCGCACTAGAAATAATTGTATATTTTGTTTCAATAATTATTTCTAATTAAAGATATTTTTTATAGAATTAAAAAACATTAAACTAAACCTATTATTTTCTAATACACAACGACACACGTACGTAGGTTAAAGGTACTAATAAACTACTAAAGAGGCTTGCCTTTTTTCTGTTGTTTTTGGCCTTCGAGCCGGGATCAAGGTGTGGTGTCTGTTCCGGCAGATACTGCAAGCAAAGACCATATGTGGGGGTAACCCCACATATAAGACCTTGGTCAATGTAGGGGCAACTCTTCATACCAATTGTCACTATCCAGCTCCCCTCCTTCCCAGGAAGCTGGTCCCCATTTCTCCTTCACTCCTCACAAAAGTCGGCCTTGTACCTAATTTGCTCGGTGGGGGAGCAAATAAATACCTTGGCCTTCGGGCCGGGATCAAAGTGTAGTATCTGTTCCGGCAGATACTGCAAGCAAAGACCATATGTGGGGGCAACCCCATATATAAGACCTTGGTCAATGTAGGGGCAACCCTTCATACCAATTGTCACTATCCAGCTCCCATACTCCCCGGGGAGTTGGTCCCCATTTTCCCTTCACTCCTCACATTAAAAATCGGCCTTGTGCCTAATTTGCTCGGCGAGGGATCAAATAAATATCTTGGCATTCTAGTCGGGATCAAAGTGTAGTATCCGTTCCGTAGATGCTTCACTTAAGATAATTTGTCCCAGTCAATCGAGGGGTAACCCTCTATACTGGGACAATTATTATTTTTGGTAACCAGAGATCCCCCTTTTTGCCTATTTTTAGGGGAGCTGGTTTTTACCCCACATTAAAAACGGCCTTGTGCCTAATTTACTTTGATGGGGAAGCAAATAAATACAATAAATTATTAAATATTTCACAGAATTTTAACATTAACATTTTAAGGAACACATTTTTTAATGAAAAATCATGTCAAGGAGGCCATTAATACAAGATAAAATTAATAAAGTTAAAATAAGAAGAAAGAAAAAAACGTTTACTTCAAAACATACAGCCCAAAGGCGGCATCATTAAAAAAAGGAGAGATTTTTTTACATTGCGTCTACTGTGATTGTGAAACCCTATTTATTTAACAGAAAAATAGAGAATGATAGCATGCTACGAACATTGTATAAGCATTTCTATATACTAATAATTTAATGTTTGTAGTATGTTATAATAGAACTTTCTATCCTCCTTTTTAATAAATAGAATTTTCCGATCGAATAATTTATAATCTGGAAACCGTGACATACGTACGTACATATGTTCAAGTTACTACGATATTAATATATATGAAGTAGTTATATATATATATATATATATATATATATATATATGTGTGTGTGTGTGTGTGTGTGTGTGTGTGTTTTCTTTATATTACAAGTGTAACTCGCTTACTATGTTTTACTTGCAGACTTGTAACATAGCGCGAATACGCGTATGCAAATGTATGCGAAATGACTTTAAAAAGGAGATCACGTTCGAGACGGAGATAACGTTCGAGATCATGTGAGAGGCGTGGATGACGTTTGAGAGAACGTTTGAGAATACGATCATGTGAGGGGCGCCACGGCGGTAACGAGAGAGCGAAGAAATAAATGTCGTTGAATAACAAAACAAGTGAGTTGAGGCTTTTTTCCATTCTTTGCTTGCTTTGCAACTGAGGCATACAACGTGTCGGTTCCCGGGCACAGTACACATTTTCAGAATGAGCTTTGCCTGTTCAGAACAAAACACACGAGTACCATCGACACCGCCCTTTAGCAAAGAGCCCACACGAGCCTAATCTTCCCGGAAAAGCACACTGTTTGAACTACTTGGCAACGCTAAGAAAATTTAACGGACTTTCTCAAACACACAATGTGGCACTATATCCTAGTGCCACGGTTGCTAACGTACTCCCCCTGCATGGTCACGTGGTAATTTGACTGTAGGCAGAAGAATACACAGTAATGCAACTCCAGAATTCCCTTTCCTCTATCGGCCTCTTTTTTCATCCGGACAGCATGCGGTGAGCACGTATTTTCTGTCCCTCTGTAAATGAGAGGAGGAAGAACCCCCCCTCCTCTCATCATTAGTTAGTTTAGTTAGTTTAATTTTGAAGATTATTAAGAGTAAATTTCTTTGTGTATATACTGTATACATTTTGTAAAATAAATATATGGCGATTGTGTCGTGTTGTGTTTTTTTTTTGTGTGTGTCATAAATGTCTCCATTAAACAACGAAGCGCTCCGGAGGACGAAGGAAGACGATTCCAGCCAGAATGCCACCAAGGTGAAGATATCATCTTGAGAGTATGGGGAAGCCACACACCCGCAACCAATATCTCAGGTATGCCTTTCTTCTCGATACACCGACCCTAATGACTGATCCATCTTCACATATTCATGGGACTGTTTCCAAGTCATTTAGTGTAACACGTGAAGCCGGTCATACGCCCGTGACTGGCTGATCATGTTATCACAATGGCACTTTTATATAGATTATTCGTTGTGGGTTAAAATTTCGTTGGTCTTTTTCAAGAAAAGCACTTCTCATGATTTAAATAAATGTACATTTGCACGAATTGTGTTATAAAATTGTTTATTTTTGGAGTATTGTGTCCACGTCTGGGCAATAGCGGATCGGAACCACCTATCTTGCTTTTACAGAGTTCAAAACTTCGTAATCATTTTCTCTTCTCTGCAACCTCTTTCCCACAAGAGAGACATTGTGGGCTTGTCTCTGCTCTATCGCTTTTTCATTGTAATTGTTCGACTGTGCGACATATATGCCCCCCTCCCCAATATTTCGCAGAAACACACTCGTCTAGCAAAATCACTATAAATAAATTTCCTCATTTTCTGGTGATGCCTAAGCCCAAGCGTGGATTCCATGAAAAAAGCTTCTTTAGAAGAACTTCACGCATGTGGAACTCTGTTCCGCTGGTCTGCTTTCCAGCTTAGTACAATATCATCGTTTTAAGTCCAACCTAAACAAGTACTTACTGAACCGTCCTCGTACATAAGCAAATTATTCCAAATTACTTCTACAAACGATTGCTACGCTTTTGTCCCTTTTGCAAAAAAAAAGGAAAATTGAAGCGTGCCTCCCCCCCCCCCAAATAAGCATGTTAAAATTAAGAGTGTAGTAATAATAAAAATGTTATTCAAAACGAAAGTGTGACATTTCAATTGAAATTCTGCTTTCATAAGATCCGAAATTTGATTAAATTCAAAGAAAAATAGAGAACACCGTCTTGTATAACAGAAGAGAGGAAACAGTTGCAATAAAGGCTGAATATATATATATATATATATATATATATATATATATATATATATATATATATATATATATATGGAAAGTATGCTTATTCAATTATATTTCACCTTTTAGGCCAATCCTTTAATGTATGAAACTCGATGAAACTACAGGACATATACAAACTCAAAGATGACGTAACTAAAAGAAAACAATTGAAGCTCCTCTTCCGTTTTGGAGTTTTGTAATCATGCCCTTATTCCTTTATTTTCTTTTAAAGTTGATGAGTTCCTTTAATTCTGATGAGTTAACGGTGGAATAAATTCAAACATTGACATTATTATTATATAACTGTTTCTGCGCTACGAAACAGGTGCTGTCAAGAATTGTACATTTTAATATGTTTCAATAAGTAAACAGTATATGCACAACATCTGGAAATTTGGAATATAGATCTTTTGTCGTTTTTATATATATATATATATATATACTAGCATGGGTGCCCAGCGTTGCCTGGGTTGAAATGAAGCTCCAGTAATAAAAATAGCAGCAAGTGCCCGACGAAAAAATAATAGAAACTTCAACGCGAAAGAAGGGAAACTAAACCAAACGTTTATATCCACTTTAGCACGACGATTGATGATTGCAAAGCCGGAAGAAAACAAATATTTATAAACATTAACACGTAGGTGACTTTTAAGTGAAGTTTTAGATTAAAATTGAATTCCTTTCAATGGTTAAAAACACACAAATGAAATCCTTTCAGTTTATTCGTAAGTGTTATTTATTTACTTATTTATTTATTTATTTATTTATTTATTTGGAGTATATTTAAAAAACAGCAAAACATTTTTCTGTCTACGGAATTATTTTTTCAAGCTAGAAATTTACTAAATTATTTGGTGAAGAGCTTTTGCGTTTTTTTTTTGTTTGTTTTTTTTTTTTTAAGTTTACAGGGGAAATACCACTACGTTTCTAAAAAAAATCGATGTCATAAATAATAATTCAAAATAAGATAAATTAAATTTATTATCAATATAGTTGTTATTTTAAGTTAATTAAATAGCAATCTTAAATTGAACATGTTAATCAATGCTCTCGCTAGAAACATTAACTAACATACAGCTATTTAGTAAAATCGATTTACCTTACTGTAATATGCAAATGGGGCGAACTCTTAATTGTATATTTTGCGAAAATCATTATATACAGAAATAAATGATATACTAAAGTAATGGAGCTTTTGTATATATTAATCAAATTGTAACAAACAAACAAACAGGCAGAGAATACGAATTCATATATATATATATATATATATATATATATATATATATATATATATATATATATATATATATAAAGAAAAATAGGTCTTCACTCAAGATTCGACTGCCGTTTGTTGACGGTATTACACTGAACGGCAGGTTCTTATATATATACTAGCAGCTCAGTCCGGATTTGCACGGGCCCTATATATTGTTCATAACTTTATGTGGCCTCTATTTTTATAGATCAGTAAGTTTCTTTACAGATCTATAAATATAGAGGTCACAGAAGTAGCTACGAAATTCGGCATTGAATATCGAACAAACCGCCTAGCAAAGAGAAAAGCCTTTGTAACTTTAAAAGATTATAAGGAAAATTTCACCAATAATCCCTCATAGACTTATAAACCCAGCTAAAAGTTAAATAGGATTGGCCAGTAAAGCAATAATAAAAGAAATCGTCAACAATATAAAAAGTAAAACCAACCTCAACCTATGGAGTAACAGACAATGAGTGCTAAAATAATATAACCGATCCACAAATTCACTCAACTAGATATTACAGACTTTTACCCCTCCATTACAAAAGACACACTAGAAAAAGCATAGAGTTTTGCATCAAAATATAAAAAATATGAGCAACCTAGAAATAGACACTATCATGCATGCTAGGCAAACCCTCTTATTCTATGAAGGGAAGGCCTGGGTAAAAAAAAATTGAATCTGGAAGACACATTTGATGTGGCAATGGGTTATACGATAGTGCAGATATCTGCGACTTAGTGGGCCTAATCCTAGTAGGGACTCTAAACAAAAAAATCCCAGATCACACATTCGGTCTTTATGGTGATGATGGCCTTTGCCTCCCACACAATCACAACGAGATTAACCTAAATAAGCTTAAAAAGGCTCAAACCAAAACATTTCACGGGCTAGGTTTTAAAGTAACAATTAGCACCAACCTATATAAAGTAGACTTCTTAGGTACATAGGAACCAAAGATAAAATAAAATAACAGCATATGGAATACTGATTGATTAATCAAAATATAAGCGTATAAAAATATAATATAATATAATATAATATAATATATATATATATATATATATATATATATATATATATATATATATATATATATAATAAAATATAATGAAAGGGAAAAGCAAAGTTTCATGATTTACCTCTCCCCCTCCTTTAACTAAAATACAAGAAATACATAAGTCCAAATAATTAATGAGATAGATTAATTACCTCCCTCGGACCGGCCAGGAATAACTGATTAAGAATGGAAGCCATGCCAATTAGGAACAGAATAGGACAAAATAAATTAAAAATATATTTACTAAAAAACAATATATTAAATAACAAATTAAAAAAAAAATAATTGGAAAATTGATATTAAAATAAAATAAAATATATAGAAATACAGATAAGCTATAGTTAAATAAAAATTAACATCATTACAGACAATATGTGCGGTCCTGAATTTTCCTCAAGCAGAAAACAATATGGCTGACGAGAGCCTAACATTATTTGCCATTAGCTGGTCCCTCTTATGTTAGGCTTGAAAACCGACTGTACCAATGTTTTTCTGACCTTCTGTACAGTTATATATATATATATATATATATATATATATATATATATATATATATATATATATATATTTATATATATCTATATCTATATATATATATATATATATATATATATATATATATATATATATATAACATAGCGGACAAAGCGTTCATTGATGGATTGTGCTAGAGGCAAGTAAACTGAAGTCGCAAATTGACTACGCGTGTTATTCTTATTGGCTTTAGTATTCTTTAAAAGTAATTCGAGATTCCTCAATTCTATCACTCTTTTGTGCGTTTTTCTTTGCTGTTTGCTTTTATTGAAATAATTGGAGAAGGCGCAGTCGTATTATTTGTGTATTTCACTCTATCTATAATCATCAGGTTTAATAATACTTTCAATCCGATATGAGTCTACATTTGTGGATTTTCTGTATAAGTGATGCTAAATTCTTACCTTATTTTAAAGAATTTATAGATTCATCACATTGCTCTAAAATAGGATTAAAGAATACATATGCATGTGTGTATATATGTGTGCATTTAATCATTTCTCCTATCAAACAACATCGCAGCTCACACAAACCATTAAAACCGCAAATCGGAAGTTCTAGACGCGATTTCTTTCTCTTTTGCAATCAATAGTTTTATAAATAAATAGTTTTGAATTTTTTAGACGAGGATTCGTTATTCGTATCATTTGGATTATTTTCACTACTGTTCTCATATTGAGAGTTAATTTGCACAACGTTTCTATTCAGAGTCGTGAGTTCCACAGAAAGCTTCCCGAGTTCGACAAGATACACATCAGGAAGGTCAGAGGTTACATCGACCGAAACGTTACACACAAGATGAGAATAGTAGTTTGAACAATCTAAATAATAAGAATATCCGAATTATATATATATATATATATATATATATATATATATATATATATATATATTTCATAAGTTTTTATTTCGGTTTCGATTCAAGCTAATGACCCAAGCCATATGAAAATATATTCATTGTTTTTATCACTATTTTATAATATATAAAAATTGATTGAACATTAACTCTATAATAATATATCCGAAATCTGCAAGAATCAATATATTATATTTAAGCGTACTTTACGACAGGCTTTTCCGGGCGTTCATGCTAGCTTCGATAAATATTTTTGCAGTTTTAAAAAAAAGCTACAATAATATCAGAGCATCTCCATTTACACTGAACAGCTACAGAATGTCAACATCAATATATTACGTATGAATGAGTCCCCTGTGGAATTTCCACAGGTCCAGCTAGTCTATATTCGACAAGCTTCTCTTTTTCCAGTTTCATCTAATGACCCCTTCACCCTAAGCCTAAATTATAGACATTTTGTAGAATAAAAATACAAAAGGAGTGAGAATTAGGAACCATTGAAGCATGCCTATCACAAAATATATTTGCGATGACGACATTTATTAACTTTTTCTATAAACATGTTTAAACAAGTTTAGTTGAATAACATTCTCTACACAATAAAGTCTCACAATGCAAATATCAAACAATATGTCATTCGTCATGCCCAATACGGTCGTCAGATTTTGGAATATATTTCAAGCGAAATGGATAAATCGTTTGAATGTATACAACGTCATTTATAATGTGAGAAGGCTACGATTCATGAAAATCGGATAAAAACTTTCTCTATATATAAGATTCAGTGTGTTGTGTGTAATAGAGCGATGTGTTACAAGAGCATTCAATTACATTGAAAAAGAATCTAATTTTTTATAGAGTCTATAGAGAGAATTGGGTTGATTTTTTTTCCATTACATATGAGGTCACTAGAAGCAATTGATGGCTTGTTCAATAAAAGAACTTAAATATATGTTTTTAATATGAATAAAATAAAATACGCATCAAGTGTGCTTGAAAGCCAAATCACAACGTAATATTAAAAAAAATAAACAAATATTTTTCTTGTTTGAAATTTCAAACAAGTAAAATATTTGTTTAATTTTTTAATATATCGTTGTTATTTGGCTTTCAAGCGCACTTGATGCATATTTTATTTTATTCAAATTAAATCCACGTTTCTATATGAACTCACACCCTTGATGTTTTTAATATTCCTTTCGATAGTTTTCTAATATCTCTTACACACAATCAAAACATGTGCATACCATTCGTTTTTTATAAGCCAACAATATTTGGGGTGAAATTTATTCTAAAATATGTGGAACACTGGTAAGGGGTTCCTTTACTTTTTTTTATTGTTATCTTGCTTTATGTATTATGGTATACATTGTTTAGTTATGATACAATCCTGCCGTGTTTCTGAATTTTTGAGATGAGAATCGATTATTCCTATTATTTTGATTCTTCGGACAATTATTCTCACTTTGAGTTTCATTTTCAGAGTTTTAAAACTTCTTCAGGTGTGTTATGTCAAACTCAGGAATCTCTCTGTCAAACTGGGGAGTCTGCGCGAATTAGAATTCCATAGTAATTCGCAGTTGTATTTGTAGTGTCACCCGCACTGGGGATTAAATCTTCAACCTCGTGTAACAATTACAATTACAATTGAACCAAGTCCTTTATCCATTGCGCCAAAAAACAGTACTGTTTCAGTTTACAGACACTGCTGAGTAAACGTTAATATTTAGAAATGCAATCTTAATATTGGTAAGGAGGTTTTCTTAATAATTATATACTTTCACCGAGCAATAAAATACAAAGTGATACCGTACAAATTGAATTTAAATTAAAAATCCTATATATAAAAATCGTCATGAATGTCATGGTAGCGTAAAATCTTGAACTACAAAATAATAAAACAACTAGGTTAACATTCATTGCTCTGTAAATTACTCAAGAAATTAATTTAGTGTGTATTGATCCTACGTTCCTTATACTATAGTTAAAATTGCAACGGCAACATATCCTAAGCAATGTTTGAATCATCATCATCATCATCATCATCGTCGTCGTGGTCATCATTATCGACAACGACAACAACAACAACAACAACAACAACAACAAATCGTATCCTGTCTGGTGTAAGCATTGACCGCTACGACTCCATCCACCTCTCTCCCTCTAGGCATTAAATTCCACATTGCTATCTTAATCTATTTATTTTTTGCTGGTTGTCGGAGGGTCGTTTGATGACGATCAGGCACCACCTATCTATCATGGTGATCCTTACCAAGCGAGGTGTTCTTATTCAGAACACTATTCACGTTGTTTCCCGAATAAACAGTTTGATCTGTTGCCATAAAATTCTTCGCAGTTCTGCAGAAAGTAGTTCGCTGTTTATTTGTGCGAGCAATGCCCTGCACAGCGAAATACCAAACCATGTTATATTTGCTTTTCTTTAAAACCAAATCTTTCATTGCTAGTAATAATGATAAAATAAAAATATGTATTGATTGTGAAGCTAAAATCGATAGATCATCCCAAACAGTATATTTTGACGTTTAGGAAAATATTTACACATTTAACATGTGTGTTTTTTTACGGTAACCAGAGAAAAATACAACTACATACTTATATTTAGAGATTTTTAAAGAATCGGAATCAGAATCGGTAATTGTATCTGAATCGGGAATTTAGTTCGGAATCGTTAATGGTATCAGAATCGGGAACAATATTAGAATCGTCCCATCACTAATGTCTTTATTATTTGTACACATTATGTTGGTAAATAAATACTTCATAATTGTTAAAATCTTTGAATATCGTCATTATTTTGTTTTTACTTTGTTTCGTATCTAACGGTGTTTTTCTACACTGCTGCTTTCAAACGCATCTCATAACTCGCCACGCATAATGTTTTAAGCAAACTACACAATCCTCTCCATCACAAATACAATAATCTTAATAGATAACATTAATATATAAATGAAGTATTTTTTTTAATTAAACAGTTTCTTAAAAATATTTAATCTCAAATTTTACAAAGTTATATTTTGGAACTGATCATTTTTAGTACTTGACTTATGCGAATGTTTGTATGGAAGATCAAATGTGCTGCAAATGAAATGTCTTGAAATTTTTATTATTAAGATTATGCTGGCCATATTTCTCATCTTAGCGCACTTGAAAAAGGTCAGAGGTTACATCGACCGAAACGTTGTGCGAATGAAATACAGAAACAATAATACACATTTAAAGATGTATATACATAGCACTTTTGATTTTCCATTCAAACAAACGAACATTGTGCGCTATTATCAGATAATTCAGTTCTAATGAAGCTTCGTCTTTTTACTCGTATTTCGTTGATCATCTATTTCATGTATTGGTTTATTTTTCAGTACGAGTTCGGAAAGCCTAGATATTTAGAGTTATCGCGTTCAGTAGATAGCCTCATCATTTGTGATTAGGCAGTTTTATGCTTTCTATTATTTAAAATTGTCCCTTCTTGATCGTTTGATGTATGTATTGTTTCTATTCCGAATTCCATATTTTGTTTATTATCTAAATTTTCTAATTTTGTAAGTAAAGGTATTTAGTTTTGAGCATCCCTCAAACAAACATATAAATTGAACTGCATATAAATGTTAATGCAATTTATGCACAACTTCAGGCTGATCTGATTTTAAATAGTAATAGTACGGTTGCCATATATGGGGATAGCTGCTCAAAGCACCTTTCCTGTCTTGACAGGGAAAAAACCGTCTTCGAAATCTAGTATAACATTGCCTTTTTGTTTCCTTACTTCATGACCTGTTTACATGTCTCTGTCTAACTGCTCCTACCTCTGTGTATCTTCTGCATTCCTCCTCCTTCTCCCTCTCTCTATCTCTCTCTCTGGCTTATCTCCTTCTTTCTCTATGATTTCGCCTCTCTCTGTCCCATTTCACTACTTTCTACGTTCATTTTCTTTTTATCCATCTCTCTCTTTCGCTTTTTCTCTCTCACTCTCTCACTCTCTCTCTTTCTATTTCTCTATCTCTCTCTCTCTATAGATTTCTCTCTCTATCTATCTATCTATCTATATCTCTCTCTATTTCTCTATCTCTCTCTATCTATCTCTCTCTCTATATATCTCTCTATCTTTCTCCATCTCTCTCTTTATATATATATATATATATATATATTTCTCTATCTCTATCTCTATCTCTATCTCTATCTCTCTCTCGCACTCTCTGTCTTCCTCTGAAACGAACATATATTCTTCACGTGTAAATTAATGCTCTAAAATAATTGCTTATAGTTTTATCTCTGTATTTCTTTACTCTCTCTCTCCCTCTTGAACCGTGTTTGTCTATTTCCTCCCATAGTATATATATATATATATATATATATATATATATATATATATATATATATATATATATATATATATCATGATTTTCTTGGGGGTGCAAAACTTTATTAAGGCAATCATAAAGGGAAGACGTATTTCTTCGGAATTCATTTTATATTAAAAAAAAGACCGAGGAGAAAAGGAAAATAGATAACAAATTATTAAAAATAAATCCCTCGATTCCAATTTTGATGAGTGAGGACGAAACATGTCAATTGACTCGCTTTGATTTTTTTTTTCTATTTCCCTACTTTTATTTTTTTAGTCGCTATCCATTTTCCTTTTCTCCTCGGTCTTTTTTTTAATATAAAATGAATTCCGAAGGAATACGTCTTCCCTTCATGATTGCCGTAATATATATATATATATATATATATATATATATATATATATATATATATATATATATATATATATCAAATATTCATAAACTAGATTTAACATCCCAATGAATGCATTGACGATGATACTTATGATCTTTAAAAGCCGGACCATTAAAAGATACATCTGCCTTACTTAAAGAAATGCTAGTTTTATTTTTGCTGTCTTTAAAAAAACCACCCACTAGTTTTGCTGATTAGGAGACTTTGTTTTAAAAAAAAACAAATGATAAAATTATTGTCACAGAATTATTGTCCATCTTAATAAAAACATTGTTTCCGAAACGATCGTACAATTTATTAATTTTGTTTGTTCTTCCTTGTGAAACCGATTTTCAATTTTTAATTTTGATTATAAATTATCAATAATCTTATTCAATATTAAAATAGCTCTAGGATGTATATGCCTATTGAGCTTATTATATATCTACATTACAACGAGCAATGTTTTCTTTTGTTTTATTTTAATTGTATTAATGAATTTTCTAATACATTAAAATATATTCGGCTCTCTAGACGGTTGTTCTAATCCCCTTAAAATTATATATATATATATATATGTGTGTGTGTGTGTGTGTGTGTGTGTGTGTGTGTGTGTGTGTGTGTGTGTCTGTGTCTGTGTTTAATTTGTTTATCCCGTCTATAGAAACCACCCTGTAATGATTTAAGCAAATACCCCGAGCTTGAAATAATAAAAACATATTCAGCTCTACTAAGCTATCGAGCATTTTCCCCTGATTTTTGTTGCCAAATATACCTCTTTATATATATATATATATATATATATATATATATATATATATATATATATGCTTCCCTGTTCGTTTTTCTGTCTCTAACTATTCTATCTATTTTTGTTTTGCCGTTTTTCTCGCTCTTTGTCTTTCTTTCTTTCTCTCCTTTTTAACAATAATAATTATAAAAAAAAAACTATAAACGTAGTATAAAGTAAAATTTAAGACGGGTCAAATTGCTTGTGGCTTTGTGTTGGTGATTTATCACCGCGCTGGTCTTTGTGGAAAATGGATCCCAGTTTAAGCAAGGACTGGACGACGCGGAATTAATTATCTATTGCAACGTTGAGTTTATTGCTTAAAATATTTGAACGCCAACAAGCAACAATATTTGTGTGATTCCTTTTATCTTTTCCTTTCCCATTAAAGGACAGATAGATAGGGGTCAAGGGTTACAGTATTTCAGAATGGTAACAAAAAAAGGAGGTCATTTTATTTGACACTTTCGTTTACTCGTTAGCCATTAATAGATAATTGCGTTACTTCACAATTAAAAACAAATTGCATGGAAATTATTTGATTTCGAATCTTTTTTTAGTCGCGTGAAAGCGACTCTATAAGTCACTCGGTCGGTCGGTCGGTCGGTAACACTTTTGTGCTTGGCCTTTTTGGTTAATATCAAAGGTCTGTTGTTAATAGATACTGTTCCTAGCTTTTTAAACTTTTCTTTCCGGCAGATACTGTAAGCAAAGACCACATGTGGGGGCAATCCCACATATAAGGCCTTGGTAAATGCATGAGCAACCCTTCATATCAATTGTCACTATCCAGCTTCCCTACTCCCCGGGGAGTTGGCCTCCATTTCCCATTCACTCCTCACATTAAAAATCGTCCTTGTGCCTAATTTGCTCGGTGGGGGGAGCAAATAAATACCCTTTTCTTGGCCTTTTGACCAAGATTAAAGCGTAATATCTGTTCTTACTACATGATGTACTTATTGTGATATAAAGTGGATACCACTTTTCTGTATTAACTTAATGTAAAATGATCACCCACTTTACAACCAGTCAGTCTCAAAGCCATTCAAGTCATTCTCCAGATCATTCAAGTTGTTTTTGAAGGATTCCAGCTATTTTTAAGCATTCACGTCATTCTTAAGGTCATTCAATTCATCCTTAAGTTCTTTAACGTCATTCTAAGTCATTTACGTTTTATTTATTTAAGTCATTTCAGCCCATTTTACTTTATCTTTAAGAATTGCATGGCAATCCTACATTCACGTATTCATTCATTACACGAGAGCACGCGACTAATGGCTATCGGCCTTGTTTATTTTCTTTCTACGTTATTATAAAAGGAAAATGTAAGTAATATTAAGTATATACAGGCAATAATGGTCTAACTTAGCATAAAGCAACACTTTTTAATAGATTTCTCTCTGTTACCTAATAGCTCTATCATATATATAAGGTTGACAAAAAGTTTTTTCGGAATTTTAATTTTCATTTCAAATGCTGTATTTTTTAATTAGTTTTCGTTACAATACCTTTACGTTATATCTCAGTTAAGGAACGTTTTTCGTTCTATCTAATCAGTTAAATTACAATTTTAAAACAATCATGTATTTTTAGAACGTTGAATACAAGATAGAAAAAAAACAAATTCGCACAATTTTCTTATTTCAATTCAAGCTAGCATTTAGCCCAAGAACCATTACTGAACGTACAGCACAATGGTGGTTTAAGAAATTTTGTGGCGAGAGGCTTGAAGATGATGAGCGTAGTGTACGGCCATCGGATGCTGACAACGATCGATCAAGAGCCTTTGTTAAAGTCAATCCATTCACAACTGTTCGATAACTTGCTTCTAAATTAGACGTTATGTATACGACGATTTCTAACCACTTAAGAGAGATTGGAAAGACAAAATCATTGATATATGAATGCCTCAGGAATTGAACGACAATCAAAAGAAACGCTGTTATGAAGTGTCATATTTCCTTCTTTTATGCAAGAAGAACGACCCGTTTCTCGATCGGGTTGTGATTTGGTATTAAAAGTAGTTTTTTATGACACTAGTGACGGTCAGCTCAATAATTAGACGTCGATAGAGCTCCGCAACTCTTCCCAAAGCAAGAGTTGCACTAAAAGAAGGTCATGCTGACTGTTTGATGATCTGCGATCGGTCTCATCCATTACAGTTTTTTTCAATGCAAAACCATTTTGCAGGCGAAAGCATTGCGGTGTAGAATTATTGTTAACAAATGGATGAAATGCATCAGAATCTTCGACAACAACGTTCAGTATTAATCAACAGAAAAGGCTAATTCTCCTCCATGACAATGCAACGTCTCTTCTGCTAGAAAGCGAAGTGAATGGACCCTACAGTAAAGTCCATCTTGTCCAATATTAAGTCAGAAAAAGAATTCTTATGTGCCACCTCCTCAGATGTGGCAATGGTATTTGACCTTTGGACATATATGACATACAGCAAATGGATGATAACGTTTAATGCTAGTAAGACTAAGCTGCTCTCTTTTAATAATTACAAGACGTTTCTTCAACCACTGATATCCATGACAAATAACACCCTACTTGAGATGTATTCCTTCAAACTCCTCAGCCGAACATTCGCTGGCAATATGAACTGGAACAAATACATTTAGGATATTGCAAAGGCTGCTACAAAGCAAGTGGGTTCCCTCTATCGAGCTAGAATCACACTTGAGAGTATCCTGTGCCTTTATAAAGCTACCATTCGCCCATGCATGCAGTATTGTTGTCACATCTGGTTTGGTGCATCTACCACTAGCCTCTCTCTATTGAATAGGGTCCAAAAAAGAGTTTCCAACTAATAGATCCCACTTTGTCACCCAAGCTCTGACCCCTACCCTATCGCCGCTATGTTGCATTTCTGTGCTTGTTTTACAAGTATTTTAATGGAATGTGCTCTGATGAACTCGTTGCATTTGTGCTTCGTCGACGTACATATCCCCGACAAATGCGCTTAGCAACAAAATTTTACCTCTGTTACTGTTGAGGTCCCTAAATTCCAGAAAAATTTCTACTCTAAAAGTTTTTCCCTCGATCAGCTATACTTTGGAATTCCTTTTCTGCTACCTGCTTTCCTGACTGTACTGATGCACAGAAGTTTAAATATACCGTAAAGCAACATCTTAATATTTCCTAGGCATGGTCCGAAATAGTAGTCCCTTAAATTCAGGTGGCGATATGCCCTGTTAGGGATGAACGTGAGTACAAAAAAGTACAGATAAAGGATTGCATTTTGAATCACGCGTTGTAAACAGATTAAATAAATCTAACATTAGTATATATTTTGCTGTAAATATATTTTTTTTTTGACACAGTGGTTCTAGGTGTTTGTCTTTTGGTTATATATAGATATGAAAAGTTATTCCGGTTTCAAACCACCGATCTATCGAAATGATTTCATCTTTGCAACCTATTTAAATGGTCAAGTGTGGAAATGCGTTTACTTACTCTCATAGATAAAAATAAGAGGGGCGTCTGAAAAGGTATGCCACCTGTTTTTATTCCGCCCCAATAGATCAGACGTGATCACAAATTTCATTATTATGATAATTGAACTTATGTATTCATGATCTGAAAGTTTTATAACTCTGTTGTAGCTATTGATCGTGTGAGACTTTAAGAACGCAGTCTCTGTCATCGACGTACGACAATAAAAAAAAAGAAATGCGTCATTGAATTCCTGGCAAAAGTGCATTGGGAATGGTGTTGACTGTGTAGTAAAATATATTTTGGAGCGCAAAACGTCGCTCGTTTTAATAGTACCATTTTTGTCACTTTTGGAGTTAAAAGCAAAAAATAGGAGGTTTTATTTTTGAAACAACACTAATATAATAAAACGATCACCGGACACCTATCTACGACCATCGTTCATCGCTGGCAAATGTGCAATGAGAATGGTGGTAGTTATAGAGAAAAAATAAATTCTACAGCACAAAAGGTAGCTTGTTTTAATGGTCCAACTCCCGTGTCCGTGGCTTTTCAACTTTTTTTAGTTTAAAAAATATAAGTTTTTACTTTTGGAACGGCTCTTTTAGTTCGATTGTCTAAAATAAAGAAAAACTATACATAAATATTAATATATATATAAATTCGTATTCCTGTCTGTTTGTTTGTTTTTCACAATTTGATTAATATATACAAAAGCTTTCTAACTTTATTCTCTCATTTATTTCTATATATATTCGATACAATTAAGAGATCATATCATTTGCATATTACATTAAGAAAAATCGATTTTATTAAATAGCGGTATCTTAGTTAATGTTTCTAGTGAGAGAATTGTTATAAGTGTTCTATTTAAAATCGTTATTTAATAAATTTAAAACAATAATTATATTGATAATATATTTAATAAAATTTATTTGGAATTATTATTTCAACATCGATTTTTTTAAAAATCTTTGTTTTAGAGTTATTTGTCCCTTCGGAACATAAAAAAATACAATACAATAATTTGGCAATCTCAATAAATTTCTAGCTTGAAAAAATAATTCCGAGTAGATAGAAAATGTTTGGCTTTTATTGTTTTTTTAAAATATTAAAAAAATAAAAAAATAAATAAAACACTAAATAAAACAAGATTACATTTGTTTGTTTTTATTATTCTATAAACGGCTCTACAGAAATCAGTATTTTTTTACGATGTGATCCACCTAAAGAAATAAAGATCTACTTAATTTGGCCTAACACGTTTAAATAGCCTTTATAAATAATATGATACAAATTTTGAAAAGAAGGACAATTAGCATTTTAAAGTGGGGGATCACTTTTCCATATTAATTTCATGTAAAATGAGCGCCTACTTTTTGGCTACCAAGCATTCAACGATATGTTACCTCTGGAATTTTTTCAAGTTTAGCGATCGAGGGGGGGGGAGACAAAACATAACAAATACAATTTGTTTGTTTTTTTTTGTTTTTTGATTTTGTAGTGGGAGAGGGAATTACATTTGAAACATAAAATAAGAGTAAATTTAATTACTTTTTATGAGACCACTATGTACTTTCACCTCATAATTTCATAAAAAAAACGAACCCCACAATATGAGAAATTACATGGGGGGGGGGCATTATAATGACGAAAAATGTCATTTAATTCTTTTTGGAATTAATTTTTTGTAGATCTTCATTTTTTTTTAAACTTGGCTAATTTTTTTTTTTTTTTTTGCGATCGCACATGCATTCGCTGTTATTTTTATTGAAACAAAAGTTGTAATGATTTATTTTAAATTACTTATTTAGGGGGGATTTTTCTTTCCATCCCTTCTGCCGAAATATCTGGTGGAGAGGGAATCACATACTTCGTTTGGGGCGGGGCGATTACATTTACATGTTTTTTTATCCGTTCTTTATATCCGTTGTTTTTATCCACGTTGCCCATGATGAAAATGATTAGCAGGCGTGTTTCAAACGGAACTTTCAATTAAAAATAAAGTTTTAGAAATGCACAAACATTGAGTTTTTTTATAGATTTTATTGCTTTAGTCAAATGTATTATTCATTTTATTTAAACGTTTATTCATTTCGAAATTTCTTTTGAAAGATTGATTAATCGATTAGTAAATAAAATCGATTAGTAAATACAAGAGGCATTCCAAAAGTAACGCCTCCTTCCTTTGTTCCGCCCGAATAGATCAGAAGGATTGCAAATTGCGTTATTATGATGACTGAACTTATACATTCCTAATCTGAGAGTTCCATGTCTATGTTGCAGATATTTATGGTGTAAGACTCTAAGAAAGCGACCAGAGATTCGTTATTACTGTTCTCATCCATGCAGAAAAATTTGAACCGCTCAACATTCACCGGTGCCTTTTTATCGTTTACGAAACCTGTGCAGTTGATACCAGCACGGCAGTAAGTTTCATCGATTTCAAAGTAACAGAGGAGATGTGGCTAAGAAAGTGCGTTCCAGACTTTGACGACCAATGCATCAATCTTCAATATCTGCCCCTCCATAAAACATCTACTGCAAGAACTCGTCTTCCTTGTAATAGTGCAAGCGCTTTTTTTATCTCTCCTTCTCTGTTACGAAAACTAAACGGAATAACCATAAGTTTTGTTTCTTTCGAATAATTTCTTATGTGTTAAACTCATTACCATATGACCGTTCTCCTCGGTCGACGACATGAACGTATTCAATTCTAATGTAAACAAATATTTGTCGATGGGGTCTTAATAACTAATCAAGTTTTCTTCATTCTATCATTTTCAATCTCTTTAGAGTATCATTCCCCGTAAAACGGATAATCTCATAAACGGTTGTCCTCACCTCAAATAAATTATTTGCTCCCTACTTCATTAGAACCATCAACTTCGGTACGTCTTGCACATCGACCATGAACGTTCTTTTCTGCACACGATTTACAGGCGTATGAGAATGACACTTGAGAATGAATCAAAAGACGCGCATGATAAATGGAGTGGTTGCCAAGTGTGAAGGCGTTGAAGCCTTGGGTTTGACGCGGAGGCAGATTACAAATTTAAAACCCTCTTTGAGGAGGAGTCAACGTGGAAAGGGAAAAAAAAAGAGTATCAAACGCTTAAGTCGTCGACTTTAATGATTAACGAAGACCTTGTAGACGCAAGATCAGCAAGTTGACACATGTTTAAAGATTTTCAAAGAGACAGGCGGCCGATCGAATGTCTTTTCATGTCAGCAGCGGTCGAGACAAGAACTTTATCTGCAGCACGAACGGGCTAGGCAGAGCAACGAAATGACCGAGGTTTTGGCAAAGCGAACAATGGTGGATATTGTCCGGACTTCAGTTTATTTGATTGAGGCTAAATTTGTAGCCTAAAATGGTGGGAAAAGAAACGAAAAACACGAAAAAGAATATCGTTCGTTTTATATACTTTCTTATCACTGTAGAAAATGTATCCAACATGGTCATCTTCAAATCAATGTCTTAAAATACACGTCACAAATCTTCCTCATAAATCCATATTTTTGCTTCATTCCACTTATCATTTCCAATCCTTTTATTATAGTTTTCATAAACTCAACTAACACTTATACATATAATCAATTATTTGCTTGAGTAGTTTATCGCAATAAGTGATGGATTACCGTCATTAAAAGCGGCTTAAAATTAACAAATTCAAAATTTATTTTTATAATGATTCGTCTAAAATACACACCTGCAAATGATAATGAAAAACATAAATCTCGTAGCAATCGTTGCAATAGCAATTGTTTAATAGTTATCGTTATATTAGCAATCGTTATAATAGCTATCGTTATAATAGCTATCGTTATAATAGCAATTGTTGCAATAGCTATCATTATAATAGCAATCGTTATAATAGCTATAGTTATAATAGCAATCGTTATAATAGCAATCATTATAATAGCTACCGTTTTATTAGCTCTTGTTATAATAGCAATATGTGATCGTATCTACAATAGTCAACCAAAAAGGGTAGTTTATAAACAATCGTTTAAAAAGACTTAAATTCGCAAAACGTATAAGCAAAAAAGGCTGACACGTCGTGAAATTATTTTGTTTCAGCTGATTTGACTCGTTGGAACAGTCATCTCCATTATTTCGCCGTGTTGATACCTCATCCTAATACAGCTTCCTTTTCGAATAAAGTATTTCCAATGACTACCGGCTTATGGAACTCCCTTCCTGCTGATAGTTTTCCTCCCCACAAATAACCCATATCATTAATATATATCGCGCCTGTAACTTTGAAATCATCTTTTGTTCTGTTCAGCTGCTGATATCAAATGGCTTCACGCATTGTCTGGTGCGATTTCCATAAAGCAACAAAGTTTGTATGCATTTCTTTTATTCTCCTATTATTTGTGTTTCTCCATCTTTTTTCTGTAATTCCCAACTCTCTCCCTTCCACCATTTACTTTCCACATGAAAGCAAACAACAAAAAATATAGGCATTTATTCAGTTCATACTCAACCTTCCTATCCACCCCCAAAACTTTAAAACCTAAACGAATGTACCGAGACAAGATACCTTGTGTATTTTGTGATATTGTACATGGCGACGCCTTGTCCATTTTTTTTTCTCCTCTCTTTGCTTGCTCGTGTGTCTTGCGCAATAAATTCTATTCTTATCCGTTCGATAAAAAATAACAGCATTTTCTACTCAATTAAAAGCGACCACATTTAAGATCACCTCGAATGTCAACGTGGGAGGTCGCCTCGCAGACCAACTTTGATAAGACGGAGTCATGAGAATACCATTAGAGTTAAGCATTCTCCATTTTTAATTGTTTCTTGTGGAACAAAAGTTTCAACCGATAAGCAACTAGTGCAAAACGAAAACAAAGCCGTCCTCATATATATATATATATATATATATATATATATATATTTCATCCCGGCGTTGCCCGGGTGTTTGGAGGTGTATGTTGATAAAAAAAAACGGTAATTTTTTTTTTTTATTTGACCCCTATTATAACTCCTTAACATTTATTGTTTTGGGCTCAAATCAAGTTATTAAGTTAAATCCATGTCCAAGAAACCCATATCTAAAATTTCAAGTGTTTATACCCAAAATTGGCGGAGGAGTTTGGTAGAGGTTTTAGAGGTCAAATCATTGAAGTTTTACTCCATTAATAGCCAAATTTCTGTCCGAAAATGGATTACAAAGATTTTCCCAAATTTCAGTACCCTGTATATCAATTTTCGAGTCTGTAGACTTGAAATTGACAGAGTTATTGCGTAGGTAAATGTACACGTACAGACACACACACACACAGATAGACACGTTCACTTTTATAGATATATAGAGATTACTAGAAGACCGCTCAGCGTTACCTGATCGTAAAATACGCATACATATTATATTTTAATTAATGCAGAACTATCGTAGGTATAAAATGAGCATTAAATTCCTTTTAAAAATGAAGTTTAAAAAAAAAAACGAAAGAAACCGAGACATGTGCATGGGAGCATTATGTTTTTTTTTCTAAACGGTCCACTTCTTTTAAGTAAAAAAAATAATCCAGCTAAGATCGAAACCAAATACAGTCAATCAAGTACGATAACCTTTAGGCCAGCTTAAAACAATCTTCAGAACACTATTTCAAACCTAATTATACTTAACATAAATAATCTGCCATGTGACCGATTCAGGTATACGCATTCGTGAAATACCAATTTTTCAATTTTGACCTCCTAGCAGTCCTTTTTTCCTGATGAAAACCAATTAAAAACTTTCCATATGCCTTAATATCGTACATACAAAATTTCATATCTGTAGAATAAAAGTTCGTTGAATATCTACATTGAGAAGTATTCACACACACACACACACACACACACACACACACACACACATACACACACACGTACAGACACACATTATCACTTTTATATATGTAGGCAAGACAAGGCCATATGTTTGTATACATAAATATATTTGTCGACGTAAGAAACAGTAATTGAGGGAGATGTATTCTCTTTATACCTAGGTATTTCTAAGCCTATTGCTTTTCATCAGAATAGGAGCTAGGGCGCTAGATTACAAGAATTTAAAAGCGACATCTAGTTAGAGAAATAATTGGACGAATATTAATGCGTCTGGTATATAGGGGAGTGATAGACACAGAATTAGCAGGGCAACTGGGGGTTGTTAAACTAATGTATGTGAATTTTAGTTAGCTGAGAACTTGCGAGAGATAAAGAGCTATAAGTGATAGAGGGTGTAATATAATATGAGGGCAGTTGATGACGATATATAGAGAAAGTATTTTAAAAAAAAGAAAGCTGCAAAACGAAGTAAATTGCATAATAGATGATTAGCAGAAGGGTTAGATGGATACTGAGTGTTAAAGATTATACATTGCTACGGGTGATAAAAGTTAAGTATATATATATATATATATATATATATATATATATATATATATATATATATATATATATATAGTATTCTATGATAATATCATACGTTCTATAAATATCAACAATTTTTTAATACCTACAGATACTTGTATTTCCTGCTTACGCAATCATCAGTCCAGGAAGCAATAATTACTGCTATTCGGGAGATTTTAACTCAATTACAAAGTTAACCTTTTAGTCTGACATTCAACCTCCAAGTTACCAGCAATTAATATAGGAATTAATGGAAATTAAATGCTGATTAAGCGGACACAAATAGTACACATTCACAGAGTATTAAACGACAAGTCGGAATATTACACTTTGCCTTTAAGTTGATGGCTATTTTCCTAATTCCCTAAAGAGGGCACAAGTTTAATTCATTAAAGAGGCTAACGATAATATTTATTAATAAATGTTAACAATTATTTTTACACCTACAGATCTTAGTGTTTCATGCGTATGCAATCATTAGCTCAGAAATGACAATTACTGTTGGGAGATTTGAACACAGTTACAAAATGAACCTTGACACCGTAAGCAAACATTCTACTTCCCAAATAGCAGCAATTAACACAAAAATGAAAGAAAATTGAGTACCAAGTCAACCGACAGGAATAGTAAACGATCAAAAAGCATTCAACGCTAAGTCGGAATATAAGATTTTATTAAAATAAAATGTTTAAAAATTATCGTATTAGAACAGATCGTACTCTGATTAGTTGTTAATGTTAAATTCTTAGAGGCTAAGTAAATTATTTTTACATAACTAATTTTGCATTTTGATTCTCACTTAATTCACTCATATTCAAATGTTAATTACTGGGAGACCAGAGGAAATATGCTAAACCGCAGCGGTAAGTTTGACCTTGTTGATTATGTTCAAATCTGTAAACCAGCATTAATTATGAATTCCTATATTGAGGATTGCGTAAGAATAAAACATTAATGAAAGTAGGTATAAATAACTATTAATATTTATTGAAACAAATCATATTAGTGACCTGGCAAGGTCACAGGGAAGACAACCAAACAAAAAACAAACAAACTCTAAACAAAATTAATCCCAAAGCAGCTAAACCGAAGCTGGTCTGCCGGGACACTATATATACAAATGTATCAAATTTTGGCATATTTTATTTGTTTGAAAATATGTTGTTTTTTTTACCAATTCTTATAAAGTTGTAACCATAGAATAGTATTATAATCTTCAAAACGTCTGCAAATTTTCATGTAGTTTCGTTCTATAGAACCAAAGATATGAGCATTTCAATATTAAATTTGGCTACCATTATATATATATATATATATATATATATATATATATATATATATATATATATATCCATATAAACATATAGATATAGATATATCACGCGTTTTGTCAATTTTATAAGTTTCCAATTTCAGCGACTATTCATCAGAATTAAACAAATAAAAGCTCGTTGGAGAGATAATGACCTAAATTGTATATAGTGGGCTATGTGACAAAAAGAAAGTCCGCACTAGTAATTTGTTGCTGCGGAATTTCTTTTTGCCTCCTCAATTTGAAGTTATTTTTTTTTAAATTGACGTGAACACTAGAATATTTTAATTAAAAGTCAAATATGAACAAGTAAAATTATAGAAGAATAAAAGGCCACTCAAATAACTTATCGTTTGTTTAAACCGTTGCATTAAGTTTAGCTTAAATTGGCAGTTTTTGAAAAAATTACAAGTGTGGACTTTCTTTTTGCCGCCTGTGTAAATTAATATTAAACTGAATGCAAATTTACATAACTAGAAAAGAAAATGAACAAATGTTTACATAACATAAGATTATATGGATTGTTTACATATAATACATGAAATAAACGCAATTAAACTACATAATAAATACGGATATTCTATATTGCCGTAAAATATGTTTAACATAATATTAGTAGAGTTTTCACATAAAGTAATTAAACGTAGATCGACGGAGCCTTAAAATTAACCACTAAAGTTTACTTCCCAGGAATTATAGAACCGGAACTCGTTTGCATTGGTAAATGGGCGATTTCTCCGACAGTTATTTTTTCAATACATCATGTTTCACTTAAAAACCTTATTGCAACGTAAACGCCCAAGTATCACAACGGAAGAAAACCTTAATGCACGTGTATATTTGAGATGAAATTAATTTCTGACAAAATTTATCATTTCTCGTTGCCTATCCTATTGTTTCAACTAAAATCAAGTTAAAGAGCTACAAAAACGAAATTGGTGCAATTAAAACGAGCGACTTTTACTCTCCAGAATCTATTATTCTTATATAGTCGCCATCGATGATATGGTGAGTGTGTATGGGCGTTCGAAGCGCTCTTTGTTTTTTTGTTTTTTTTTGTTTGTTTTTTGTTTTTTTACATGGGGGTCACAACTTATCAAGGCCCGAAGGCCACTCAGGAATAAGGGTTATTGCGTGTACAGTAACCAATGAGATAGTATTGTAGTAATCATTAGTATTGCGGGTTTTGATAGAGTGTCTTACTTAAGGGGGCGGTTTGTCAGGAGTTTGTTTATGTTGGACTTGAAGACGTCCAAGTTGTAGTCAGGTGGGAAACAGGCAAGCGACAAAGAGTTCCACTGGCGTGCAGTTCTAAGAAAGAAGCTTTGTTCATGGAATCTACGTTTGGATTTAGTGACAGATAGAGAGTGGGGAAAATTATTGACAGTAGTTTCAGCCAGACGGTGTTTCTCGTGAAAGGCTGGAGAGGGGGGCAGAGATTGGAGCTCAGACGAACACTTGCCATAGAAGTAACGATAAAATTAAGACAGGCTCGCAACGTCTATTCTGTGGGAGAGACATGCAGGGAAGAGAAAAGGGCATCCCCCACTAAACCAAGAAGTCTATTTTGTACTCTGTCAAGGCAGGATAGGCTGTTTTTAGCAGCTCCTGTCCAGATGTGGCAGCAGTACTCCATTGGACGTACTTGGCTTTTATACAGATAGAGAATTGCATCAGTAGTGAGATATCTTCTGAAGCGGTAGAAGGATCCCACCATTTTCCCAGCGTCCCTGGCAACAGATTTGATGTATGTGTTCCATTTCAGATCAGGAGTAAAGGTCAAACCCAGAAGCTTATCAAAACATGGAGTCTCCCCAAGACGAGGGCAACCATTTCAATTGATGCCAGATGGGGATCAGAGCGTTGATGATGTAAAGATAGAAGCTTGGTTACTCACATCGCTCTCACCAGTCTGAAATCTACGAACCCATCTTTTAATTGTTCTCATATCAGCTCCTTCGTAAATTTTCAACAGGCACCAGTGAGTGGTGATCGGTTAAAATATTTTATGCGTGAAGAAATTCAATGAGGACCCTTCTGGTGTACGTTCCTGATATGAGTCGATGTCTTAGGATCTCACACCGTCAATATCTGAAACTTGCGGGTTATGAATGCATAAGTTTGGTCATCATGACAATGCGATTAGAAATCCCTTCTGATCCATTCGCGCGGGAAAGATAGCAGCCATTATTTTTGAACACCTCTCGTATATTGTGCCTATGTGTATATATTGTGAAGGCGTCTACCGTATTCGACGTCTGCAACATGTTTATATTTCATCTAATAAGCGTGTAACTAAGTGTGTCTATGTGACATCCATTATCTAAATCTAAATTGACATTTCAGAATTTGTTAGCCTGTGTGAAATGATTATACCCGGGTGAGATAACATTTCTGTTTTTATTAAATGCCACCCTGATTCATAATATGAAATTGTTTCTTATGGCATTTGTAATATTTCATATATTATTTTGATAGGATTGTTTAGTAGACTTGAAACTTGTATTCTATGATTCTAGAGAGTAATATAAACGAGACTAAGGGTAAGAGGTAGTGTTATGGAGGACAAAATTTGGTACACAATCATGTCACGCAGTCAATTTCCTACACGTCGTTAATTTTCAAATTGTCAAAAAATGGAACCAACTTTAATAAAATCTTCATAAACATAAATAACACTATAATTTTTTTAACAAGAGTGTATGTATTATTTATATCATTCGGATTATTTTAACAACGTTTCGGCCAATGTCATCTCCAGTCTTTTCCAAGTGTATCTTTTCGAACTCGGAAATCTTTCTGCCGATCACGAGATTTTTTTCTATCCAACTCGAAAGTTTTTCCGTCAAATTTGATCATTTTTCCTGCCGAATTTGGGAATCTGCACAGAACCTCGAACGGAATTCTTTATTTAATGGACGGGGATAACATGGTTTCGTTCCATCAGACATGATCGTATAGAACTTTTTAGTTATTTGCAATTTTATTTGTAATATCACCCGTACTGAAGACTGAACATTCAACCTCTAGAAGAGTATCACATAAAACTAAATCTTACTTAAGATGTTATTCGTTACGTAAAGAATCCGCAAAGTTTTTAAGGCCAAAACATTGAAAAAAAAAAACAATCAAGACCAGAATAGTAACCTGATAATTCTAAATGATTTAAATACTAATATGGATAGGTAGTAATAAAATAAGTATATATATATATATATATATATATATATATAGATATATATATATATAGAGAGAGAGAGAAAGAGAGAGAGAGAGAGATGGGGGGAATTAGACCTAGAGTCTAAAGAGCAGAGTAATTTTAATGTACTAGTAAATGTATTAAATACTATTAAAAGAAAGTATATATATTTTCTATATATATATTATATATATATTATATATATATATTTTTATATATTTTTTTAATAAAAAACTAATTTTTTTCTTTTATTCATAATATTCTATTTTACTCTATTTTCATTTATTTATCAACACAAAAATAACGACTTAGTCTTTATTTAATTTATTTAATTATAATTTATTTTTATTTCATTTTTAAATATTTCAAGGTCCTGGATATGACCTTAAACTAAATCCGATGGTAAGGCCCCACATTGCAATTGCTCCCAGGTCCACTCTGACCCTGAGTGGTAGTACTTGTTAGGGTCCCAATTATGGGTTAAATAGAAACTGGCTCGGAAAAAAATATATACTATTAAAAAATAATTTCTTCAAAATCACTGGATTCGGCATTAAATAACCTGAAAAGGGTTGATATGCCGTAAAACGAACACAACCAACCAACCAAGTATTTCCAGGAATATCTGCCTTACACACGACTAAAATGCTAGTTTTATTTTGGTGTCTTTAACTGTTTCCCCCTATTTTTGCTAATGAGGAGACTTTGTTATTAAAGGACAAACTTTTTGTCAAGTAATTATTAATATTCAAATAATTATCAATATTTTATTGTCAATTTAAAAAAAAAAAGGACATCGTTTCTGAAACGATCGTACAATCTATTGGATTTCGTTTGTTTTCCTTTGAAAACTAATTTTTAATTCAAAATTGGGACAGACAGAGAAACAGACATACAGAGTATGTAGTAACAAATAGTAATATACAACAAAATAATGTGGAAACAAAAACAAATTTAAGGCTCGTAAAATTCGAAGTACAAATAATCTGTGACTAAGTACTTGGTGAAATTCAATTGTAAGAGTTTAGTTTCTTGAGATTGAAAGATAAATCCTCAGTGGGAGCGACCAAAAATATAATTGCAAATCTGTGTGTCTGTGTATATGTATATACGTGCATATATATGTGCATATATATATATATATATGTGTGTGTGTGTGTATATAAATATATATATATATATATATATATATATATATATAATAGCTATAACCGGCCACGCGTTGCTGTGGCTCAGTTTGTTAAAATGGAACACATTTCTCAAGAAAAATTGCATTTTGTTCGTGTATTTACTTTTATTATTTTTTGCAATTTTTTTAATCAATAAAAGTTGTTATTTTCCCCCAAAAAAAAAGATTAAATTTTTACTATAAATTGTTAGGTGAAAGTTTTTTTTAAAGAAAACTTGCACGTTTTTTAAAAGAAATTTGGCAGTAAACCTTTCTCTTTGAAAACGGAATTTTTATTATAAAAAGAACAGATGAATGCTTTACATGAATACTGTAAATAGTTATGTGAATGTAGAGAAAGGTTTGATTCTTTTTTTCATGAGAATCTACAAATTATTTTTTAACAGATGTTAAGAAAATAAACAGAAAAATACTTTTATCATTAATTATGCGAAAAAATTAATAAAATGCTGATTTAGTGCTTCAACATCATGCTTATAAATTATGATAAAACTATCTGAGTATGCGCTGTTTTACGGTTGTTGTAAAAATGGAACACAACTTTAATTTCGCTCCGTTTTAATCTTTCTTAATTTTTTAATTGTGCCCCCCAAACAAATATAATCAAAACAGTAACATTCAACAATTGTACTTTATGTATATAAAACACAAAATATAAAAAAAAAGTTAATAACGAAAGGGAAATAATTCCATTTTTAAACGAAAAATTTATTAGGTATATCTTTTTGTTATTTTTTACATAAGTCCAGCTTACCATTCACATTGAAAATGTCTACATTTATAGGTTATCAGGTATGTTTACACCGAATAAACACTCCAATCTAGTAGATGCATCAGAATTTTTGTATGAATTTTTGACACCCCTATCACGAAACTGCGAATAAAATATAAAAAACTCGTAGTTTCTCTTTTAAAAGTGGGTTGTTTATTTTCTTTATGGATTATACTTCCAAAATAAACTATTAAAGTTGTTTTAATAGTAATTTTTTTTTATTTATTTATTTATTACATTTTCACCCCAAACAAGGCACATTGCCACTTTGGTGTAGGGGGCTACTATCAGGGGAAACATCTATTGGGGTACTATGTAGGGATTAGGGCAGCGAGATGTTGGTTCACGTTGCACTTGAACTTATGCATGTCAGTACAGTTGGGGAAGCAGTGACCTGGAATGGAATAGAAATATTTTTTAAAAACAGTAATGAATTTTACGAACTCAATATTTTTCAATTTTTAAACTTTAAAGATCTATCATAATTTTTCTATTGATTCTATTTTTACGATATTTTCAGGATCAATGTGAAATTCTATGCTCTGTCCAATAAACCGAATATAATATTTTAGACAAACGTTTTTTTTTTAATTCACGCCCCCCCCCCATTTTGAAATGTCTATTAAAAAGTAAATAATTAATTTACACACCAAAGTTTTATATATCACAAATTGAAGAGAAAATGTCAAGAAATAATATATTCAAATTAAAAACAAAAAAAGTAGTGTTTTTTTTTAATTTACCTGTAAAGTTCGAACTTATTTTTTTAAACCACGTTTTTTTGTTTTTTTTTGTTTTTTTAATGAAACCTTGGTCCTTGTTTTTTTTAATGAAACCTTGGTGTAATTAGGGCTTGAATTACATTTTTCGAGTAGTTATAAGCTTGGAAAGACAGAGGGTCGAATAATTCACGCCTCCTATTTTGAAATGTCTATTGAAAAGTAAATAATTAATTTACTCACAAAAGTTTTATATATCACAAATTGAAGAGAAAAGGTCAATAAATAATATATTCAAATTTAAAACAAAAAGGTAGTGTTTTTAGAAATTTACCTGTAAAGTCCGAAGTTTAAAAAACCTTTTCTTTTAAAAAAACACGTTGTTTGTTTTTTTTTTGTCTTTTTTTAATGAAACCTTGGTCCTTGCTCCTTTAATTGAAAAAAAAAATTAGGGCTTGAGTTACATTTTTCGAGGAGTTATCAGCTTGGAAAGATGGGGTGGAATTATTCACTATTTTCACGAAATTTCTGACACACCTACCAATCTACCCATGTTAGAAAGGCTTTCGGAATAGACACCCCTAACCTTGCCAGCATACCCGAAAAGCTATAAAATGTTGACGTGTCGAATGTGAACGATGAGTTGGACGTAATGTAAAAATGGACCGAATTTAAAAGGGAACGAAATTCAAATTTCCGTTCCATTTTTACAACAACCATAAAGCAGAGCATTCTATGCAAATTTTACATAACTTACTGTATTAATGCCATTTTTTTAAGCAAAAAAAAAATTAGGTTTGGCTATAAATTTCTAAACTCATTTAACCATAAATAATTTAGGTGACTGAAATAGGAATCTAATTGAATCTTTAATTTCCTGATAGTATGTGAGAAATTCATTTTTCTTCGAGTTATATCGAATTCATTAATACGGACTTTAGCCGCTTTTTTCGGAATGTTCCTGTAAAAATTATTTTTTATTGTTACAAATTACGATGCTTTATTTATATAAAAAAAGCAAAAATAATTTCTTGCGTTTTTTATTTACTTCACCATCTTTGAATGTAACAGGTTCGATTCTAACTGACGGCACCTAAATATTTTATTTTTGTTTTACTTTTTCCTTTATAATTATTAGGGTCGTGACAACAGAATATTCTTTTCATTTTTTGGACTCTTAAGTATATATCCATTAATATCTTATATGTTTTTATATAGACTGATGTGATTCTCAAATGATTAACTGAGTCTAAATATGTCGGATATATACTCGAGAGTCAAAAGAATGAAAAGAATATATATATATATATGTATATATATGTATATATAAATATATATGAGTGTGTGTGTGTATTTGTGTGTGTTTTACTATATACACATCTATATATCCATATATATATATATTATACTAGCAAAAGTACTCGTCGTTGACTGGGTTCAAAACAGCCTACAGAAAATGGACTCTGATTTATAAAATTATGATAGGTTATGAAAAGGAAGGGTTGTAAAGAGATAGCTTCGAATTTGGGGGTATCAAAACCAAAGCAAAATACAATGAAAGTAAAAATAAAATAGATAAACCCCATAATTTATTATGCCATACCTGTTCACACTGAAACACTTATCACAATATTCTGTGGATCTATATTAAAAAAAAAAACTTGTTAAACTTTGTGACATATTTCCATTCCATGGAGGTCAGGCGCGAACGAACACGCCATAATTTTATTATACTTTATTTCTTCAAACTGAAACATAATTATCAAAGTATACTTACGCAGATAGATATGAAAAGTCTTTATTAAAGTTTGTGCTTATTTACATTCTATGGTGGCCAGGCGCGAACGCAGATCCCATAATTTTATTATACCATCTCTATTTAAGTTAAAACATACCTATCAAAGTATTATTATGTACATCTATATCAGAAATACTTGCAAACGTGTATTTTTTCCATACTTTGTGGACCAGGCGCGAACGCAGACGCCACAATTTTAATGAACCACCGTTCTGCCAGATCAAACACACCCATTCTTGTGTCTCGATACATCTTCTATCATTATATGTAGTCAGTTTTTTAAAATAGTCAACCATATAGGAGCCTATTCGTGACCAGACACACACACAGACATTCAGCTTTATATATATATATATATATATATATATATATATATATATATATATATATATATATATATATATATATATTGCTGGACACCCAGCGTTGCTCGGGCGAACAATACGTTTGCACATGATGTTTTAATTTATGCAAATAGCGTATAGATTGTTATAGAATTAATCCTGTAATGAATATGATCTATTACGATGAATATTTTTACCGATGGACTAATTCGCAGCTGATATTTGTGCTTGATAATGAATACCCTGGAAACTCACTTCTGATTGATGGTTAATTTTAAAATAAGCAAACGAAGAAATGATTTGCTGCGATTTTTAATTATACCTCTTCTTTTTTCGTAAATTCAATTCATTAATAAGAAAAAATTAAATAAAAATTGTGAGGTGCGCCTGGGCTTGAACACAGGATAACTCGATCTGTACTCGAATGCTCTAGCACTGAGCTATGTTTATAGATGCCCACAGTTATGCCTTTTTCTAAAGTGAAATTATTTGTTGAGATTTTATTATCTCCCTTTGCCGGTGCAACCTAAAATATTCCCCTGTATGAATAAGAAAGAAAGTCTATTTTTAGGATCGGATTTTTTTTCTATTTTCGAAACTTTTTCTAAATAAAACATATCTAAGAACATTGCCAGACACACCCTTGTGTAAAATTTGTAAAAGATCGGCTCGGCCGTTTCCGAATCTATAAGGAAGGAACTCGCACACGCACACTCAGACAAAATGATTTTTATATAATAGTAGAGATATGTATGTGTGTGTGTATGTGTGTGTGTGTGTGTGTGTGTGTGTGTGTGTGTGTGTGTGTGTAGAAAGAGATAGATAAATTTATTTCCATTAACTCCTGCTTAGTTGATCTATTTTTGCTTTTTTTAATTTCTATTTTTTAAGGTATGTGCGTAATTCGAGAAGGTGGGTGTTATCTTCTGACCTGCACTGAACCCGTCTGAAATAATTCTTCTGAAATGACAAGACGAAAGAAATGTGACAATAAAAAGACAATCTACGGATTAATAATAATAATAATAATAATAATAATAATAATAACAATAATAATAATAATAATTATAATAATAATAACAATAATAATAATAATAATGATAATAATAATAATAATAATAATAATAATAACAATAATAATAATAATAATAATAATAATAATAATAATAGGAGCACTAGGAACAATCCCGAAAAACTTTGAAAAAGAATGGGAGAAATTGGAATCAGAGGAATGGGTGGAAAGATACAACGAATAACAATAATGAAAACAGCTGAAATATTAAGGAAAACCCTTGAATGCGGAAACTAATACACATGAGCCAGATGCACGGGCCAGACAAACTATTGCAGAAGCAAAACATGAATAAGCATTACATGGAACTAAGAATATTGAAGCTGCATATCTACAAGTTCCCTCCCATTGCCCCATCACCGCCCCGCCCCCAAAAGAGTGATGCCAAATAATCAAAAAGGGTCAAGGAGGATGGAAAGACTGAGGAGAGAGTGCTGACCAAACCTCCGCTGGACAAGTGCAAAGAGGACTAGGACTTTGGGAAGGCTTATTGTCACTCAAATTCCAGTGTAGACCAACGGCCGCCTCCAGCGAGAAAACAATAGTAAGAGGTTGTTGCGATAACGCAAATTTATTTGCAAATATTATCAAAAGAGGTAGAGAGCACTGGAAATCTGGGGAGACTTGTTACTCAGCTTCCAGAGAACACCACGGGTTGTTTTCAAGGAGAGTTCTTTGATGACCTGTGTGAAAACTCATTGTGAGCTAATAATAATAATAATAATAATAATAATAATAATAATAATAATGACGACGACAACAACAACAATAATAATAATAATAATAATAATAATAATAATAATAATAATAATAATGCATATTGCCACCCAAATTCTAGCAAAGGCTAATTGTGGTTGCCTGCGAGAAATCAATGGTAAACAGATGTTGCTGTACTGCAAATGAATTTGCAAATTATATCGAAAGAGGTGGAAAGTACAGGAAACCTGGGAAGACATTTTGCTACCTAAGCTCCAGGAAACGACACACGTTGTTTACTGAGATAAATCTTTGATGATTGCTGATCTGAAAACTCCTAGTAAATACAAAAATAATAAATGGTGGTAATGGTGGCCTCTATGTCGGATATGAGACTCATGGCAGTTTAAGGAGGACTGAAGGGCAGGCACACTAACTAAATCTCTACTGGAAACGAATGGAGAGTACCGGGGTCTTGGAGAGGCTTTTTGACGCCCTAATCCAAAGGAATGCCAATGGTCGCTGTCAGCGAAAGACCAAAGGTAAGTAGCCGTTGCGATAATGTGAAGTCACCTGCGTTGGTTATCGAAATAGGTTGAGAAAACATAAAATCTGGTGAACTTTACATTCAGATACCAGAAAATTTCACAGGTTGTTTCCACTGAGTGATGGCTTATGATGGTCTATGTGCGAACTTCTAATGATTAGCAAGACCCATGGCAATTACACGGAATAAGAAATATATCTAATCAACGAATTTCAATAAAGCTGATATTTTCTGGATAGCACAAAAAATTTAATTCATGGGACAGAAAAACTAATAACATGCAGCAAAAACGTGTTTATTAAGATTTCTATGAAAATAGTGTCCATTATCTTATTATATACAGAACTGATCCAAATGAGATAATCTAATAAATACTAATAAATACGTACAATGTGCTAAATAGTTCAATACTAATAATAAAATAATATTAAGGGAGATATTCTTTAATTTACTCTTTCAGTCCAGCACCTCTTGCCAGACAATGTTTTTTTTTACCCTGGTTCTTTGAAATGTTCACTTTTATAGGTAATATTTTGCTGACTTCTTTCCTCTGTGAAGAACCGCTCAACGTTGAAATTATTACAAGTGCCTTTCTCATAGTTATTATATATTAGTACTAGCTGGCCGCCCGGAATTGCCCGGTTGTAAAATACGCTCAAATGTGACATTTAGATTAATGCAGATTTCGTATTTATTATTATATTATATTCGACCCAATATATAGTAATGGTTTTTAAAAAAACAATTTAATGACTTGTGCGTCACCTCCGAGAATCGAAACCAAAACGTTTGGCTTACGATTTACTTTTTCCTTCGACATTAATGTCTTCGCTATGAAGACATGTTTACTGCAAGGCTAACATTTAAAACATGGACCAATTGCTATTATGTTACGCATGTATATTCGTAATGCCGTTGTTTGACCTTCACTTGGCTAATTCGTGTTTTTAATTTTCACATTTTGCATCAATTTTCCTAGGCTAAACCCCAAATATAACGTTTCGCATCCTATATATTAAGTTTCATGTCTGTAGACTAAAAATAGAGAGAGGAGTTTTGGTAGGCAATTTTTTAAACATACATACATACATACATACATGCATACATATATATACATACATATATATATACGCATACATAAATATATATAGTAAAAATTTTGTGTTTACTATAACCTTTTTATGTAAACATTACGCAAGTATAAATCACGTAAAATTTCTGCATGAATGTAATTACACGTAATACGTAGTTAACTCCCATAAGAAAATCAAAAAAGCTAATAGAGAATGTTTAAAAGAATATGCAAATTAGCTAGATCTTGCGCTGATGAATGCAATTCCAGGGCCCATATATAACAAAGCTGTATTTTTAAAAAAAATGAAAAAAGGGGTTCAATATGAATATCAATACACAAAAAGTGAGAATTTATAGGAGTATAGACGATGACTAATTATTATTAAGTTTCAGAACAATCTGTCAGTTAATTTAAAATAAATTACAATGGGGTTCTAGTCTTTTTGTGTTTTAGTAATTCCTAGGATAACTAAAACTGTGGACTAAAACTGTGAAAATGTGCTAACTGGTTGTTAAAAGTCAAGTCAGAAAGAGAGAAACGAACTAAGAAAACATAAAAAGACAGGAAAAGGAGAATAGAAGATAGAAGGAGAGATAGAGAGAAAGTAAGGTGTAATGTTATATTTACAAACGAAGAGGAGATTGAAAAAAGTAATAAAAAAAACAAGATGTCGTAAAAATGGTTTTGAAGGGCTGACATAGGGCGGACTGGGTGATTTTGAATCCATTGAAGAGAGTGAAGTGAAGTACGACGGTATATTGGAAAGAAAAGGGGGCGTGGATATATTGTCTTGTGATGGGATCAAATTTCCTTCTTGAGTTATGCTCATTGGCGCGCGAAATTAGGGACCGTTCAACGTAAAAATCACGCAACAATTCCGGCAATGTGCGTCAAGGAACACGGGACACAAAATTGAAAAGTCGCTGTTTTTATTTTTATATTTTCTCTTGTTTTTAGGTTTGTTTGAGTGTGCGCCTATGCGTTCATGCGTATGTGTGCGTGCACGCGCATTTTCTACGCAAATACCGAGGGACATATAACGCACATCTTTTTACTAGGGAGTGACTACTTCTCAAGGCCCAAAGGCCACTCTAGGATAAGGTTTAACGAGTGTCAGGTAGACTTTGAAACAACATTTCGATGATTGGTAGTGGTAGGACTCCCTGATAAAATAATCTCTATGATGGATATATTTGCTCTATAATAGACACGAGGGGAAAACGAATAAACACATATCCAACACAATGGTGGAAAACCAAGAGAAAGATCTTCAGTCTTTAGTGGAATTGAGAGGAAAGTGAATGGTTACATTCAATTCTGCCAAGACTAAGCTTCTGTCTTTTAATGACAAAACTAATAGCCATGGCTAAATGAATACATTACCTGAAAGTACTTGGTTCAAACTCCTCGGTTTAATATTCACAGGGAACATGAGTTTGAACAGATACATCGAGGGCACCGTGCTGCTGCAAAGAAGGTTGACTCTCTCTCTACCGTGCTAGAACGTTACTTACGCATGAGAGTATCCTGTACCTCTACAAGACCACTATTCGCCCATGAATGGAGTATTGTTTCCACATTTGAGCTGGCGCATCTTGCCACTCTTAGACAGTGTTCAAAAGAGAGTCGCCAACATAATAAGTTCCTCAATGTCAGCTAGGCTTCAACCCCTATCCCATCGACGAAATGTTGCATCTCTCTGCCTGTTTTATACGTATTTGCACATATACTTTGTTTCACATATATTTCGGAATTTTATTTTCGCTCCTGCCACACTGGGGAATAACTTCAACCTTCAGAATAATGTCATATTTACAAATGAATTTTTCCAAGTATTATAACCAGCTACAGCAAGCGCGATTATTACTATATATATATATATATATATATATATATATATATATATATATATATATATATATGTTATAGTAATGCTAAATAGTGATACATAAAGATAAATAATAAGCTTATACATCTGCGAAGAAACATACGTTTAAGGTTTCTAAAATTCAGACTAGAATTGTCAAAAAGGACACGTGGTGTTGTGAATTCAGTTGTAAAGAATCCAAATAATACGAATAATCAATCCTCATCTTAAAAAATCAGAAACATACTATGGAAAATTTTAAAATGTTTTTATAAAAATTTAAGGAATTAAAATTGAAATGATTTAAGGCACTTTGTATATGAAAATCTTGTGAAGAAATAAAAGAAAGAAATTCGACATTCATTTAGTTTTGGTCGTTTCCATAGCAAGCCGCCTGACATATTTTCCACGCCAGTGACAATATGGTCGCATTTCTGCTTTTGCTCGGAGTCAATTAGCAGTTTCTTAGACTGTAGCTAAAAACCAGCTATTATATATGTAATTCGTTCCATTGTATACGGTCGTCCAAAAATCTTGTTAAAAATTCGGAGGATTAATGAGTTTTGCATCCTGTTTAAAAACTTTGCCTTGTCAACACGTGCTTAAAGTTTTTCTCTCTACCACGTGTTTTTCTCCTTTTTTTTCCAGTCCTCTTCCTCCGATCCCGCTTTGAAGGAACACTCGCATCACGGCTTGGTCATTTGCATGCGTGTCAGTAGCTGCGTTACATATTGATATCAGAGGAATGAGAATCGTTTAACATTTAACTTCATTGAGAAGGATTGCATCAATAGAGCCTATCATCACAATAAATGAATAATCAATATTGTACTTTGCATAATGCTAAAACAAATTATGTGCTAACCTTATAGGAGAGCCATGTTTCTAGCATAAGACTAATGAGAACGTGGACTTTGTGAATCCAATGAACACAAAATATCGAAAGAATAAAAGTCATACTCCTATCCAACATCAGTAATTTAAGGAGTGTAAAAAGATACTATTCAAGGTCAAAAACTTGCCAACGTGTTTGATGAATAGACTTTGATTAAGGAAACAATTCTTTCCTTTTTGTCAGAAGTATCGTTCATTGAATTTGAGAACAAAATAAGAGGAAAAGTATATCCGGGGTCCACTTTCAACTTTTTTAAATTGATTACGAGTGAATCCTTCTTCCGAGGTAAATTGTTTGACGTAATGATATTTGCTGTCATATTTCTGAGCCATTAAATGGCGTTCGCTTATCTGTTATTTGTTCTGATAGTGAGAAAGAATATCAGAGAATACTTTACCTATAAATTCATTTATAGGTCAGGTCCACATACTGCTAGTAGATATTAATTTCTATTGCAGAGAATGCATTAACAAAGGATAGAATGCATATTCAAGAGACTATTCATTTATTAGTGCAGAAGCGGTTGTTTCATTATCTATCCAGACAAACAAGGTATATAGATGCATCATGAATTTCCCCCAAAAAAAATTAGTCAGAAGAAAAGGCAAATACAGGGTTCAACACTTATAGTTTATTAACAAATCGGTTAATGGGTTTGTCTTTTGAAAGCTGAACTCTTCTATTTGTAGATGCTCTCAGTGTTTTTCATGGTTCCGCATTGAAGAAAACTTTATAGAAGCATTTATTTCAGCCATTTTTCTTTCTTTTTGGATCGACAGATAGCGGTAGTCAAGAGTCACCTAACCTTAATACTGTGATATTTCTCATCAAGGTATTATTATTTCATATAATTTAATGTTCTATCTAAAGCTTTCGAAACTTTGTGGGTCATAGTATGTTTATCCAAAACATTTAAACCTCATTGTTTAGTAATCTACCCGCTCCTTGCTGAATAAATGAAGAAGCAACTCAATTATTATGTAGGCAATTCGACTTCCAGGTAGCCTTGTTGCAGTTATTCCAGCAGTAGCAGAACCTAAAGCAGTTTTTTTTTATCTGTCTCTACTTTTGTTTGTCAGTAAGACTCCGTGGCGTAACGGATAACGTACTAAGTAAAATACATTTGTAATATTGTTAAGTAGAGTGTGAAAATATATTAGTGTTAAGCAGGAAAGGAAAAACATTTTTGTTAAACAAGGAAAACAAAGGATATTGCTGTTATATATATATATATATATATATATACATATATATATATACTAGCTGTACCCGGCCACGCGTTGCTGTGGCTCAGTTTGTTAAAATGGAACACATGTGAAAGTAGAGAAAAGTTTGATTCTTTTTTCAAGAGAATGTACAAATTATTTACTTTTTTTAACAGATGTTAAGAAAATAAGCAGAAAAATACTTCCATTATTAATTATGCAAAAAAATAAATAAAATGTTGATTTAGTGTTTCAATATGCTTATAAATTACGATAAAACTTGCTGAGTATGCACTGTTTTACGGTTGTTGTAAAAATGGAACGGAAACTTAAATTTCGCTTCATTTTAATCTTTCTTAATTTTTTAATTGTGCCCCCCCAAACGAATATAATCAAAACAGTAACAGTCAACAATTGTACTTTATGTATATAAAACACAAAATATTTATTAAAAAAAAAAATTTTTTTTAAAGTTAATAACGAAAGGGAAATAATTCCATTTTTAAACGAAAAAGTCAGTTTACCTAACTTACTGCATTAATGCTATTTTTTTAAGCAAGAAAAAAAAAAGGTAAATATCCAGATACGCTACTACAGAACACCGACCACTCTAATTTGTTTTTGCATAGGTAATTGAGGTCGCTGACAACGAATCTGATAGTCAAACTTGGGGCAAATTTACCGTTTGCATGGTATTTACCCCTGAACCCACGAACTTCTTTCCACCATTTTGCAGCCTCCGTTTATACTACGCGCATGCACGCTGTAGCATAAACGACGGCTTCACCAAGCAAACTACGTTGGGGGGGGAGGTGATTTTTTTTTCCAGGACATAGAATTTTCTAATTTTCAAAAATACATTATAGCGCTTTTCGAGTGGAAAATTTAAAATTAGCTGAAAAAGAAATAAAATCAGAAAAGGAAAGCACACCAAGTTGGAGTAGGGAGGGGGGGGTTAATTTATCTGTTTTTGTTTTGTTTTTTTTTACCTGGAACATCGAATTTTCACATTTTCCGTAAGTAACGCACCGACATTTACTAATTAGAACACCATTTAACATTTTCCGAAGATTTTACTTTGTACATTGGGGGGTGGGGCGGATGTGATGTTGGGGCGCGCGCGCCACCCAACATCACATCCCCCCCCCAAACAAATTAGAGTGGTCGGTGGGGTTTGTATTACTGTACACATAAATTCGAAAAAGTTGTCAAAAAACAAATATATAACAAATAAATGTTACCCAAGGCAAGATAAGTTACTTTTCTACCAAACTGGATATATTTTTCGTGTTTTTATTCAATGTAACATATTGGGTTTGTATTACTGTACATATAGATTCGAAAACGTTGTCAAAAAACAAATATATAACAAATAAATGTTATCAAAAGCAAGATAAGTTACTTTTCTACCAAACTGGATATATTTTTCGTGTTTTTATTCAATGTAACATGTTTATTCAGCTCGAAAACCATACAGTGTTTACCGATGTATTGGAAAATTCAAGATGGCGTCTGATTCTCTCTTTAATACGGTAAGTTTTGGAAAAGGTGTTATAAATAAAAACCCAGATAAAATACTGTTAAAAACTCGCTCAATATATGTTACCGTGACATAGTTTGACATATATTCGGCGGGTTTTTAATAGTATTTTGTATAGTTTTTTATTTATAAAACCTTTTTCCAAACTTACGGTGTTAAAGAGGGTGTGAGACGCCATCTTGAATTTTCCAATACATCGGTAATCACTATGTTTTTCGAGCTGAATAAATATGTTACATTGAATAAAAACACGAAAAATGTATCCAGTTTGGTAGAAAAGTAACTTATCTTGCCTTTGATAATATTTATTTGTTATATATTTGTTTTTTGACAACTTTTTCGAATCTATGTGTACAGTAATACAAACCCGTATTTTGTATAGTTTTTTTATTTATAACACCTTTTTCCAAACTTACGGTGTTAAAGAGGGTGTGAGACGCCATCTTGAATTTTCAAGTACATCGGTAAACACTGTATGTTTTTCGAGCTGAATAAATATGTTACATTGAATAAAAACACGAAAAATATATCCAGTTTGGCAGAAAAGTAACTTATCTTGCCTTTGATAACATTTATTTGTTATATATTTGTTCCCCCCCCCCCAAAAACAAATTAGAGTGGTCGGTGTTCTGTAGTAGTGTATCTGGATATTTACAAAAAAAAAATATTTAGGTTTGGCTATAAATTCCTAAACTCATTTCATCCTAAATAATTTAGGTGACTGAAATAGGAATCTAATTGAATCTTTAATTTCCTGAATAGTATCCGATAATTCATTTTTCTTCGAGTTATATCGAATACATTAATACGGACTTTAGGGGCTTTTTCGTAATGTTACTGCAAAAATTATTTTTTATTGTTACAAATTACGATGCTTTAAAAAAAGCAAAAATAAATTCTTGCGTTTTCTATTTACTACTGAAACCCATAACTTTAGTAAAGGTATTTTTGTTTAAAACATTTTCACTAAGAGTTAAGTAAAAATAATTAGTTCATTATATTCTGCGATCATTATTTGAAAAATACTGCAATTTTCATTAAAATTCGTTAATTTCCTGATTTTTGGTGAATTTTTAAGTAAAGGGAGGAGTCAAAATGTGTATACACTGTGAGCGTCGTCATTCATTTTGAGACCACGTGTGGTTAATTTAAATATCCAGTTTGGCAGAAAAGTAACTTATCTTGCCTTTGATAACATTTATTTGTTATATATTTGTTTTTTGACAACTTTTTCGAATCTATGTGTACAGTAATACAAACCCAAACTTCGGAGGTTGGAATCCCCCCCCACCTAAAATGTACTTGGAAAAATCGATTTTATAGTGAGATTTAAGAATGGTTAGTCGAAAAAAAGGTGAAAAACAAAACAAATAATCAATAAATAATTGTTACCAAACGCTACTTTTTTTTTTAAACTTACATTGAATATTTTCAAGCGCTTTTCTTTATTTTTTAATAATCTAATGCGGGTGTGTGGTTGCCAAATACCTCCAGATTTTCTAGAATTTTCCCACTAGATTGTAACCGAAATCTCCAGATATAGCAGGAAACCCGCTAAATTGTAACACTGGTCACATGACAGGAAGCGGTAATAAATAATTGTCCCTAAATAAAAAAAATAGCCCCTCAGTACAAAGAAATCCACCTATTTATCATAGAAAAATTAAGTATAATGTTATAATTAAAAAGAAATATATAAAAACACACATGGATATATTATACCAAAACGTGGAAGCCATCCGTCCAGTGGTTTTTTAGACAATTAATTCCGAACGAACCAACATTTACATTTTTATATATAGATATATATATATATATATGTGTGTGTGTGTGTGTGTGTGTGTGTGCAACTTATATAAGTTCGCATAATTAATTTAACTCGTCTAAATACCATTATTTATGTTTTAACGGGATTAATGAACACTGTCATGATTGCCTATTAAAATAGTTTTTCTCCCTCTGCCCAACAACAATATTTTTATATCCCTGCTTCATACTAATGTATTCTCTCTCTCTGCTTAACAATAATATATTTATCACCCTGCCGAACAGAAATTTGGGAGAATGAAGGTTCAATCATCAGTACGGGCGACACTCAAAATACAACTGCAAGTTACGACTTCTGTTCGTTCGTATCTAATGGAACAAGAACATGCTAACTCCGGAAATTAAATAAAAGTTTATCTTCGAAATTCTGTGCAGATTCCCGAGTTTTACAGAAATCTTCCGGAATTCGATAAGATACTTCGGTAAGATCGATCTGAAGAAGATTGGAAATAACATCGGCCGAAACGTTGTGAGAATTAGAGTCAAGATGAGAACAGTTATCCAATTAAACTAAATAACACAAAATATTATGTTTCTGAATTTTTGAGATGAGGATTGGTTATTATTATTCATCGGACTACTGTTCTCATCTTGGAATTTCGAACGGAACCCTTTATTAACTTCATGGAGGTAGCGTGCTCTTTTCCCTTCAGCTATGACTGGATAGAGGTCCTAAGTAATTCGCAAATGCATATTTCGGTCGCCAACACTGAGGATTGAACCTTCAACCTTCAAGAGAATATCACTTTCGCCATTGGTTTTTCCAAGTACTCTAACCACTGCGCCACGGTTCCTTGCTATACATTTGCGAATTACTTAGGACCTCTATCCAGTCATGGCTGACGGAACAAGAGCACACTACCCCCGTGAATTTGATAAAGGGTTCCGCTCGAAATTCCGTCCAAATTCCCGAGTTCGACAGAAACATTCCTGAGTTCGACAAGATACACCTGAAGAAGGTTGGAGGTTATATCGACCGAAACGTTGTGAAAATCACACTCAAGATGCGAACAGTAGTTCGATGAATAATAATAAACACAAAATATTATATTCTATTGACGAATTTTGCTAAAATAATCATCATGAAAATGTTTTTTTCATCTAAAAAATAAAGTCAACCTCTTTTATTGTTATGATAGTTGAATACAGACGACACTGATTTAGTGGTAGTTTTGGAATATTTTCCATTATATACCTTATCGGTTTTATAGTTATACGAAGTTTCCAAACTAGTAAGTGTATTCTATTAAACTATTCGAAACTATTAAACATTCTCTATCATGATTTTGGGGTCCTAAAATTTTTAAAAGGTCGTCCCTCTAATAAAACTATCTGACCTACTATTTTAGTTAAATGTATTTTATATGACATTGGTGAAATTATTTTTGTTCAGGATTTTTTAACTGAGCTTGATACCAAAAATCTTCAGAAAATCATCTTTTAACTATTTCCATATTTCAACATGATTATTGACTTCATAAACGTTAAGAATGTTAAGCGTCTTAAATTATTTGATTTTATTGAGACTTATAGCTTGGAATCTATATTCTTAACACACCCCCCTTGAATAGAGAACAAAATTTAAAATTAGACGATCAAGCCTTCATTGATTTAGATTATCATTTACTTATATTTATTTAATCTATAGGGCGGAATGATAAAATTGTTGCCCTAGAAAATACAAAATGATTCCATTTCCCTTTGATGAACACCGGTTTTCTTTTATTGTTGCAGACTATCTGCTAGTTGGCCAGTTGGGTATAAATCTCAAGAGCGATAGGAGGCTTCTATCATGTCTGAAAGTGTCACAATGTTCAACGAGCGAGATCGGAGATGTGCCGTTGCACTACTAATGCTCTCTACCGATCAAAGTTATGACAACAGAACCATTGACAGCACCCTCAAAATGCATCGCTAAATTACTACGAATAACAGAAACGCGCCCGGTCACGGTTATGATCTTTGGTGTGGTTTCAAGTGAGGACCACATCATGCCACCTCACATTTTTGAAGTCGGCTTGAAAGTCAACACCAAAGTGTATCTGGATGTGCTGAAGAGTGTAGCGAGCAGCTGATGTAATCAGATGGCCGCTGGCAAGCCGTGGATATGGCAGCAAGACTCGGTGCCGGCCAACACGTACAAAAAGATCCAGGCTTGGCTTCAGAAGGAGTGCTAAACCTTTATACTCTTCTTTCGCTGTCTCCTGTTCCATCGATCCAAATGCTTAGACTACTTCATTTGATCATACGGCGAGAATATCACTATTATGACATCCCACAATACCAAAGCCAGTCTGGTCGCCGTCATCCGCCGAGGATTCGACGAGGATTCGCCGAGCTCCAGCCGGCCTTGTGGAAAAGGCATGCTCTCAATTCAAGATCCGTATCAAGGCGATGATTGAGACTGAGGACAGCTCTACTACATAATCAAGTTCCTATTTACTATGCCTCCCCACGGGACAGAGTTAGACACCAGGGTCGTTTTTTAATGTGGAGAAAAGGAACAAAAATGAAAATTGTCTCAGTCGTGAAGGATTTCTCCTCCACTAACAGAGAACAAGAAATTGAAGTGCAGCATCTGAAGAATTGATTTTTTCAATAAAAGTTTTAAAATAAAGCTGTAGTGTTGTTTTCTTTAGGGCGACACTTTTATCGTTCCACTCCGTACTGTTCTATTTCGACCCAAGACTGCACTCTGCTCGACCGAGTTTCTAACAGTATAGATGCCGCACTCTTTTTTAATATTAGCGCTTAAATACACTTATTTTGTGATTTTAATGTCAAACACAACAATCGATTCGGTTTCTCGTGTCAATTTCTCAACCCACCTTCCAGATCATGTGACTCAGCAAATCTCGCTTTCTTTCATCTTTTGTATGCAAAAGATTTACTTATCTTGTTACATTGATATCACCCGTAACTTTCGACCCAAAGCAGAGGATCCGCTACTAAAAACTACTAGATATTTTAAAAAGATGATTGGCACTCTATCATAAACAGCAGCAGAGACACCTATGAAATAATATTTTCTTCTCCCTGCTTAACAATACTATTCTTCTCTCCCTGTTCAACAACGCTATGTTTCTCTGTCTGATTAACAATAATATTTTTCTCTCCCTGATAACCAATAATATATTTTCTGTTTTTGATTAACAAAAATATATTTTCTCTCCTTGATTTATAATATTATTTTGCTCTTCCGGCTGAACAATAATAGTTTATCTCCTTGCTTAACAATATTTTTTCTCTCCTTACCTAACAACAATATTTTTTCTCTCCTTACTTAACAACAATATTTTTTCTCTCCTTACTTAACAACAATATTTTTTGTCCTTACCTAACAACAATATTGTTCTATCCTGTCCTAAGAACAATATTTTTCTCTCCTTACCTAACGACAATATTTTTTTCTCTCCTTACCTAACAACAATATTCTTTCTTTCCTTACCTAACAACAATATTCTTTCTTTCCTTACCTAACAACAATATTTTTTCTTTCCTTACCTAACAACAATATTATTCTCTCCTTACCTAACAACAATATTTTTCTTTCCTTACCTAACAACAATATTTTTTCTTTCCTTACTTAACAACACTATTTTTCTCTCCTTACCTAACAACAATATTTTTTCTCTCCTTACTTAACAACAATATTTTTTCTCCTTGCCTAACAACAATATTTTTTCTCCTGTCCTAACAACTATATTTTTTCTCTCCTTACCTAACAGCAATATTTTTTCTCTCCTTACCTAACAACAATATTTTTTCTTTCCTTACCTAACAACAATATTTTTTCTTTCCTTACTTAACAACAATATTTTTTCTTTCCCTACCTAACAACAATATTTTTTCTTTCCTTACCTAACAACAATATTGTTTCTTTCCTTTCCTAACAGCAATATTTTTCTCCTTACCTAACAACAATATTTTTTCTTTCCTTACCTAACAACAATATTTTTTCTTTCCTTACTTAACAACAATATTTTTTCTTTCCTTACCTAACAACAATATTTTTTCTTTCCTTACCTAAAAACAATATTGTTTCTTTCCTTACCTAACAGCAATATTTTTCTCCTTACCTAACAACAATATTTTTTCTTTCCTTACCTAACAGCAATATTTTTTCTCTCCTTACTTAACAACAATATTTTTTCTTTCCTTACTTAACAACAATATTTTTTCTTTCCTTACCTAACAACAATATTTTTTCTCTCCTTACTTAACAACAATATTTTTTCTTTCCTTACCTAACAACAATATTTTGTCTTTCCTTACCTAACAACAATATTGTTTCTTTCCTTACCTAACAGCAATATTTTTCTCTCCTTACCTAAAAACAATATTTTTCTCCTTACCTAACAACAATATTTTTTCTCTCCTTACCTTACAACAATAGTTTTTCTCTCCTTACCTAACAACAATATTTTCTCTCCTTACCTAACAACAATATTTTCTCTCCTTACCTAACAACAATATTTTTTCTCTCCTTACTTAACAACAATATTTTTTCTCTCCTTACTTAACAACAAAATTTTTTGTCCTTACCTAATAACAATATTTTTCTCTCCTGTCCTAACAACAATATTTTTTTCTCCTTACCTACGCAACAATATTTTTCTCTCCCTGTTTTACTATGCGATTATTTTTAAAAAAAATTAACCTCTCGATATCTTTTGCAAACTTCACCATCGACTATTTTAACCTCGTTGGTCTTCTTTATTTTCCTCATGACGCAAAATTCTTAGAAGCAAATACATTTATTTTTGTTAGATATATTGTGTTATCTTGCCGATTCTTGTATCAAATTTAATCTCATATTGGCTGTCGACACCTACTCCCTATTTTGTATCTATTCCAACATTTATGAATCCTTAAATAGAAATAAGAAGAAAACGCCTCATTTTTTTTCTTTAGAGAAATTTTCTCGACAGTCTTATTTCCTTTTTGTTAAGCACTTGATTCACTGCTCACCCATAAATTATGACTTTTGTCTTTTTTTTCTTAATGCATTTTTTTACATGATGTGGTGAAGTCCATTGATTTGGGATATAAAAATATGGTAGATACTTTAATTACTTCTGATATATTTCATACTTACTATTGTGTAACTTTATAAAGATTGATATCTTGAATAGCAAAAGTAGCAGCATCATTATCTTAATTTATTTGCAGACTTATTTTATCCTAATTTTGTTAATTTATTTGCAGACTTATTTTATCCTAATTATGTTAAGTTATTTGCAGACTTATTTTATCCTAATTATGTTAAGTTATTTGCAGACTTATTTTATCCTAATTATGTTAAGTTATTTGCAGACTTATTTTATCCTCTTCAAAGATATAAACCGGGGAGTTTTCTTCGTCATCAAACACAACAGAATCTGGGTCGTCGTTGAGATGTTCCCGTCCACAACGATATGAATTGTATATTACAGGTCTAAATATTATCTGTTTCAGTTTGTATTTCTCCTCACACCACATCTCATTTTTTGCACCCTCCCTCTGTGTAATACAGGTTTGAATAATGAGAAAATCTGGATTATTTTTACAAAACTTTAAAATAACTTTTTTAGATTATATTTTTTAAAACTTCTTCTAAATATTATCTGTTTCAGTTTGTATTTCTCCTCACACCACATCTCATTTTTTGCACCCTCCCTCTGTGTAATACAGGTTTGAATAATGAGAAAATCTGGATTATTTTTACAAAACTTTAAAATAACTTTTTTAGATTATATTTTTTAAAACTTCTTCTGAATATTATATGTTTCAGTTTGTATTTCTCCTCACACCACAACTCATTTTTTGCACCCTCCCTCTGTGTAATACAGGTTTGAATAATGAGAAAATCTGGATTATTTTTACAAAACTTTAAAATAACTTTTTTAGATTATATTTTTTAAAACTTCTTTCAGAATAAAAAATCTTTAACATTTAATAAGGAACACATTTCATATAGGTTTCATTAACAAATATTCAGTACATAACGAGAAAAATAGAGATGAAAATTTCAAAAGGACTGTATAACTGGTTACGGTCAATAGTAGTCCTCGTCAGCGAAAGTCTTTGTTATTGTTATTCTATTATTATTTAAAACATTTTGTCTCCTGCTCTTTGGCGCGAGGAGTAATATAGACACTAGTACATATGATTCATATATCAATTTAGAAACTGGATCGAATCAATATAGGAAACCATAATAAATATAACGATCGTAGTAAAATTAATAGGAGATTTGGTATAGATACTACATATTACATGTTTGCTATATTAAATACACATAATCTTGAAGTTGACGGACTATGCTCAGCAGCGAATTATATATATATATATATATATATATATATATATATATATATATATATATATATATATATATGAGTGCGGTAAACGACTGAATGGCGGTTTTCTTATTCAACTGTCTTTGCATGATTGAATGCCTCGTACACGGGATTTCACTTTATTAAAGCTGTATTTTATTTTACAAACAGGGCGAAGATAATTGACACTACAATTTTCCTCACTTTTTAAACAACGGCCATCTTGTTCTATCGTCGACATGACCTGTCCCCACTTTGCTTTACTCCACACTTTATCTTAATCCGTTCTGTTTATCGCCATCTTTTTTAAATTAACAATATCGCCTCCATTTTCATAATCCTCAATTGTCAACCTTTCTTTTCTCTTGTTCTCTCTTTACTAACCGAGTTTTACATATACGTCGAGATTTGTATGAGTATAATCTTAGAAATCACATTTATTATATAAAGGGTAGTTGTACAGTGGTACATGTGTGTATATCCAGTTAAAAGACAAAAAATTGATAAACAAACACCCACAAAATTAATATATACCGGAACGGCATTGCCCTAGACGAATAATCGCTAAAAAAATTTAAAAATGTATTTATTTTTAAGAGTCAACTGAGACAGTTTTTTTTAGGAAGGGTTCAGTCAATATCTATTTAATAAAGTAAAGGTGATTGACTTACATTAATACATTTTTATAGTGATGAACGAACTAGATGGAGATGTAAGAGGAAAAGAAGGAAAGAGAGAAAGATGCACTGAAAAATGCAGTGATAGAAATTTTAATATAAAGATGTCACACACTTTTTACCCTTTTCTATTTTTTTTTAAGTCCTCGCATAAAGCTGGATAGGCCTACCAATTTTATATATGAAATAAAGTCATGTTTCCTCATTCTGTTGTACCAGAATAGCCTTCCCAATAAAACTTACATAAAACGATCCCTTTCTATTAGTCGGTGTCCTTAAAAGTATCTTTTTAATCGATTTTATTAGGTTTAATATTTAATCCTGGTCGATATTTTTATTAGCCATGAATAAGGACGGGCCTCGAATCGTGCGACTGACATTAATCCTGCTACCGGGAAAAAGATGAAATGCATGCGTATTTAGGAATATAAAATATTTTATATTTTTTTAATTGATATTTTTTGTAGATTATTTATATTTATTGAAGAAGTTTACATATATATATATCCATATATATGCATATATATACATCATTTATTTATACAAACATATACAAACATATATTTAATTTATTTATACAAACATTGATGGCTACATATGTGCATATATATTTGTGTAATCACCCGTTATTGGAGAGATTACGTCTTAAGGCCAAGAATTACCCTCGAAACATGAAACTCAAGATACAAAACCATTTTCTTATATCACTTACAAAATTAGAATCTTGTCATAGAATAGGGACGTGGTTATAGGGGGAGGATAAGCAAAGCCCCTGATCAATCCATTTATCTCAGGCTTTTATTTTTTCTCATCTGAACTTCGGTAGGGACAATTTAAAAAAAAATTCTTTTATAACCTAAAAATTAAGTATCCACTCTCTGGTGTAGCATTGCACATTACTTGAGGAGTCCGCCGATATGTCGCCAATGGTCAAACTTTAAGTTGTCAGCAATTCCAAAGGGCCACCCAATATGAACAAAACGATATTTTCGATTTTCACAAACGCATAGTTCGAAAGTATACATACACTCAAATACACAGGAGTGGATGCACACATTTAGTATATTTCCTCACACATACACATACACACAGAAGTATAATTCATAAAAATGTAAGAAAACTAAAAATATGAAATGCAACAATACAGTATATACATGCAAAGACATTTTTTTACAATGTGATCACCACTTATCGAGGCCCGGAAGCCACTCAGGGATAAGGGTATTGCATGTACAGTGCGTTAGTGTTGAGATTTAATAAAGTGTCTACTTAAGGGGGCGGTTCATCAGGAATTTGTTTACGTTGGACTTGAAGACATCAAGGTTGTAGTAAGGTGAGAAATAGGCAGACGGAACGGAGTTCCAGAGGCGGGCACGTCTAAGAAAGAAGCTTTGTTCATGGAATCTACGTTTGGGTTTAGGCACAGATATAGAGTGGGGGAAATTTTGGACGGTTTCAGCTAGACGGGTGTTTTTCGTGAAAGATTGGCGAGGGGGGACCAGAGATTGGAGCTCAGATGAACACCTGCCATGAAAATAACGATAAAACAAAGATAGGCTCGCAACGTCTCTTCTTTGGGAGAGAGGTTGCAGGAAAGAGAAAAGGGCATCCTCCAACAAGCCACGAAGTCTATTTGTACTCTGTTAAGGCAGGATAGGCTGTTTTTAGCAGCTCCTGCCCAGATATGGCAGAAGTACTCCATCCTTGGACGTACTTGGCTTTTATATAGATATAGAATTGCATCAGTCGTGAGATATCTTCTGGAGCGGTAGAAGGATCCCACCAATTTTCCAGCAACCATGGCAACAGACTTGATGTACGTGTTCCATTTAAGATCGGGACTAAAGGTCAAGCCCAGAAGCTTGTCTAAACATGGAGCTTCTCCTGTAAAGATAGGAGCTTGGTTTTAGATGCATTAAAAGTAACCAGCCACCTCCTTCCCCACTGTACCACGCGCTCGAGATCAGAGGAGAGAGAATCAGAGAGAACTTTGTCATTCACAGCCTTTGATGTGTTGCCGTAGATGGTCGTGTCATCAGCATAGATGTCAACGAATGATTTAAGTATGTGTTTATGGAGATGATTTATGTAGATCAGGAAGAGAGTTGGGACTCCAGCATTAATACTGCGGGCTTCTGATTTTTTTCCATCGACCACTACTCTTATGAGCCTATCAGAGAGAAATGATTTAATGATTGAGAAAATATTTCCAGTTATACCGTAGCTGGAAACCTTGTGAAGTAGGCCTTTATGCCATACCTTGTCGAAGGCCTTTGATATGTCAAGAGCAATTGCCCTAGAAAGGAAGCCTTTGTAAAGAGATTCGCTAATCCTATGAGATATAACCGTTAGCACATATGTGGTAGATCTTGCAGAACGAAAACATATTGCGTGTCACTAAGAAGGTTATTTTTGCTGAGGTGTTTGGCTACTTCTCTATTTATTGTGGATTCCAGCAACTTACTCATGACACACAAGAGACTTATTGGTCTGTACATAGAGAGAGCTAGAGGGAGATGACTTATCACCTGAATTCTTAAATACAGGGCATACTGATGAGATTTTCCAACGCGTTGGAAAGCACTTCTCCTTAAGGCAACGCTTAAACAGTTTCGTAAGTATGGGAGCAAGTTCTACTTGAAGCTTTTTTAACACTATAATTGGAATACCGTTAGGGCCAGTTACCTTACTAGAATCAACGTTCTTGATTAAATTGACTACCTCACGATCAGATATATGTATGTTACCTAGCGTGTTATCTGTTATAGGAGGAAATACGAGGAGTTGATGGCATTCGTCGCATAGGGTAGAATTAGATGCAATGTTTTTGGCAAATAGTTTGGCCTTGTCAAATGCTGACGAGGTTAACTCTGGTCCATTGATAATGGTTTGGATAGCATCATACTTCTGTTCAGGATCCTATTTGTTATTTTCCAAAACTGGTGGGAACCAAGCCGCTGATCAGCTACTTTGGATTTAACGGACTGAGCATATAGTTCTCTTGCATTTTTTATTATTCTTTTACAATGGTTGCTGGCGTTCCTGAAAGAAGCTTTAGTCTCAGTGCATCTATTACGTTGGTAGCTATGGAAAAAGTGATTTCTGTGCGCGATAGCAGCAGCACATTCTAGGGAGAACCATAGCTGGCTGTAAGGTTTTTGTTGGAATTTTTTAGATGGTATGAATTTGCTCTATGCCTACATTCTTTTTAAACATGGAATGCGGAGGTAGATCAGATATGAATGTACGGAAGATATCCCAGTCAGCCATGGAGTATCGATATACAGTACGGTGGGGGGTACGCCTGAGGACTTATTACCTTTCATTTTTATCTTAACTGATGCGACGGGGGGTTGTCGGAGGATCCTAGAGGACAAAGAACGGAACATGAACATAGCTCAGGAGAAGGTGAGAGAAAAACGTCCAGAAGGCTTGCATACTGACCGGTAGTATCGGGCACACGGGTGGGCTTGCGAACCATCTGAGTAAGCAATGGCAAAATCATGACAGAATCTCCCCTCATCATCTTTCTTATTTGAGTGTGTCAGCCATTCCACGTTATGGACATTGAAGTCACCACAGATGTGAATGTTAGCCGAGGCATATGCAGACAGGATGCGGTCTATTTTCTCAGCTATACTCTTAAAGATAGTAACTCCGCTGTTATGGGTCCGATAGAGGGCAAATATAAATGCAGTGGTGTAAGCAAGTGCAACCCGGAAGTACATATGTAAATTAGGGTCTTCTCTGGATATATCCCTGCCACACGGGAAGCCATGTTTAATGTAAATTATGAACTTATCTAGGGAAGTGGTCGGCCCTATTCAAGTTTCAAGAATATGTCCGATTTCGTCTCGTATAATTTGATGTTGGAGAAGGAGACATGGTAGTAGGGGTCTACGTTGGAAGATCGGGTTCTAGGTTTGTTCGAGTTTTTTTCTGGAGATATTTCATGTTGAGGTTTTGGGATTTGTGGAACTGGTCGGCATACTTGGTTAGAACAGGATAGAGAGGGAAAGTAAGAGAGAAAAAGACAGGATTTTTTTATGTATCACATGATAAGGTAAAGCCGTAACAATTACTCACTGGTATGGCATCGAGAGACCCCACCAGAGACTACTGCATGGTCCAGAATCCACTCACCAAATGGCAATACAGCAGCCTCAGTACTTTGCACCTGCTGATAGGACATCCTTCTTAGTGGTTAATCCAAGGTTCGGGTCCCTGACTATCAGGTGGATAACGTCAGCCCAGATGAAACGTTTACCTCCATCACCCTTACTAGTGATAAGACCACAAGGATAGACATAGAAACAGAAACTTTCCGACATCTTAGACTACTATTCACAAAGCACTACCGACTTGGAAAGCAGCTTTTTCGCCCTTTGTCAGAAAAATCACTCATTTTACATGTAAAACGAAAAGAAAAAAAAGTCACCCATGAAAACGAGAACCTTCCAAATTAAAACCTTGAACTTTTATCTAAACTCAAAAAATGTAAATTAATACAAAATTAAGCCGACTTCACAAATTGATAAAAGTTCATTATTGGATTTTAATTATAAGGTGAAGCTCGAAGATTCAAACCCGATAGATAAAGCAAAAAATAAAAAAAATAACAATAAAAATAAACAAATGAAAAATAAAAGCACTACCCACCCTCCCCAACATACACACAAATCTCCACCATATCTTTATGTACCTAGAATTAAAATTAGCTAGGTCTGCTGGCTTCCCTTTTTCGATATGACCTGAAGAAGGATAGGTCGCATTTTCCAGACTCTAAGCTAAGGTTAAAAAATGTTTCTATCTATTACTTTTTTAAATCTATTTTGTGCTAATACCGCTAACTCATTTCTTATTTCAGCTTTGACTTAAAACCCGGAACTTAATTTTACCTATCTTGTCTTGCTTTTTTCTTTTATGTTCGAAATTTTTTTTTGTCAAATATGCTATTAATCAATATTGTTTTGTTACATGTAAAACGAAAAGAAAAAAAAAACGTCACCCATGAAAACAAGAACCTTCCAAATAGCCGACTTCACAAATTGATAAAAGTTCATTATTGGATTTTAATGATAAGGTGAAGCTCGAATGATTCAAACTCGAGATAGATAACGCCAAAAACATCCCCACATTAATATGGGAGGGGAGATTATCTTTAAACAGCGTCCTAAATTGATAATTGAGCATCGGACTTATAAAGTAGATATTAATAAGTTCCTCGTACCTATTCCATTTTTTTAAATGGAGAGTAGATAATGCAGTGGATGTGTTATCAGCAGCTTCAGTAACTCTCGCTTCTCCTTTTTTGTCCCTCTCGCGTACATTTGCGTGCATATATACATAGACATACACACAAACACATATATATATATACATCTACACATACACATCCATATATTTACACTAAACGTAAATACATATCCATACAATGTATATATATATACATATACTTATACATGTACTTACGGCCACACACATTCATCTACATATATAACCATATACATACACGCATAACATATACGTATACATAAAAACATATACATACGCATACAAAGTCATTTTCGGTTAAAAAAAACATTGGTTTAATGAATTTCACGTTTTTCAATGGAGCGTGTCGTCTTCTGATAGCTGATTGGCTAATCGCTTTGGTATCTTCCGACAAACGATTAATTTAAAATGCTGCTTTGCTCCCATCGCAGTGTTAAAAAGTCTTTCTATTTAAAAAGTCATTATTAATTAAGCGGCCATTTAATGTGGACATACCATATTGAATATCATTGTTGGTTTATATCTTATGAAAGTTGATTGGTTAATCGATTCAGCATCTTTCAGCTGCTCAGATAACTTGCCGGAAGATGCGGATGCGATCGTATCAGAGATTGGGTCCTCACCGGATAAGTAGAAAAATAAATAAATTAGTATATTCTTTACAATTCCAAGTTTTAATTCCCGGGCAACGATGGCTGGTAATAATAATAATACCTTGTTTGTTCTCGCCGTACCAATTCTCCGTTTCATTTTATGACTCTCTTTATGACTTCACCGGGATTTGATTTTCTCCACTTACTTTTTCTGTCGTTAATCTGCTCGTAAATTCGTCTAGACGGTCGCCTCTTTTCAATTTATGTTAATTCGACGACAGTAATAAGCAGGTAAGAATCACCCCCACCCCTCGTCCCACCCCTCGTTCCACCTCTCGTTTTATTATCAAACGCTCGTTATCAAGCAGTTTGTATATATTTTTCTTAGCATACCATTTCTCTATTCATGATCAAACATATTTACATCAAGTTATCAAAAAGCTCTTTGTTGGGTTTGCTTATCTGTCTTCTACACAGGACAAAGGTTAGAAAACAAGGTCAGTTTGTAAAAAAAAAAATCAGCCCCCAACCCTTCGCCACCAACTAAAATATAAAAATACGAAACACCACTCTTGTTCCGTTGTAAGTTCTCAACTTTCCATAGGATGATAGACAATTAATCTATCCACCATTTTCCAAAGGAGGGAATTAAAACCAAAATTTTATTCCCGGTCGGAGTAGATAACGCTTGGCAGGATCTAATTTTTGGTTAAAACAGAACTATGTCTAAATATCTAGTACGCAGAGATAAGACGCCGGAAGTGGACTCGGTTATTTAAATATGAAATGGAAGTCAGTAAACATTAAACGGAATACAAATGGAAATAATTTATTTCAAACATTATTTTTGTTTTAACATCAAACAATAAAAAATAATAAACTTCCATTTGTTTGTGTTTCTATATTTTTTTAACACTTGTGTTATCACGCAAAAAAAAAACCAATTGTATTATCACGAAAAAAAACACGTGTGTCATTACGAAAAAAAAACACTTGTATTATCACGAAAAAACACTTGTATTATCATAGACACCGCCAAAAATGGCCGAAAAATTAAGTTGTTGTTGTTTTTTTAAACGAAATTACATTAATTAAAATCCATTATTTTTGAGTAACTTTTATTTTCCAGAAGGATAAAACCCTGAATTTTTTCATATAGAAAACAGAATAATGTAAAACTGTTTCTACTATTTTTAATTAAATTTTAAATGTTAATTTTTCCCAAAAAGTTAACAATTGACATTTTTTGTCTCGCACCAAAAAAACGTACATAAATATTTAAAAAAAAAGGTTTTTGAAATAATTAATTTATTTATTTGTTGTCTAACTAAGATTTAGGGAGATTTTCTATGGGAATATGCAAAAATATTATAATATAAGTACCTGGATTTCAAATAATTCCACTTATTCATATAGGCAACCAGGTACTTCGCGTCGATCTAGACAATGTTTACGTTTGTGCTTAATAAAAAGCAAACTATGGAAAACCAAACAGGCCAAAAAAAACTTATTTTTTAGTGACGAAAATTTCAATGTATTATTAACGCTGAGGCTGGCCAGTACAAGATGGGTGACCATTTGTATGAGTTTGGTTTTTAATGTGTATGTGTGTGTGGGGGGCCATGCTCCCCAAAATGGGGGGGGGGCAATTTAAAGCAGAATAAAAAAAAATATTTCAGCGCGTTTGGTCCACCGTAGTCGAAAGGCGGCAAGCGTTTTCAAACGGGATCCAAAAAAAATGATGATATTTTTAACACAAAGTTGCTCAGTCTAGTGATTCCGGATTTATGGGATTCGCATGCTAAACGAACGCTAGTGTACCATTAAAATATGGCATCGTAAGTAATTTGGTAGAGACCGCAGAGGTCAAATTTTTTTTCAAACTTTCACCCCAATTATGACCTCTTAACACTACATGTTTTGGGCTAAAATAAAATTATAAAGTTAGATCCATGTCAAAGTAACCTATATCTAAAAGTTAAAGTGTTTCGACTCAAAATTGGCGTAGGAGTTTGGTAGAGTTTGGTAGAGTTTTCAAAGGCCAAATTGCACTTTGACCCCTAAACAGCCAAATTTCTGTGCGAAAACGGATGAAAAAGATTTTCCCAAACCTCCCCTATGTCAAATCTCGAAGCTGTAGACCGAAAATTGACAGTTATTTGGTAGAGAAATGTACACACACACAGACAGACAGACACACACACAGACATTTTTACTTATATATATATATATATATATATATATATATATATATATATGTACTATTTCATGTATTTATTATTAACTAGCAGCTCCCCCCCCCCGGCATTGTCCGTATGTAAAATACGGTTAAATATGATATTTCATTAATGCAGATTTGGTATTTATTATATTGGACCCAATATATAGTAATCGTTTTAAAAGTTAAAAAAAAAAAAAACGACTCGTGCGTCACCACAGTGAATCTAAACTTAAACGTTTAGCTTACGATTTACTTTTTCCTTTGACGTTAATGCCTGAGCTTTGAAGACATGCTTGCTGCAAGGCTAAAGATTAAAATATGAATCAATGCCTTTTACGTTACGCTTGCATATTCGTAATGCTGTCATTCGACTTTCACCTGGTAAATTCCTTTTTTTTTTTTTAATTTTTAAACTTTTACACAGATTTTGGCCAGTTAAGACGCAAATATAAAGTTTAGCATGGGGTTAATGCGCTATATATTACGTTTCATGTCGCTAGACCAAAAACTTACAGAGAAGTTTGGTAAGAAAAAGTTTTTAAACAAATATCTGTACGCATACATAAATATATATAGAAAGAGGTTTGTGCTTACTATAGTAAACAAAACCCTTTTTCTATATATAGTTATGCATGTATCATGTATTTTTCGCAAATATTAAGCAAGTATAAGTCATGTAGAATATCCGCATAAATATAATTACATGTAATAGTTACCTAAAGACGATCATCTCATAAGAAAACCAAAAACACAAATAGGGAATGAATTAAAATGGATGTTTAAAATATATGCAAAATAACCAGATCTTTTGCAGATAAATACAATCTGACAGGCCATATATAACAAAGTTGTATTTTCTGTTTAAATACATAGAAAAAGGGTTTTAATATGAATATCAATACACCGAAGAAAATAAAAACAAATTTAAAGCAGTAGAGATATTCACTTCGACAGTGATAATTATGAGATTAAACCGATGTAGCAAATTATCAGAAAAAGATGCAGAGTTATAAAAATATATCGCCACAAATAATCTTCGGCATGTCTTCTACGTAAGGAATTATCAGTCTGCCAATTCAATACATGAATGAAACGCGGAAAATATTTTTACTCGAGTTAATATTTCCATCAAGACACCAGCCAGGAAAAGGGAACAAATCATGTCCGATGCAAAGATATTATTTAAAGAACTGTCCCCCGTACCTTATTGTCCGATTTATTACTGTTAATATGTGTATACATCACACACACTAATTTACCCTATCAGTGAACATTTAAATTTGACTTTCGATTATATATATATATATATATATATATATATATATATATATATATATATATATATATGAACAAGTAGTTAATAAAACATGTTAAAAAACACCTTGAAAAAAAACTTAAACCCATATTTAATTTTTAAAAAGGAAGCATAAAATAAGTGGATAGTCCTTAATTTTTTTTTCAATTAACTCAATCCCCACTCATTTTCTTCTTCTTCTTCTTTTTCTTCTTCTTCTTCCTCTTCCACTTTTTCACTCATTCAATCAAATCAGCCAAGCCTTGACAGCCGTTTTAAATTCTTTTTTCTATGCACATTTTAACTTCCTTTTAATAATATTATTTGAACTGATTCTCTTTTCCTTGCACACATTTGTGAATTATTCCACGCATTTCTGCCTTTTGGATTATTTTGGACCATCTTCCAATTACGCGATTCCCTTGTATTTTACCTGTGGAAATGGAAACTTAACCGACATTTTGGATTTTGATTTTTGGATTTTACCGTTATTGGATATTTTACCTTTCATCAGACTATCCATTCACATGAAATCACCTTTTTCTTCGCCATATTCCCTCTCCTTCACTATTTGTTACCAAGTAAGATCTACGACCTACTAGTAGTGTCATTGAATACTTTTGCAAGCAAAATCCGATCCTGCATTTTGCTAAATCCTACCCTCTGATGAGAAGGAAAGTATTTCTTCGAAACTCCTCGGAATAAGGACTATCCACTTATTTAGTGTTTCTTTTTTAAAATTAAATATGATTTTAACTTTTTTTCAAAGTGCTTTTTAACATGTTTTATTAACTAATTGTTCTTATTATAAGCTCTGTTTCTTGGTTTTATCGAGCTTTTACATCTGGTTGAGATTACTTTATAAATATTATTCTCTTAAACAAATGTTCGCCTGACTTTTACTTCCTATTCTTTTGTTTTCTTTTGTATAGGGGTGATTTACTCTTTTATGAATATGTCGAATTAATATGTGGCTATATTTTACCATCCTGCACTGATGATTCCCGAAAGCATGAAACCCTAGTGTCTGTAGATATTTAATAATTATTATAGTAAATAATTATGTCAGCCCCTTTAAGAGATTCTCTCTTATCGTTGAGATAAAAGCCCGTCAATTTAGCTCTTATGCGCAGATCGTAAAATATTGGTT